>NC_081848.1:20624333-20949259 GCF_963259705.1 Myotis daubentonii | reverse complement strand
TAGAAAATTAGCTCCCACTTAGGAATAGCCAGCCACTATATAGTGGCCCCAAAGGCACTTAAGCAGCATTCCCATTTGCAGTTAGGTAACAAAAGGGCAGACAGGGGTTTGGATCAGAGGTATGGATGTAGCAAAGGCAGTTGAGATGAAGACAAAATGAAAATTGTAAAGCATCAAACAACACAAATTCCTTTTCAGGGTAAAAAAACACACAAACAAAACAGTATATGACAATGCTTACAGCGCTCAGACTTTGGTGTTAAAGACCTGGAAGTTAAAATCCCATCAGCCTGCTATCGCTTGCTCTGTGACTGAGCCATTTATTCAATCTTGGTAACTTCTGTTTTTTCATTGGTAAATGAAGTGAATCATGCCATAGTGTTTTGAAGTGCTTGGTAGCATAAGACATATATATTGCTGAGCCCAACATATGGATATATTAGTCTTTAAAACACATACCAGTTGTTCTTTGTCACTATTATTATCATCATTATTATTACTATTAAAAACAAACTCATAGAAATGAATACCATTAGTCATTATTTAAAATTGTCACTACACTTTTTAAGACCTTTTTGCCAGGGGATGTTTATACACATTGAAGAAGAACCTCCATAAAATAAGATTTCTAATGGTGTCTGAGGATAAAGTATCATTCATGTGAATTACCAAGTAGTAAACACTCAAGGATATATTATTCTGGCAAGTTATTTCCTTCTGTATAGAAACACTGCAGGATCTCAGATGCCTTGTAGTCATTAAAACAATATAAGTCCTCATTCCACTATGAAGGCATTGAAGTACTAGTTAAAAATAATTATTTTTGTAATGCTACAAATTAAAAACGTTTGCTTTCCTTAAAAGTTTTTTATTTATTTAGAAAATATACTGGAAAAAGTCTTTGTACATAAGAATACCTGAGCAAGCTCTCTCTCTCTCTCTCTTTCTCTCTCTCTCTCTCTCTCTCTCTCTCTCTCTCTCTCTCTCTTACTCTCTCTCTCTGCTAATGGCCATGTGGGACTCTACACATGGACTAATGGACTTTAATTTGCTTGGATGCTGAACTACACCCAATTGCAACATGGAACAGAAGCTCTGGACCCTGGCCTGCTCCTGGAACCCCAGCTGCACCTTTTCCAGGACTGGCTTCTCTCAATAAACTTTGCTTCCGCTAAAAAAAAAAAAAATACCTGAGCAAAAATAACAAAGAAATATTTTTTTTTAATTATAGAGAAGTAGAGAAGTCACACAGCGATACACACACTCACCATGCACACACTACTCACACATACACTAGTATATAAGCTATGATTACAATTTTTTATGCATTCGCATGTGCTCATGCCAAAAGACGAATCAAAAAACAACTGAGCAAGAGAGGTTAACTATTATTTTCCCAGAAATCACTGAACACATGCATCTGTATATATCAAACCCTACTACTCTGATAATCCAGTTCTCCAAATGGAATAATTGGGATTTGTTAATACTGACCTATTCTGATAACGAATGCTAATTATGTTGAACACTATTAGGTACTGAAAATATAAAATGTCATGATGCATACATTTGTCTTCAACAAAACTTATGACTTGGCCTTTTGTAACCTGCCACCATTCCATTAACTTTGTTTCAGCCTGGGTGCTGACACTAGTTTTGGTAACTGGATTTTTGTCTTCCCTCTATTGCCTGAAAATCTGATTTGATGTGCTAACTTTTTCCCAATGTGGGAAATGTTTATCAATAAAACTTCCTGGTATCCAGCATATGGTTGAAATAAAATCCTCTTCTGTTTAATAGTAAGTTCCCTTGTTACCTATGTCCATAGATTCTCTGCTTTCCTCAGCTCCTGAGTCTGCAGTCCTGTCTTCGATGCTTATAGAGATCAACTCTGTTATCGGCTGCCAATATACCCTTATCTTCACTTGCTGCCTGCCTGACTGAATTTCCACACATTTCAGACATTTCTGTGACCACGTGTCACTTCACTCTCGGATTGTGACTGTCTGTTTTAATGTTCTAGATACCATTTCATGTTCAAGTTACTCTCATCGTATAAAAACCTTCCCTAACTCTGTTTTCCCGTTTAACTGTTTAACTACTATCTATTCTCTCCCCCTCTCTACATCATCCCGCCTTTCAACAAGGTAGACGACACTTTCTCATCTCTATGGTAACCAGATGTCCTGGGCTGGATAAAATAGTTCTGATGATATCTGTTTGCCTGCTGCAGTTGTTGCTAGCTCTCACTGTCACTTTTACAGTGTTCTGATTTAGATGGTCAATTTTATTCTCACCCTACTCCTCAATGCACTCCATAAACCACTGTAGTGAGGGTCCTGCTCTCACTAGTATTTGGAACTTTGATCACTAAAGTTGCTAAAAATTCATATTTCCAGTGATAAACACCATTTCAGTCATCATCCTCCTGGAGTCCATGACTTCACATTATCCTCATGCTTCTACCCCTCTGTTCATTTGTTCTAGTTTCCCTTGACCACACTAATCCTTCCTCCTGTCTCTAGAATATTAATATTGCTCGAGACTCTTTTTGTCATCCCATCGTTCTTATGCATATTTTCCTAAGATGACTCCAGCACATCCCTCATTCCCCTTATCACCCTAGGTAGAGGATTCCCGAATTAATATCCCAGCATGCTTCTCTCGTCCATCTTCCCCCCCCAACAAATTTTCTAAGACTATTTAACATACCTGTTCATGTCCTTTGAGTGATAATATTGCGTTGGGATACCGATACAGTTTCATCACTAGTCTTCCTTTCTTCAGATTTAACACATTAAAAGTTGTCTTCTTACTAAAATGAAAGCATGTCATTCCTGCTTAAAATGTTTCAGTATGTTTTAAATTTATTTTTGAAACACAAATTTTTATAATGGCAAATAAGATTCTTTACTATAAAACCCTTGCTTACTTCTTCAGCCTTCTCTTATCTCCCCACATGTTTTTCCTTAGATTTTGTCTGCTAATGCAGAGAACTACTTATTTCTCACCATACACTCTGGCTTGTTACCGATCTCTATTAAGTCCTGCTATTCCTCCTTCCCGAAGAGCTAGTCAAATAGCTAACACTAACTTATCCTTTAATATTAAGCCTGGACCTCACATACTCAAGAGCCATCCTGAAGAGTTCATTAGATGCATTTCCAAATCACCTACTATCCAATCAACCCACAAGGTGTAATCACCCCCATGACTTTGTCCCAAACATATTGTATATGCATGATCATTAGCATGCTCACTATACTTTTTGTGTCTGTTTCTTTTTTAAAAATATATATTTTTTTTTATTGATTTCAGAGAGGAAGGGAGAGGGAGAGATAGAAACAACAAGGATGAGAGAGAATCATCGATTGGTTGCTTCCTGCATGCACCCTAATGGTGATTGAGCCCTCAACCTGGCACATGCTCTTGACCGGAATCGAACTCAGGACCCGTCAGTTGGAAGGCCCAATGCTCTATCCACTGAGCAAAACTGGCTAGGGCTCTGTGTCTGTTTTTTCAAAGAATATGAGAGTTCTTCCAGTGAGGTATCACATCTCTCTTTTCATTTTTTTTTCTTTTCCAACAGCGTAGGACCTACCTTTTAATTATGAATTGAGATCAGTCTTCTATTTGGGCTAACGTATGTAATAGTGGCTCCAGCTGCAGCAGAAGCAACATAAAAATAAAATATGTATTTCTTTCTTGAATATTATGAGAAATGTAGAAAATCTGTAATATAAAAAATTCCCCCAAAGAAAATATTAAATTTGTTTCAGAAACCTCTAATTACATTTCAAGTTCTTTGTATCATGTTTCATTTAAAACTAAGAACAATATGCAATTTTCATACATGAAGACCTGGCACAATATCAATTATGAGCACAGAATTTTATAAAGTGGTGATGGATTTGCATTCATGTAAGCCAATAAAAAGGTAACTTCTCTTGATTTAGTGTAGCCTAGAATTTAAGTTTTGGTCACATCTACAATGACTTTTGTGTTGGAAATGACTTTATATTTATTTTTCATAGTGTAACTTTCTACAAAATACTTTGTTATGCTTAAAAATGTTTTATACTGCAAGGAAAAATATCAAACATTTTTAAAGATACTACTTTGGGTGAGGAATTTGGAGTCTGGATAAGGGGACTAAAATAAAACATTGAAATGATTATGGCAAATTTTACTCCCTAGAGAGTTAAATGCCCTCAATTTATCAGCTATACTTCTTATTGGTTGCATTTAGTCATTTTTTCTTACAATGTTTGAAAGTAGTTTTACAATAAAGATAATTTTTCATTTAAATTTGCATCTTGTAAGAAATCTACCATTCTTAGACATCATATACATACATATACGTGTGTGTGTGTGTGTGTGTAAAGCACACTAACTCAATATCTATCAGATACTTTGTGAAGTCTGAATTAATATAGGAATTTTATATAATTTTCAGTGACAAACTGCCTTTTCTGTTAGAAATAAGTAAAGAGTGATTTAGATCCACATGACTGTTCACTCCAATGCTTAATTATTAAAGAGTACCTAATATTAAAGCAATGGTGTACACACATATTTTCTTGCATTGTTTTGATCAATTATTAAAATACTAGAGCCCCGGTGCACAAAATTCATGCACAGGGAAGGAGGGGGCGTCCCTCAGCCCAGCCTTCACCCTCGCCAATCTGGGACCCCTCGGGGGATGCCTGACTGCTAGTTAGGGCCTAAACTGGCAGTTGGACATCCCTCTCGCAATCCAGGACTGCTGGCTCCTAACCGCTTGCCTGCCTGCCTGCCTGCCTGATCGCCCATAACCACCTCTGCCTGCTGGCCTGATTGCTCCTAACGGCTCCCCTGCCAGCCTGATCACCCCTAACTCCTCCCCCGCTGGCCTGATCTCACCCCTAACTGCTTGCTCGCCTGCTACCTGCTTGCTCATCCCTAACCGCCTCTGCCTCAGCCCCCGCCACCGTGGCTTTGTCCAGAAGGACGGAAGGACGTCTGGAAGACGTCCAGTCTATCTGGTCTAATTAGCATATTACCCTTTTATCAGTATTGATTTGGTAAATTCATGCCTCATTGTTTTACTAAGCTATAAAGTGTATATTAATTATTTAATGTAAGTTGGGTATTTTAGACAGACTGAAGCAAGGAAATGGTAATTCAGCATAAAATAATTTCTTAGTAAAAATTAACAGCTATGAATTACTTGATTTGTATCACACTCTACCAGTTTTATTTAGCAGTGTATACGTGAATAGGTACCACCAAATAAGGAGCCTTCGGTAATTTAGGCTCCTGATACAACTTACGGATGCTGAGTGTTAGGTAAACAGTAACAAGTGAGGCTAACTGAGTGCTAAAACACTTCTGTAACCTCTTGGACTACTTTAACCCTGACACCCATAACATTTTCTCCTATAAAAGGACTGGAACAGGAAAAGGAGAGATAGTATTAGTTGTTTATTCATGGACTTTATGCTTGCTACTCACTTTAAGGAGTAGATGATTTAGGAAGTAGATGATTTCAACTTTCAGGATTATCCGTCATTTCCAATGACAACTGATTTTTCAGTTGTTCAGGTTAAAAACCTTGGAGGCAGTCTTGATTCATTTTTTCACAAATCACTTATCTAAAACCAACAGCTCTGCTTTCAGAATCAAATTTATAATCAAATTACCACATATCACCTCTACTGCTACCACTCAAGCCCAAACCAGCAAAAGCTCTTGCTTAGATTATTGCCATACCTTCTAAACAGTCTCACATCTCCACACTTGCCCCACCCTCTCCTGTCTTTCTTCATCACCACAGCCAGGGTTATCCTGTTAACACATAGTGCAGCTCATGACACCTCTGTGCCCAAAGGCTGTCTATCTTACTGAGGCACATGGTGATATGCAAATTCCTTATAATGCCCTACAAGGCCTGTATCAGTTTTCTATGCTGCATAAAACTTCGTGGGCTTAAAATCACACATGTGCTTGGGCCAGGTGTCTGGACACAAGCTTACCTGGGTTCTTTGTTTCAGATCTCAGCAGGTTCACAGGGCTGTAGTCTCAGATCTGCTTCCAAGCTCCTGCAGGGTGTTGGCAGAACTCACCTCTGGTGTGCTGCCCCTTGTGGACTGAGGTGGTTGTTTCCTCCTGGCTGTCAGAAGCGGGTCACTCTGAATTCCCAGAGGTCATCAGCTATTCCTTGTCATGTGACCCTATCCACAGGCCCTCTCCCAACAGAACAGCATGTTCTAAGCCAGTGGTCGGCAAACTGCGGCTCGCGAGCCACATGGGGCTCTTTGGCCCCTTGAGTGTGGCTCTTCCACAAAATACCACGTGCGGGCGCGCACATACAGTGCGATTGAAACTTCGTGGCCCATGCGCAGAAATCAGTTTTCATTGTGGAGTGAAAGAAGATGGGGTGTAGAGGGTTGAGAAAGGTATGTTGAGATGGTTTGGACATAGCGAGAGGATGAAGGAAAGGAGATAGACGAAACAAGTATACAAGACGAGTGTGGATGGGAGAGTTGGCAGGGGTCGACCTCAGTGAACGTACCTCAGTCAGATTGAGGACGTTTTTAACAAAGGCCAGCTTAGGAGTACCCTAATTAAGTTAATAACAATGTACCTACCTTTATAGTTTAATTTTAAAAAATTTGGCTCTCAAAAGAAATTGAGAATGAGTTTGCCGACCACTGTTCTAAGCCAACTACGAGGAGAATCTTTAGTGTGTTTGTAATTTAACATAAATATATAATCGCACTGACAGCCCATTATCTTTGCATTTCTATAGTGAGAAGCAAGTGACAGGTCCTGCCAACACGCAATGAGAGACGGTTTATTCAGGACATGGATATGGAGGCCACTACAGGGTCCGTCCACCGCCAAGCCCTACAGGAGATCCCCACTCACTGCTTCTCCGACTTCATCCCCCCCGCCCCCACCCTTCCTCCTGCCGACTGTGCTCCAGGTAGTTTGGCCTCCTTGCTGCTCCTTAACTCACTACGCAAAGGGCTGCTCCAGAGCCTGCGTGCCCATGCTCCTCGCTGATGGAGAAGCTCTTTCTGAGGGAAGGGATCCGCATGGTGGGCGCCTGCACTGCCTTTCTGTGTGTCATCAAATGCAAGCTCATCGGGGAGGACAGCCCTGACCACCCTGTAACATACAGCACCCCCATCCTCCACCCTGTATCCCCACACTATGCGAGAATTCTCCATCAACTATGTCACCACTTGATATTTTATTTACTTTTAACTTGTTTGTTCTCTATCTTTCTCTACAAATTCAATTCCTAGTGCCAGGAACAGAGCCTGCTGTGCATTGGTGGAGGAAGATTTCAACAAACACTAGGGTAAGTATACAATGAATGAATGGGCTATTTTCCTGCTTTTTTGAATAGGGACTGAATAGGATCAAAATAAAGATGTTATTTCTGAGAGAGAATATTGTTTCAACAAATAGTCTATAGACAAAAATCTTACCTTTAGTTATTTGATATTTGTTTGCATTGTCTGTGAGGTTTTTTTGTTGCCTTTTTTAATATACATATATTTTTATTGACTTCAGAGGGGAAGGAAGAAGGCACGAGAGATAGAAACATCAATGATGAGAGTAAACCATCGATCGGCGGGCTCCTGCACACCCCCACTGGGGATCGAGCCCACAACCCAGGCATGCGGTCTGTGGTTTTGATTGATACATTTAACTTTAGCTTCTATAAGTAGACTTACTGTGCACATAAGCTGCTAGTAAGAGCCTTGCTGGAAGGAAGGCGGGAAAGCTACGGCTCTTGTTGGAGACCTACTCACAAAACTTCGCAGGAGTCCTTCTACAAGATAGGGATTTACCCAATCTTCACTGAAATAAACAGGACCTAAGCTAGCCCGTTATTTGCAGCTCTGCTGTCTGCGGTCTTCAGTCAGCTGGATGTGATACAAAGTGTTCACAGGTAGCTGTGGACTATTCTTACTTTTTAACACATTGATTATGAAACCATAGTTTAGTTATTAATATAGACCACTGCTTCAAAAACAGTGTTATATTATTAAAAGTGTTGCTGCATTTTTTTCCATTAACTTGAATCCAATTCAAGTGGGGTTTTTTTTAGTCTTAGATGTATAGCTGTTTTCATTTTCATGAAAATCGGTAGTTCCTGAGAAAACACTATCATCGGCAAATATGCACATCCAAACAAAATGAGACTCGGGGTTCCAAAGGGAAGGAATATTATGCTAATGAGGTAAAAAAAAATTCAATGTGTGCTTTGGCAATAATAAGGAATCCTGGAAGAAATAATTGGGATCAAGGTTATGAATACAGAGGAGATTAAATCAAACAATAAATGCAAGATGGGTCAAGATATTACAATATGCTGCCAAAATATATTTCCTAGAGAAAATGGAGGTCTGTATCCATATGAAAATTAGCCATACAAAGGAATATAATAATACGAAAAAGGAGACATGATTATGAATTTGATTTAATTATAGCTTATATTGGAGACAACTTGCCATATGAGGAAAGGGGATGCGTGCTACATTTTTCTTCAGATTATTAAGAAAGGGAGAAAAGCAATTAACATTACAATAATTACAGCACAATCTTCTGATGATAGGGTTACTATAAGTAATCAACAAGACCCCTGATGTTCTGTTTAATTTAGTGCACTTCTCAAAATTGGCTTTTATGGAATAAAACCCAGTATACCATTTAAGTCTGTTCTGTGTGGGGAAAAAATAATCTAAACTTAATATTTTAAAGTTTTCACCTTGGGAAAAGGCACTGCCATATGCTGTAGAGGTTTTTTAATTATTTCAAAAATTTGAAGAAAGATTTGACAGTGCCTATCCAAAATTTTTATGTATATACCCTTACCCAACAATTATCAAAAAGTGTGATATATTACATTTTGTTTCTTATAGCATTGATTAACAGGAAAAAGATAAAATCAACCTAAATGACCATAAATTTGGAGGTTTAATTAAATGTGATACCTATAAGCTATGAAATTTTATACAATATTTCTAGCAAGAAGGTAAAATTCAATGTGCTGATATGGAAATATATTTATTATGGGGTTAAAACAAAGCATGATGCAATATAAATTTGTATAATACACTCAATCACACTTTTTAATTGATTGATTCTAGAGAGAGAGGAAGGGATTGAGCCAATTGAGAGAGGGAAAGAGACAGAGAGAGAGAGAGAGAGAGAGACAGCTACTTGTTGTTCCACTTAGTTGTGCATTCATTTGTTGCTTCTTGTCCATGCCCTGACCAGAGATCAAACTGGCAACCTTGGCATATGGGAACGATGGTCTAACCAACTGAGCCAGAGCTAATTGTACTTCTGTATATTTAAATGTATGTGCATATGTATTTTAAGATTTGTAAATCTTAAAAATACATAGAATGAGCTAGAAGGGACACCCTGTGCATTGTGAAGTATTGACTTCTTTGATTCAAATGCTACTTTTGTGACTATAGGAAAGTTTCTTAATCTTTCTGTGTTTTAGGTCTCCATCTATAATATAAAATGCAAAATCTAATATAATATTAAAATAACATTTACTTCAAGGTTCATTTTGAAGATTAAATAAATTAGTGCATGTAAACCTTTATTGTAATTGCTTGTAACATTAAAAGAGGTAATAAGAATCAATCATGATTATCATCATCACCATCGTTGTATTTATCTTATCATTTTGACAAGAGGGTGTATGTGGTCCAGCCAGCGTGGCTCAGTGGTTGAGCATCAACCTATGAACCAGGAGGTTGAGGTTCAATTCCCCGTCAGGGCATGTGCCCCTATTGTGGGCTTGATCCCCAGTACAGGGTGTGTAGGAGGCAGCCAATCAATGATTCTCCCTCATCATTGATGTTTCTATCTCTCTCTCCCTCTCCCTTCCTCTCTGAAATAAAAACAACAACACTATATACATTAAAAAAAATAGGGTGTGTGTGTGATATAACATTTAAAATATTAATTAAATGGCAAACATTTTAAAACAATATAAATCAGGCAAAGTAAATTATTCTCTTGAAATGCACTTTGTATATGTATTCGTTTGCCAGGGCTGCCGTAATCAGTACAGATAGTGCGGCTTAAACAACAGAAACTTATTGTCTCACTATTCTGTAGGCTAAAAGTCTAAAATCAAGTTGTTGAGGGGGTTGGTTCCTTCTAAGAGTCACGAGGGAGGGATCTCTTCCTGGCTTTTCTCCTGCGCTTGTAGATGGACGCCTTCTCCCTGCGTCTTTACGTCATCTTCCTTTCGCATGTGTCTGTGAAAAATCTCCTCTCTTTATGAGGAAATTGTCCACATTTTATAAAGGCCCACCCTCATAACTTCATCTTTCTTTAATTACCACTGTAAAGACCCTGTCTCCATAAAGATCACATTCTGAAGTGGGTTAGGACTTTAACATATGAATTGCGTGCTAAACTCTTCTTGGTAATATATTTTTATTTTTATAGTTTATTTTAGAAATATTGATCACAAAATGAAAGAGGAAAGTGCTTTTATTTATCTTTGGAACTTCAGAACTTAGTGGGGGCTTAAGCACTCCCAACAGACTGTGGGGGCTTAATGAATTTTTGTTTTTGTAACAGTTGGGACATGGTATCATATTGAAAATCTAACTTCTGTTTTTAAGAAAGGCAGCAGCTGCTTTCCTTTATTGTCCTTGGAACACTAACATCTGTAAGCTATGATGTCTCCTCACTCTTACTAAAGAATGATGCTTAGGTCTTTTGTGTTTCTAAGACTTGAAGCCTCCTTATCACTGAGTGGGACAGTGTGTGTGTGTGTGTGTGTGTGTGTGTGTGTGTGTGTGTGTGTGTGTGTGTCTAAAATATAAACAATCCATGTAGGTGTGATGGTCATATGTCCTGTTTTATAAACAATACCAAATTACACCTGTTGGCTAGAAAACAATTAATAGGATCCCTTTTCACTCTCAAAAGTGTCTTGATTATGACAATGAATTATATGTCCACCCAAATTCACAGACATCCAAACCCAATTGTCTTAGAAATTAAACTGAATAGTTCTTTGTATGTCAAGGGGAGAGAAAGAAGGTAGCAAAATATGTGGTCTAAGACATTGGAGAACTGTAATTTCTCTGTTTTATAAATTATTTTATAGCCTATGAACCAAACACCTTTGTGAGGAATTATTTGGATTTAATACTGGCTCCAGCAGTTAGAAGTAATAGAGTTTAAAGAAGAGGTTTAAATTCTCAGTGTCTCTGTTTCCTCTTTAGTAAAATGGGATAATTATAACATCTAAGTTGTTTTATTAATTTTTGTTTCTTTGAGACACATTTTATTTATTTGCCTCTTTTATTTATTTTTATAATTTTTAAAATATTTATTGTTGAGAGTATTACAGTTGTCCTCTCTCACTCTCTCTTTTTTTTTTTTCAGAGATGAAGGGAGAGGGAGAGAGAGATAGAAACATCAATGATGAGAGAGAATCACTGATTGGCTGCCTCCTGCATACCCCACATTGGAGATTAAGCTCACAACCCAGGCATGTGCCCTTGACCAGAATCAAACCTGGGACCCTTCAGTCCCCAGGCCAACACTCTTTCCACTGAGTTAAACTGGCTAAGGCACAGATTCCCTCTTTTTTTCTCCCGTTGCCCCCCTCCAATGGGTTCCCACCCAGCCTCAGGCCTTTGCCACCCTATTGTCTGTGTCCATAGGTAATACATATATGCATATAAAATCTTCATTTAATCGCTTCTCCCTTCAAGGTTTCCCTTGAAGAAATCTAATGAACAGAATAAACTGGTGAATAAAATAGAATAGAATCAGAGGCATGGAAATGGATCAGACTGATGATTCTCAAACAGACAAATTTTAAATACAACAAAGATCCAGATCTTAGGTGAGTTTTGATGAATATATAAACGTGCAACTTTTATCCAAATTAGTAAATAGAATAGTTCCATCAACCTAGGCTGGCCCATTATGCAATCTCACAATCAATTTCCTTCCCTCATAGGCAACCAGGACCTAGATTTCTATCAACATAGAGTGTTTGCCTATTATTTACTTTAATATTAACTTCATATGGATCATATGGTTCTTGTGCATGGCTTATTTTGCACTATTGAGATAGTTCATAGTTTTTGTGGATATTCTTTTTTATAGATGATAGTTTCCCATTGTATGAATATTATAATTTGTTTTTTTAACATTCTCCTGTTCATAAATTTATGGGTTGTTTTCAGTTTGAGTTTTTAAGAAAAACAGAAACATTCTTATAAAAATAATTTAGTAATATTTTTATTTGCCTTGGGTAAAGTGAAATTGTTGGATCACAGGAAAGGTGCATGTTTGTTTAATTTTTATATATTGCCAGTTTGAAAAGGAAATGCATTATCTTTCATTTGCATCAAAATTGTATGAAAGTTCCAACTTCTCCACACCTCATCCATTTCAGTCATTCCAGAGAGTGTGTCCTGGCATTTCATTGTGATGTAATTTTAATTCCTAAGATGACTAACAATGGAAAGCAAATTTTAATGGCTGATTAGAAACAGTTCATCTTTTCCAGTGAGGAATCTGATACAGTGGATTTGCCTTTGTGATGTTTACTTTTAGGTGTTAACTTGACTGAGCACTGAAATTGGAACAGACTGACAATTCTCAAAGAGACAAACTTTAAATGCAACAAAGTTCCAGACCTGAAATATCTGGTTAAATAGTATATCTGGGTGTGTCTGTGAGGATGTTTCCAGAAGAAATTAGCATTTGCATTGGTCTGCTGAGTAGAGCATATGACCCTCCCCAATGTGGATGGGCATCAATTAATCTATTGAGGACCTGAAATGAACAAAAAGGCAGAGGAAGTTTGAATCTCCTCTCTGCCTGATTGCTGAATTAAGATACTGCTCTGCTGTTCTTGGCACCCTTGGTTCTCAGGCCTTCAGACTTGGACTGGAATCTTCACCAGCAGCTGGGTGGCTCTCAGGACTTCAAATTATACCACAGACTTCCTTGTGTCCCCAGGTGGCAGACCTCTCAGCATCTGTGATCATATTAGCTAATAACAAATATTAATCTCTCTCTCTGTCTCTCTGTCTGTCTGTCTCTCCCTCTCTTTCCATATATATATTAGAGGCCTGGTGCATGAAATTCGTGCACGGGGTGTGTGTGTGTGTGTGTGTGGGGGGGGGTCCTCAGCCCAGTCTGCACTCTCTCCATTCCGGGACATCCCTCTCACAATCCAGAATTGCCGGCTCCTAACCGCTCACCTGCCTGCCTGCCTGATCACCCCTAACCACTCTGCCTGCATACCCGGTCACCCCTAACAGCCCTCCCCTGTGGGCCTAGTCACCCCTATCCGTCTCTGCCTCAGCCCCGCCACTGTGGCTTTGTCCAGAAGGATGTCTAGAAAGATGTCCAGAAGATGTCTGGTCTAATTAGTATATTACCCTATTATTAGTATATATATATACACACACACACACACACACACATATATATATATATACCTATCTATAATAATAAAAGTGTGATATGCTAATTAGAACAGACATCCTTCCAGATGTCCTTCCAGACATCCGTCTGGACAACCGTCCAGACAAAGCCGCAGCGGCAGGGGCCAAGGCAGAGGCAGTGGCGACAGCGCCACCTTGGTGGTGGGGGACAAGCCCATTGCACAAATTTTGTGCATATATATATAAATATAGAGAGATAGAGATAGAGATAGAGATAGAGATAGAGATAGAGACAGATATATATCCTGCTTACCTGGAAAACCCTAATACATTAATTTATATAGAATTTTTTTCTTTTATAATTTACTAGAGGTCTGGTGCATGAAATTCATGCACTCAGGCAGAGGGGTCCCTCAGCCTGGATTGCGAAAGGGTGCAGGTCAGGCCAAGGGAGCCCACTGGTGCATGATTGGGGCCAAGGAGGGACACAGGAGGTTGGCCAGCCAGGGAGGAACTGCGGGAGGGCTCCAGGGCGTGTCCAGCCCATCTTGCTCTGTCCCAATCAGCTGGACCCCAGCAGCAAGCTAACCTACCAGTCAGAGCGTCTGCCCTCTGGTGGTCAGTGCACATCACAGCGAACGGTTGAGCGGCCTTAACATATCATTAGCATATTATGCTTTGATTGGTTGAATGACCAACCGGACAACCGGACACTTAGCATATTAGGCTTTTATTATATAGGACTAGGGGCCCGGTGCACGAAATTCGTGCACTGGGTGTGTGTGTGGGGGGAGTGTCAGCCCATCCTGCCCCCTCTCACATACTGGGAGCCCTCAGGCGTTGACCCCCATCACCCTCCAATCGCAGGATCGGCCCCTTGCCCAGGCCTGACGCCTCCGCCAGAGGTGTCAGGCTTGGACAGGGGACCCTCATCTCCCCCTGATCACTGGCTCTGGCCCCCGCCCAGGCCTGAGGCCTCTGGCCCAGGAATCATGCCTGGGCAGGGGACCCCCATCTCCCTCTGATCGCTTGCTCCACCTCCCGCCCAAGCCTGACGCCTCTGACCCAGGCTTCAGGCCTGGGCAAGGGGACCATCATATCCCCCAAATCCCCGGCTCCGCCCCCCGCCCAGGCCTGATGCCTCGGCCAGAGGAGTTGACCCTCATCACCCTCCGATCACCAATCACCGGATCGGCCCCTTGACCAGGCCTGAGGCCTCTGGCAGAGGTGTCAGGCCTGGGCAGGGGACCCCCAGCTCCCCGCGGTTGCAGGCTCCACCCCTGCCCAGGCCTAACGCCTCTGGCATAGGTGTCCGGCCCAGGCAGCGGGGACCCGCAGCTGCAGCGGCCCCACGATCGTGGGCTTCGCTTTAGGCCCAGGCAAGGGACCCCTAGCTCCCGGGACTGCCAGCTTCGACCGTGTCCAGCTCCCATCGCTGGCTCCACCCCTACTTCCTGCTATCACTGGCCAGGGCAGCAAAGGCGCCTGATTCTCTGATCATGGCTGGGGGGCAGGGCAAAGGCGGGCCGCCTTTGCCCTGCCCCCCAGCTCTTAGCTCCCCCCTGGGTTTCCGATCACTGTCAGTGGCAGGGGGCTTCTTCCTGCTTTCCCTTTTGCCTCCCTGCATTGTGCCTACATATGCAAATTAGCCGCCATCTTGTTGGCAGTTAACTGCCAATCTTAGTTGGCAGTTAACTGCCAATCATAGTTGGCAGTTAATTTGCATATAGCCCTGATTAGCCAATGAAAAGGGTATCGTCGTACGCCAATTACCATTTTTCTGTTTTATTAGATAGGATGTGGAAGAGTTGTTTATATATTCTAGATACGAATTCCAGGTTAGAAATATATATCACAAATATTTGCTCAATTTGTAGTTTGTGCTTTTATTTTCTAAGTGGTAAATTTTGATGACTATCATTTTGATGGAGTATAATATATCATTTTTTAAATTTTATCTTTAGACTTTTATATGCCTCTTCTTTGATAAGTTTACCTGCCCCAAAGCAGTGAAGATATTTTTCTTGTACTTTAAAAGTTTCATATCTAAAAACAATTTTTGTAAGTGGTATGTAATAGGAACTGAGATACATATATTTTTGCACTGACATCTAGTATTTTTTTGTTGAAAAGCCTTCGCATCAAACCTTTTAAATTGCCTTACTTTGATGTTGTTATATTTCTTATATATTTTCTGTTCTATTGATAGTCCTGTCCCTGTTAATGCCTGTCCTGCACTTTTGATTAGTGACACTGTATTGTAAGTGATAAAACCTCTGCAAGTCTGTTTTGTAACTAGCTGTCAATTTCTATCAAAATAATTATTCAGATTTTGGATTG
Source organism: Myotis daubentonii (assembly GCF_963259705.1). NCBI lineage: Eukaryota > Metazoa > Chordata > Mammalia > Chiroptera > Vespertilionidae > Myotis > Myotis daubentonii. The sequence continues at coordinate 20,933,471 of NC_081848.1, read as the reverse complement.
TATTATTATCAAATTTGTATATCAATTTAAAAAGAATTAGCTTCTGAAGTATCCATGCATATGACATTTTTCTCCATTTATTTAATCTCTAGTTTAAAGGTCTTGCATGCCTTTTGATGAATGTACTACTTGTTATTATTTTTCTACTAAAATGTATGTTTTTCATTTTATGGTAGTTTTACAAAAAAACTGAGAAATAGATTATAATTTTATATTTTAATCTTATGTTCTGTCACCTTGTAAATGTGCTTCTTAGTTTTAAGTTATTTTTAAGGTAATTAAGAATTTTAAAATAACCATGTTGTTTGTGAATAGATTTCTACCTTTCAAATCTGTATAACTTTAACTTATCTTTCCATTTTAATGCACAGAACACCAATTACATTATTAGAGCTGTGAGGAAAGCTATCTTTGCCTTATTCCTGGTCTAATGGGATGTATGGTGTACTTCACACTAAATGTAATACTTGTGGAGTCTTCATAGACACTACTAATTCCATTAAGGAACTTTCCTTCCATTTAAACTTGACTAAAAATTTTTATTTTAAATAGGTATTGATTTTTGACAAGTGCTTTTTTGTCATTTTTGTAATGTGATTGTGTCTGCTATTGGTATGTATATACATACATACACATATAATTTTTCCTTGTTCTTTTGTCATATTTTACTTTGTACATAATACTAGATTATGCTGCTAATAGTTTGCTATAAATAATTTGCATCTATATTCATGAGGGTTATTGGTCTATAATTTTCATTTATTTTAGTATCTCTGTCAATTTTAAGACCAGGATTATATTATCACATATTGTTTACTCTCCCTCTATTATTTTGAAAAAAAAATTTGTTTATGAGGGTTATATACCTTCTTTAAATTATTGAAACAATTTATTAATGAAAATTTTTAGGCCTGGAATTTTACTTGTAGAAAGTTAAATATATATGATTAAAGTTTCTTTTTCAAATTTCTTGGCATATAATTATTCACAATATTTATTATATTTTTAATGTCTATAAAATTTATTAGAAATATTTCCACTTCTCTGTTATTGGTAAGTTATGCTTTTGATCCTTTTTCTTGTTCAGTCTTGATAAGATTTTATTCATTTTATTGAGATGTGTAAAGAACGAAAGTTTAGCTTGTTTAAATTTTTTAAACTATTTTTTCTGTTTTATCTTTTTTTATTTTCTTACTTCTGTAGATATTATGTATAATTCACTAATATTTTTCTAATATAAGGCATAAAATTAAATCATTTATCTTAAAACTTTCTTCAAGTGTACTATAAGCAAGTAAAGCTATACATTTCCCTCTAAAAACTGCTTTATATATATATCCCAACATTTTTGATATTTCATATTTTCTTCATCATCCTGATGAAATAAAATGCACTTTAAAATTTTGACTTATTACATGACTCATGCATTTTACAAGTTTGTTTTAAAATTTTTCCAATACATGAGCATTTTAAATAGATCTTACTGTTTTACATTTATAATTTAATTCCACTTGGTGAGATTACACAATCCATAATATTACAACCTTTCTACATTATTAATACTTATTTAATGCTCCAAAATATGTAGTATTTGATGAATAATATTCTAAAAGAATATTTCAGCTGCTAGGTGTACTTGTCTTAAAAATTAAAATTGGGTCAAGGTGTTTGATAATATTATTAAAGGCCTACAATTTTTCCTGATTTTTTTCTTTATTATATCTATCAATTATTAAAGATACTAGAGGCCCAGTGCACAAAAATTTGTGCATCGGGGAGGTCCCTCAGCCTGGCCTGTGCCCTCTCGCAGTCTGGGACACCTTGGGGGATGTCCACCTGCTGGCTTAGGCTTGCTACCTGGGGGATTGGGCCTAAGATGGCAGTCAGACATCTCTCTGGCAGCCCGGGAGCCCTCGGGGGATGTCCACTTGCCAGTGGGGAGCAGGCCTAAGCTGCAGTCGGACATCTTTAGTGCTGCTGAGGAAGCTGGAGAGGATCCCACCACCACCACTGTACTGGCAGCCCTCAACCTGGCTTGTGGCTCAGCAGAGCTCCCCCTGTGGGAGCGCACTGACCACCAGGGGGCAGTTCCTGCATTGAGCATCTGCCTCCTGGTGCTCAGTGTGTGTCATAGTGACCAGTCATTCCCAGTTGCTCTGCTGTTAGGGTCAATTTGCATATTACCCTTTTATTATATAGGATAGAGGCCTGGTGCATGGGTTGGGGCCGGCTGGTTTGCCCTGAAGGGTGTCCCGGATCAGGGTGGGGGTACCACTGGGGTGCCTGGCCAGCCTGCGTGAGGGGCTGATGGCTGTTTTCAGGCTGGCCACAGCCCCTTCAGGGTGGGGGGTCCTGCTGGGGTGCCTGGACAGTCTGGGTGAGTGGCTGATGGCTGTTTGCAGGCTGGCCAAGCCCCCCAGCGGGGACCCTCACCCCATGAGTATGTGGCCATCCTGGGTGAGTGGCTGATGGCTGTTTGCAGGCTGGCCAACCCCCACTGCGGGGACCCTCACCCCATGAGGGTGTGGCCATCTGGGTGAGGGGCTGATGGCTGTTTGCATGCTGGCCACGGCCCCCAGCCACCCAAGCTCCCAGTGGAGGCTGGCTGGAAGCAGGTATCAGGATTTATTTATCTTCTATAATTGAAACTTTGTTGCTTGAGTGGAGGCCACAGCCGGCCAGGGCAGGCGAGAAGCTTGGCTTCCTCCATCACTGGGGCAACCAAGCCTCCTGCTTGCTCCAGCTCTGTGGCTGCCAGCCGCCATCTTGGTTGGGTTAATTTGCATATAGTCGCTCGGATTGGCTGGTGGGCATGGCTTGGGCATAGCGGAGGTGTGGTCAATTTGCATGTTTCTCTTTTATTAGATAAGATATGATAAATTTTTAAACTATGCTTATGGATTTCTCTGTCAATTCATTTCTTCATTTCTTTCTGTCAATTTACATTCTGTATTTATGATCATATGTCTTCCAATGAGTAAATTCTACTATCATTATGAGATGATCTACCTTATTTGTTGTAATACTCTTTGCCTCAGAGTATTTTCTTTAATATTATAAGCGCACTAGATTTCACAGTCTTACTATTTACACGGCATATATATTCCATCCTTATGCTTTCATCTTATCTGTGCACTGATATTTAACCTGAATTATTTTGATAGCCTATGTTGGAGCCAAGCTTTTTAATCAATTCTGACAAGCTCTACCTTTTACTTAGAGAGTTCAATTTATTGATATTTAATGCAATCAGAAACATGATTAGGTTTAGTCTAACATTTAGCTATCTTTTTACCTCCTTTGAGTTAATGCAAAATTTAAAAATAATATATATTTAGTCCCCTTTTTATATTGTTTGTCAGTGTTTGATCTAGAGAGGGTAATATGCACTCCAATAGAATTTGCCTTCCTAAATATCCTCTGTGTTCTGCCTGTCCCTCCCTTATAACACCTGTAGTCATTGATCTTTTTACTGTGTTGATATAGTTTTCCCTTTCCCAGAATGTCATACAGATGGATCATACAGTGTATAGGCCTTTCAGACTTGCTCATTTCACTTAAATATATATTTATGTCTTCTCCATATATTTTTATGGCTGGATAGCGCATTTCTTTTAGGTGCCAAACAAGATTCCATTATCTGGCTGTATCACTGTTTATTTATCCAGTCACCCACAGAACAGCATTGTTGCTTTCAAGGTTTGGCAATTATGAATAGAGCTGCTATAATTATCTGTGTTGTTTCTGTGTGAATAAAGGTTTTAAATTCATCTGGGTAAATACCAAGGAGTATAATTGCTGGATCATATAATAAAAGTACATTTAGTTTTGTAAGGACTGCCAAGCTGTCTTTCAAAGTAATTGTGCATTTGGTTTTTGGATTTTGGCTATTTTAACAAATATATAGTAGTATTACATTGTTGGTTTAATTGCAATTTTCAAATGACATATGATGTTGAATATTCTTTCATATTGTTATTTGTCATCTGGATGTATTCTTTGGTGGGCTTTCTATCCAGTTCTTTGTCCATTTCTTAATCAGATGGTTTATTTTTTTATTGTTGAGTTTATTTTAGTTAAGAATTTTTTCTCTTTATTTTCCATTACCATTTATCTCCCCTACACCCTCTTCCACCTCCCCTCTCCCTTGCTCCTCTCACTCCCCAATCCCCACACCTACCCAAAATCACCTCACAGTTGTGCCTGTCCATGAGTTCCTTTTTTTCTTATTTTCCCAATACCCTGACCACTCTCTCTATATCCACCCACCAGAGCTGTTTGCATTCTCTCTATCTATGTCTCTACTTTGCTTGTTAGCTCAGTTTGTTCATTAAAATCAACATATGAGTGAAATCATAAGTAATGACTTTTTATTAGATATTTTTTTTCAAATATTTTCTCCCAATCTGTGGCTTGTCTTCTATTCTCTTCACATTGTCTTTCATAGACAGAAGTTTTAAATTCTAATGTAGCCCAGCTTGTCAATTATTTCTTGTTTGAATCATTCCTTGGGTGTTGTATCTAAATAGTCATTGGTATAACCAACATCATCAAGGCTTTTTTTTAAGTTGTCTTCCTGGAGTTTGACAGTTTTATGACTTAAATTTAGGTCCATGATCCATTTTGAGTTCATTTTTGTGAGTGTTGTAAGGTCAGTGTCTAGATTCATTTTTTGAATGTGAATGTTTAGTTGTTCTGGCACCATTTGTTGCAGACTATTTTTTACTTTTCTCCATTATACTTCTTTTAGTCTTTATCAAACATCAATTGACTACATCTATATATGTCTACTAGAGGCCCAGTGCACGAAATTCGTGCACTGGGAGGAAGGGTCCCTCAGCCTGGCCTGCCCCTCTCGCAGTCTGGGACCCCTCGGGGGATGTAGCAGTGCACCAGTGGCAGGCGACCAGGGAGGAGCCCAAATCGGGGCTGGGCGCAACACTGCTCACACTCACCTTGGCCCGCTGTTCCTGCTGCCACTGAGTCGAGAGAGGCTCCCACCATGGCAGCTGCGCTCACCAGCCGTGAGCCCAGATTCTGGCTAAATGGTGCTCCCCCTTTGGGAGCACAGTGACCTGCATTGAGCGTCTGCCCCCTGGTGGTCAGTGCACATGATAGCAACCAGTCGTTCTGGTTGTTCTGCCTTAAAGGTCACTTAGGCTTTTATTATATAGATTTCAGGGCTCTCAGTTTTGTTTCATTGATCTATTTAATAATATCACTAATATCACACTATCTCTTTAATGAACAATTTTTGATAGGTCTTTTGCTTTGCCATATAAACTTTAGAATCAGTTTGTCACTATTCCGATAATAACTTGCTTGTTTTTTAAATTGGGATTGCATTGAACCTATACATTACATTGGAAAAAACTGACATCTTTGCAATATTATGAATATGGAATATCTATTTACTTTTTATATCTTTCAACAGAAATTTGTAGTTTTCCTATATAAATTTATACATATTTTATTCCATTTATACCTAAGTATTTTCTTTTTTGAGTGCTAATGTAAATGGTATTGTTTTTCATTTCAAATACACTTGTTCATTGCTAGTATAAAGGAAAACAATTTACTTTTGAATATAAAACTTGTATCCTGTAATCATGCTATGATCATTTTTTAGTTTCTGAGGGTTTTTTTTTTTGGTTTTTTGTGTTTTTTTTTTTTGGGGGGGGGTCACCTCATGTATTCCATACATGGATGATCATTTTCCTTCCCATTTTATTTCATTTGTCTCACTGCATTAGCTAGTATGCAATGAAACCCAGGACAATGTTAAAAAGTGGTGGTGAGAGGAGTCATCCTTGCCTTGCCCCTGATCTTTGTAGAAAAGCTTTGAGTTTCTCACCATGAAGTATGATGTTAGCTGTAGGGTTTTTGTAAATGATGTTTATCAAGATGAGGAAGTTCCCTTCTATCTCTAGTTTGTACAAATGTTTCCGCCATGATTAGGTATTAGATTTGATAATGCCTTTTCTGCATCTATTGATAAGCTTATGTGATTTTTCTTGTTTAGCCAATTGATGTGATGAATTACATTAGTTGAATTTAAAATGTTGAGCCAGTCTTGAATACCTGGGAGAAAATCCACTTGATCATGGTGTATAATTGTTTTTATACATTATTAGATTTTATAATTTGTGGAGGCATTTTAAAAAAAAACATATTTTTGTTGATTTCAGAGAGGAAGGTAGAGGGAGCGAGAGATAGAAATATCAATGATGAGAGAGAATCATTGATTTGCTGCCTCCTGCATGCCCCCTACTGGGGATCAAGCCTGCAAGTGTGACCTCTTGGTTCATAGGTCAATGCTCAACCACTAGCCAGGCTTTTAGAGGATTTCTGTATCTGTGTTTTTTTATCTGTGTTTCTGGTCTGTATCTGTGTGTGTGTGTGTGTGTGTGGTCTTTGTCTGGATTTGGTATTAGGGTAAAGTTAGACATATAGAATATGTGAGGAAAAACTTCTTCTATCATGTGAAAGATTTTAGAGAATTGCTATGATTTTTTCCTTAAGTGTTTGATAAATTTAAGTAGTCAACCCATCTGGGCATACTGCTTTAAGTTTTACAAGATGATTAATTATTAATTCAATTTCTCTATAGATATAGGCTTGTATGCAGTGTCTAATCCTGTTAGAATCTTGGCAAACTGTCTTTTGAGGAATTGATCTGTTTCCTCTATATCATATAAAATTTCTGAGCAGTTATTCATAATATTATTTTATTATCTTTTTAATGTCCATGGAATATCTTGTGATATCCCCTCTTTCATTTCTCTCCTCTATTTAGCTCTTAGTTAGCCTTGCTAGAAACTTAACAATTTTATTTCTCTTTTTAAATAATCAATTTTGTTATTTTCTCTATTGATTTCCTATATTCAGTTTCATTGATTTCTGCTCTAATATTTATTATTTTTTTCTTCTGCTTACTTTACATTTAATTTGCTCTTACTTTTAGCTTCCTTAGGTGAACGTTAGACTATTGATCTTCAATCTTCTATTTTCCATTCTAATATATACATTCAGTACTATAAATTTCCATTTAAGCACTACTTTCAATACTGCCCACAAGTTATATGCAGTATTTTTGTTTTCATTTATTTAAATGTATTTAAAATGTTCTCTGGAGATGTCTTCTTTGACCCATATGTTACTTAAAAGCATGTTTAATTTCAATGTATTTGGGATTTTCCAGTTATATTTCTGATATTGGTTTCCACTTGAATTCCATTATGGTTTGAGAACAGACATTAAATTATATCTTACTTTGTTAACATGTGTTTTAAGATTCAGAATGTGCTCTATCTTGGTGAATGTTACATGCTAATTTGAGCAGACTGTGTATTCTGTTGTTTCTGAGTGAAGTAGTTCAGAGATGTCAATTATATTCACTTGGTGTTGTTGAGGCAAACTATATTCTGACTGATTTTCTGCTTGTTGAAACTGTCCATTTCTGATACAAAGGTGTTAAACTCTACAACAATAATAGTGGATTTATCTATATTTCCTTGCAGTTCTATCAGGTTTTTTTCTCATGTATTTTGACACTGGTGTTAGGTGCATATCTATTAAAGAATGTTGTCTTCTTTGAGAATGAATCCCTTTATCATTATTTAATGCCCTATCTATCCCTAATAACCATCTTTGCACTGAAGTTTGAACTGTCTAAAGTTAGTATAGATACTCCCACTTTCTTTTGATTATTGTCAGTGTGCTCTATCTTTTCCCATCCTTTTACCTTTAATCTATATGTATCTGTATAGTTAAAGTGGGTTTATCTTTGACAACATATTATATTTGGATCTTCTTTTCTGATCCACTCTTTTACTTAGTATATTTAAGCCATTGATGTTTAAAGTGAATATTGAGATAATTAGAAAATCAACCATATTTGTTACTGGTTTTTATTTATCACCCTTATCCTTTGTTTTTGTGTTCTTATTTGTGTTCTTATTTTTTTGTTCCACACATTTTTCTTTCTTTTGTGAATTTAATTGAGGATTTTATATGATATAAATTTTCCTCCTTTCTTAGTATATCTTACTTTACTCTTTTTCAGTAGTTGCCTTAGAGTTTAAGATGTACATTTATAAGCAATCCAACTATAAAACTGATTTGGGGTACCTTTTTACTTTTAAAAGTTATTTTCTCTAACTGCCTCAAATAGAAGGTTTAATGACTATAATTTTCCTCTATAATATAAAAATAAATTTGGCTCAAAATAATATTTTCAAATTCATAAACATATTAGGGAGGTTAAGGAAAGGGCAACATGAGAAGTAGGAATTTAGTAGGGAACACCTGTGAAACACGTGTATGCACTCATAATTTTGCAAAAATGATGGAATTGTTCAAGATATAATAAAATGTTGTCCAACTTGTGTCTCACTTGTTTTACAATCTTAAAGAAGCAGCCAAAAAATATATATGAACATATGGAGCTTCAAAAATGTGAGGAAGTTGGTTTATTCACTCACTTGGCAAATGATTATTGAGAGCCTAATAGTATAAGAAGTGCTTCTCTTATAGTCATTATAATTTAAGAATTTAAAGGTTTCGATAAAATCATTTACCTAAATATGTTCAGTTTTTTAATTTAAAAATAGACAAGAGATGAAAGGAGAGAGGGAGAGGGAGAGAGAGAGAGAGAAAGAGAGAGAGAGAGAGAGAGAGAAAGAGAGAGAGAGAGAGAGAGAGAGAGAGAGAGAGAGAGAGAGAGAGAGAAATGGAGTGTTGGGGTGGAGGAAGGGGGAGGCATTGCTCAAAATTACAAAATAAATAAGCCATAGAAGAAGAATGAGGAGAAGGGTAGAGGAGAAACTTTGGATCTAGCAATCTGTGTTTTAATTGATCCCCAATATGATTCTCATGTACATGAAAGTTTGAGAAAGATTGATTAAAATTAAGGAGAAAACAAAATAGATATGTTGGCAAATTTAGATGATTTGCTAACTTTGCCAAAAGAACATTAAAGTAATGAAGGAAAATGACAACTGGAAAAAATAAAAATTACATGCTTCAGGTTCCTGTGTGTAAAATAAAAAAACACAAACACCTTGCTTTTTTAAGATAAAAGAATAAGAGTGTTGATATATATATAATTAGATATATATAATTAAATATATATTTTATATATATTATATAATTAAATATATATGTAATTAAAATTATATATATATATAAAATTTTAATTATAATAAATGATAAAATAAAGAAGAAGGGTAGAAAAAGAATGGAGAACAATTTATTAACCACATGCTATGTACCAGACATTCACATGCATTATCCCTTTAATCTTCACAACCCAGTAGTCAATGGATGAGGACAGTGATACCTGCTCACCCAACCTTATGGTCCCTCCGCATACAACCTTATGGGGACTCCACATACATGGACTTTTATACCATCATCTGAATTTCAAATGTACTCATGATTATCTAATAACTTATCTGTGGAAAGAAAATATTACAGAATGCCTTTCAAGATATCATGCTATAAATTGGGGATGCTCATTATTAATATTAAAGTGAAATCCCAAATAGCATTATTTGAAATAGCCTAAATTTGGATTTTAGTGCTTAGTCATTATTTCCAGTCTCCAGCAGGTTGATATGGATCATTTCATTAATGCATAATAATACAACTCCCACATTTGTTCCACACTTGATTATTTTAGACTTATTTATAATGTGATGGTGGGATTTGCTGTGTTTAAAATTTCCTTGGCAGCAAGTCATAAAAACTCAATGTAAATTAATTAAAATGAAAGGAGAATCTACTGAAAGATCATGAACAAACCCAGATGACTCAGGTAGGTGGGAAAAGCAGAAGCAAACCCTGAGCCCAGGAGTTGGGTACAAGTAATTTATGGAAAAACACTTCCAAGAGAAACCAATTAGGAGGTGGGGAAAGAACAGGGGAGCAGTTCATCAAAAGTGTGATTTCATGTGAAGCCCAGACTCAGACTGGTCCTTCAGGAAGCTGTGAAGTGTAAATTCTTCCTCAGAATTTGTTCCCCATCTATGAAAAGATTTGAGCTTTTGTATCCTCCCATCATTCAGGCTTCGACTATACCAGGCGTCACGTGCTTTAACTGTGTTTTCCTCAAGCTATCCAAATGGTCAGGCGTCTCCAAGGACCAAAGATAATTCTCTGAAGAAGGGTGCAAGTGTGAGCAATTAAGAGCAAAGCACAAGAAGTTTGGAGCTGAGCCGACAGAATTGGTTACCAAAGGATCTGAGTGGAAACCAATAGTGTCTGCTAAAGTGACGTGAGCAGCTGAGCCTTAGAACAACTGTCACTTGCTGATTGGTTGTTTTGAGTGTGTCTCCCATTTCTACCCTGTGAGTTGATTCCTTATTCCCTGCTTATAGAATACCTTTTTTCTACAGCATGGCAAACATTACTGCTGGTTTCATATATTGCAGGTTCAGTTGATGGAGAGAGACAAACTCTATTAATTCCAAGACCAGAAATCCCAGGAGAGGATACATTAACCTTATTTTTCAGCTGCCCATCTTTGACTCACCTTGTTCAACTGAAGGTCAAGCGGTGGGGTGATGTGTAAGAATATGCCAACTCCCTCCAGGGTGGCTAGAGCACATGCGAGCAGAGGTAGTTCCCAGAAGAAAGGGTTGATGCTGAGCAGTTGGTCCTGTGGTTCTAAACTCAACTACCCAGTGTAAACGATGTAGACTCCATATGATGAGTGGGACCTCTTTCTACTTAGCTCCTTTTTGACTTAAATTGAGAGAGAAAACACAATTAAAATTAAAATAAAGACTTAATTTCAGAAGTAATAGCATTGTAAATGTAAGTAAGGGGAAAGAAGGCAAAATTTGAATCTATATAATGCTACAGAATACAAAGGATAATTACAATTTTTATTATCTCAAAATAATACATGTGTATATACATGCCCTGTAGATATTAACATTTTCGAAAATATCCCCTCACTTGGTTTTGAAATATTCTACTTTCTGGCATGTGAAATGGCTTGTTAAATAATTATGCATGCCTGTTTGCATGCTTAATTATCAATACAAAATTTTAAAAAGCTCATTTTTTATTCTCTCAGCGGAAAGCAATGGTTCAAATTGCTTTTACTATAAGAAAGTAATGAAATGTAATTTCCACTCCAATGAAAAATAAACAGTGCCTTTCAAAGGCATATATATTTTGTTACTGAAAGAATACTGTCACATTTTTATGGTAACTTAAATTCCTCTGGTAAAGTTTTAATATTTGTAAAATTTGAAGGCTAGAACTCTTTGAAACTAAACTTGTTTATTCTGTACTATTCTAAGCAAAACCCATCATTTAAACCATGCCCAGACAGTGACTGACAATTCAAATTGCCTTTCATAACTTAGATCACTTGCAAAATAGGAATAAAATCAGAAACATATTTTGCAAAATGAGGAATGTTTTCATTATAATGTTCTTCCCTATGGCACTTCAAAAAAGAAAACCAAGCATTTCGGCACTTTAATATGAAGCATTACAAATAATAAATGACATACAATAGCTAGTAGACTCTATTCTATATGAATATTATATGCAACAAATTAATAATACATCACCTATATTATATCATGAATTAAACAGAAGGAGGTAGCTCTCTATGGATACAAGTTTGTCTAAGTGCATGGTTTTGTGTGTTTCCAAAGTTTGGTCAAGTGGCCAAGTCTGCTTATGATTATGCATATTATTACTTGATTTACATAGCAAATGTCTTCTTAAGACACTGTTACACTTCAATGTTTATAAGATGTAACTTAATTCTTACTAGAGACCTGGTGCAGGAAAATTCATGCACTGGTGGGGGGGGGGTTTGTCCTTCAGCCTGGTCTACGTCCTCTTGCAGTCCAGGAACCCTTGGGGAATGTATACCTGCCAGCTTAGGCCTGCTCCCTGGGGTATCGGACCTAAGCTGGCAGTCAGATATCCTTCTGGCAGCCTAGGAGCGCTTGGGGGATGTCCGACCACTGGGGAGCAGGCCTAAGCCACAGCTGGAAATCATTAGCACTGCCACGGAGGTGGGAGAGGCTGCCGCTACCACCACTGCGCTCACAGCCATCAGCCCAGCTTGTGGCTGAGCAGAACTTCCCCTGTAGGAGCGCACTGACCACCAGGGGGCAGCTCCTGCATTGAGTGTCTGCCCCCTGGTGGTCAGTGCGCATCATAGTGACCAGTTGTTCCACCATTAGGATCAATTTGCATATTACACTTTTATTATATAGGATTAGAGATAGCCTCATAACCACAAACATGTCTTCTAACTAAAGTTCAGGAAAACCAATGACTTGAGTCTATGGATTTCTGTGAAACAGTCCAATGAACAACCAATAGGTTTTCTTTTCTTTTTTCTTATATATTTGTATTAATTTCAGAGAGGAAGAGAGATAGAAACATCAGTGATGAGAGAGAATCATTGTGCGGCTGCCTCCTACTTGCCCCACACTGGGGATCAAGTCTGCAACCAGAGCATGTGCCCTGATGGGGAATTGAACTGTGACCTCCTGATTCATAGGTAGATAGATGCTTAACAACTGAGCCACACTCGCTGGGAAATAGGTTTTCTTTTACATACACTTTATTTTTTAGAACAGTTTTAGAAATACAGAAAATTGCAGAGTGTCTCCATATATCCTGTACCCTGGTTCCTCTATTCTTAGACTTGTTACCTAAGCTTTTCCAAGTAATATTCTTTTCTCAGATATAGAACTAACTTTCAATCCTGGGGGTTACAGGTCTAGGTTTTCTCTCAGCTTTTTACTGTTTTTTTTCTGTACCTCAGTGGTTGTGAATTATTCTTCTATGTCAACAATTAGAAACTCACGTCTAACATTTATTAAGATCCAATATACTCTATATTTAGTAATTGATTAAGAATCAAAAATCCCATTTGAGAAATTGGGGATCTGAAGCTCAGTAGAAACTTCGGATAAGTACAACTGGAAGGGTTTCTTTTTTTATTTATTTCACATTTATGTTCTTTCCACTATACCAGTGGTTCTCAACCTTGGCTGCACATTAGAATCTTTTTTTAAAATCCCGATTTCTGGGCCTCATCCTCCGGAAATTCTGTTTCTTTGTTACTAATGTCGTGGCTCCACCCCATAACAAAGAAACAGAATTTCCGGAGGATGAGGCCCAGAAATCAGGATTTTAAAAAGATTCCCAGGTGATTCTAATGTGCAGCCAAGGTTGAGAACCACTGCACTACACCATGGTGCTTCAGGCATTTTTATATATTCTATACTGTGACTCTTACTATACCATAGATTAGTGGCTCTCAACCTTCCTAATGCCGCGACCCTTTAATACAGTTCCTCATGTTGTGGTCACCCCCAATTTCATTGTTACAAATTGAACATAATTAAAGCATAGTGATTAATCACAAAAACAATATGTAACCGCTGCCCTAGATTGTCGCTATTGCTAGAACAAAGAAGTGCTGACATTATAAAATGGAAATGAATGTTCACTTTAGAGATACTACCTATATGAAAGTACCAATCCTGGCACTGACCCATTTAGTAATATATTTGGCTACTTATTTAACCTCTCTTATTGTAAGCCTGTTTTTTTCTTACCTTAACACCTCATTCTTTAAATGGAAGTTGAAAATATTTTAATAAAGGTCAGATAATAAATATTGTAGGCTTTTAAGGGCAGATGATCTTTCTCACAATCCCTGAACTCTGCCATATGAGCAGAAAAGCATCCATAGAAAACAGGTAAGCAAACAGAGGGAATTTTGTGCCAATAAAATCTTTTTTACTGAAATAGATTATGGGCTGAATGTGGTTCATTGGCCATAGTTTGCCTAACCCTGCATTAAACAATGGTGTTGGACTAAATGAATTTTAAAATTCCATTTTATAGCCTTTTCTCTTTACTCAAAAAGAAATATGAATAATGGACATGATTTTAAATCAATCTGCCATATTTCAGCAGAATGGATACGTAGACTATATTATCTAAAATGTCGCTCTGTGTAGAGTAGTTAAGAGTAAGTTCTCTGGATTCAGAACTGCCTGGGTTGAAACCCTAGATCCTTGACTTATGAGTCATGCAAGCATTAGAAAGTACTTTAACTCTCAGTTTTTCTCAAAACTCAGTAGGGAATTAAGGCAGTTTTTGTTTGTTTGTTTGTTTGTTTGTTTGTTTGTTTGTTTGTTTTTTAAAACCTGTAGATCCTTTGGCACTTCTTCCATTGAGAATTATGGTCTTTGTCTCTTACTCTTGACTTTGACCTCCATTAATGATGCACTTGTGTTCCATAGACTGCAGTAAACATATTGCTTCATAGGCCAAGGCTGAGTCAGAAAAGGCCATAGAGTCTCCACCTGCTTTTCTCTTGTTCCCCGAGGGAAGCCAGCCCACAGGTGCAAATACCAACTACCCTGAGACCCACATTCACTCCTGTCAACAACAGACCCAGCTGATCTCCCAGCCAACAGTCAGCATCTACTGTCAGCTGTGTTGGAAATCCAGTCAGTTCAGGTGACTGTAGTCACAACTGTTATCTAACTATAATGCATGCAACTCTTCAAGCAAGATTTGCCCTAGTGAGCCCTTACCAAATCCCTACCCACAAAACTGTAAACAAAATAAAATATTTTTTTCATGAAAGAGCAGAAACCAAAAAAGATGTGATAGAAGTAATATTCCCTCTGATGCTTATTCTACAAACGCAATGAGCGAATATGTGTAAAAGTACGTAGAACAATACCTGAGTAAGTATTGTATAGAGTAAGCACTTGTGCAAAAAATGCTAGCTATTATTAATAGACTGGTCAATTTCAGCTTCCTAATAGAATGGGAAGCAGTGAATTTTGAGGATAAAATTTAAAACAATAAAAATCACTAAAGTAATGAGAAATATGTAATGGAGTGACTTATCCATCAGGCATAGTGCCTCAAGCCCATGATACTTTTAGGGACATGCAAAAATGTTTTAATTTTAATTTCTTTTAATATCAGAAAGAAAAAAATTTAATAATAGTGAATGCACGGTAATCAGTGCAGTCTGGATTATATTATTCCTTCTACCCATGTGGTCATAACATTTAAAAGATTTTTTTTACAAAGGAAGGAGCCTACAAAGGCAAGAGTCCCCAGAGTTCACAAAAATCATAATATGTCTCTGAATATGCATAGATTAATCTAAGTTTACAGTGCTCCCTTAGAGTGTCTGGCCTTGATGTTACTCTGAAAATTTTGCTTGTAAATGTGTAATTTTTTTAAAACTCATCTGCCTCTTTGGGTCTTTCTTCAATACCCCATTAAGCTAACCTACTTTGTTATAGTAATTCATATGTGCAAGATAAACTGAAATTCTTCTTGATTAAAAGTCAAATTCTGATCAAGTGAGAAAGGATAAGAATGGACCTGAGGAACAGCATTTAGGGTTAATAATATATCATTGTTAAAAAATGTCATATTTGTTGGTGTCATAACCTAAACCTACACTTAATTTTGGGCTTAGGATCAGGTTCACTGAAAGTAGATGCATCTCCAAAGCTACCAGGTAAGATGGTCTCTTAGAACTGTTAGAAGTTTATCTTTTCATTGGCTCAGGTATATTTGGACATGCAGAGGTTTCAAAGTTTGCATATATCTTTTAATCTATTCTGCGAGAGAGACAATGTCAAGAAATAAGAAAATAAGTCGCAGACTTATCTCACAAAACACAATATTTTCAAGACACATCCAATAAATGATTACTCAAAATATAAAAAAACTTTTAAAAACTCAACAATAAGAAAATAGATGATCCAATGAAAAAGTGAGCTAAAGACATTCACAGACACTTCATTTAAGCAAATAAGCATATGAAAAGTGCTCAGTAGCATATGTCTCCAAGGAAATGCAAATTAAAACAGCAGTGAGATAACAGTACACACCTATGAAAAAATGTGGAACACTGACAACACCAAATGCTGATACGGATGCAGAATAACCGGAACTCTCATTCATTGGTGGTGGGGCTGCTTAATAGTACAGAAAACAGTTGGGCAGTTTTGTACAAAACATGTTTTTACCATATGAACCAGCAGCAATCATACTGCTTGGTGTTTACCCAGAGGAGTTGAAAATTTATGTCCATACAAAAACCCACACACGGATGCTTATAGCCACTTTCATAATTGCCAAAGCCTGGACGTAACCAAGATGTCCTTCAGTAAGTGAATATATAAATAAACTGTGGTACATCCCGATGATGGGATATCATTAAGTGCTAAAAAGAAAGGAGCTATGCAGCCATGAAAAGACATGAAGGAAAAGTAAATGCATGCTATTGAGTGGAAAAAAAAACTAACCTGAAAAGGCTACATACTGTATGATTCTAACTATATGACATTCTGGAAGAGCAAAACGACAGATACAAGAAAAAGATAAGTGGTTACTAGAACTGAGCAGGAGGAGATGAATAGGTCAAGCACAGAGGGTATTTAGGGTGTTGAAAATACTGTATGTGAGACCATAATAATGGACTTATGCCATTATACATTTGTCCAAACCCAATGTACAACACTAAGAGTGAACTATAATGCAAACTGTGCATTTTGGGGTGATTTTAAAGTACCAGTGTAGGTTCATTAATTGTAACAAATGTACCGCTCTGATGGGGGATGTTAATTATGGGTGAAGCAATGCATGTTTGGGGGTAAGGATGCATGGGATATCTCAGGACCTTTTCCTCAATTTTTCTGTGAACCTAAAAATGTCTTAATTTTAAAAATATCTTTTAAAACGGAAAAAATATATTTCGGCCATTTTTGGTACGTTGAGTCTGCAATTTATGTAAAAGTATATTCCTCTCTCATTTATTTGACATTGTACATGGCAATGGCTTTTACAAAACACCTTTAGATTGTTAAGTGAGCTCTAGGATCCCTTTAGTAGAATGAAGTGTTGCCAATCATTTGTCTATCCTTCTGGGTTGACTTAAATGACTTCTAAAAAGAAAGGTAATTGGGATCCTTGAAAGCACTCAGTACATCCATTTATTAAGCATAGGTAAGGATGAAAAAATATTCCCAAATTTTATTTTTAAATCAGACCATTCCAGCTAACTGATGTACCATTGGCCAAATTAACATGTATCTGAGAAGTCTGGACGAGAATCCTGATTTAGAACTCTCCAAAAATAAACTACAACCTGCTTTAGTTAACCTCAGTTATTGCTGCTAAAATGTCTTCATGTATAGAGCACTTACACTATTGTTGTGAGAAAATATTCAAAGCAGTCCTTACCAATGTCCTTATAAACTAGTTTGTGAAGAAAGGGCCTGCATTGATGTGGCGACACGTGCATGAAAGTTCACTAGGCTGACAAGAGGATCAGGTTCTCATTCCAATTCTACAACTTAATAATTGAAGAACTGTTACCAAATATTTTATCTCCCTGAGCTTTACTGTCTTTGCTAAATTAAAATAATTAAGCCTGCCCCATCTGTTGTAACATGTGTTTATGTGGGGAAAGGAGGAGATATCACACATGAAACATTTAAATGGTAATGCAACAGAGCAGGCTTGGTAATTGTGGTACTAATAGCAGTAGTTTTAGTAGCAAGAAATAAGGTATAAACATCTGACTGACAGCATGTTATAGAAAATTTGTAACGTGAAAGAAACCTTACAGGTATGTCTCTACATTCAAAAGTAACATTATTAAGCATGTGCTGCAAACAGAAACGATACGGGCCCCAGGAATGTAAAAATTAATAGGAAATGACTCATATTTAAAGAGCTTTTACTCTAGAAAAGAATACACCTAGAAAGTTCCTATAAGAATTTCAGTGTAGAACACAAATTTCCATATTATTAGATTTCATAAATTAATATTCTAAAATTAGGGTGGAGCTCAGAGTTTAACTTCATTTTTAAGGATATTTAAAATTTTGTCATCATTTCATACAAGAAAGAAAATTTTAAGATCTCCAGGGAGGAACATCATTACCGCAAAACAAAGGATGATCTTTGCCATGATAAACTATTTTCAGTTTAGCAACATATACTTAGTCATTGATTGCATTCATTCTTATTTTACTACAGAATTTTCAAAACCTATGCACAGGAAAACCCAGCTCATATCTTGAAGTCTGGAAAAGCAAAAGAAGTTAAAGTACAGCAGAATTATATAAAGAGACATGGTCAATTTATTTAATAAAGTTTGCATAAGCATATGTCTTTTTATTGATTTGAGAGAGAGAAAAGAAGGGGATGGGAGAGAGAGAGGAAGGAAAGGAGAAGAGAGAGAGAGAGAGAGAGAGAGAGAGAGAGAGAGAGAGAGAGAGAGAGAGAGAAAGAAAGAGACATCAATTTGTTGTTGTTCCACCCATTCGTGTACGTATTGGTTGCTCCTTGTATGTGCCCTAACTGAAGATGGAACCCACAACCTTGACACATCAGAATGATGCTCTAACCAATTGAGCTACCTGGCCAGAACCAATAGGAATATTTTAAGAAAGGCTTCACAGAGTGGTTACTCACAAGCTGAGTCCTAAGATATGAAAGATAGTAGAGGATGAATGAAATGTAGAAATGTATAAACTGAATAGCGTAGTCATTAAGATTTGCCTTTTGTGTCAGGAATTAGGTTAAATACTGACTCTGCTCTTTAAGATTGGGCGAGTCATTCAACCTCTTAAACATGTGATTACATAAGAAAATGCATGCAGAAAGCTTAGCATATCTATGGCAATACAAAGTGCCAAAATATTGTTAACAGTTCTTTTATCATTACTTTTATTACTGTTATTTTATGTCATTTAAATAAAATATGCAGCAAAATGTATGAAAGACTGAATTTCTAATTGGGTATGTTCCAGAACATAGAGCATATTTTATGTCCTATTAAAGTATGGGAGATCCAACCTGCATTCTGTTCTTAGAAAGCTCTTTTTGATGTCACTGTAGAGAACAGATTGCAAGAACCCAGCTCTGCAGCATAAATACTAGTTTGGAGCCTGTTGCAATAGTCCCAGTGAAAGTGCGATGGTGTCCTATGGCGGAAGTGGCTATGAAAAGAAGATAATGATAAGGATCGTAGGATATTTAGGAAACAGTGAATGTGGGGAATCAGCATGTATTGGGGTGTTTGTGAAGGAGACGGAGAGGTTAAGTTGCACCCCAGATTTGTAATTCAGTCATTCCATATATATTGATATAAACATTTCTAGGTATTCAGAATGAACGCATTGGGGTGTACTGAGAATGAATTTTTAAAAATACAATTCACTCCTTTGATCTCTGATATTCAAAGCAACAACTTGTGGTGACTGAACTAGTCCACAAGGTGGTAGAAATCAGGTCTAAAATGTCTATGTGACCCCTCTGTGAAATTAAAATGTCAGGTGGCAAAAATATGCAGTACTTGCATTGTATCCCAAAGTCTTAAAGGAGAGGATATTGGCTTAGTCAACAATTGTTATGTGAAGTTTATTGATCTAAATGGATGGTTTTGTAATAAGGCCAACCTCTGTCAAAAATAAATGCAAGCACTGCTCAAAGTAAAATGCTAGCAGAACTCACTGACAGGGGGAAGTATGCTAAAAGGCAGATTTAGTTAAGAAAATGATGAATAGAAGCTTCAAGTTCTGGTCTGGAAAATAACTTTTTAGCTTTGCAGATAGCAATGTTAACTGTAAAATAGAAAAGGTCTTTGCATTTAAACTTGAGTTTTATATAATATTTTATGTTTGTCCATTCAAGCAATGAATTATAGCTTTAGTAATAGAATAAAAAGACTGAAATAAAGATATACTAGCTATTCAGCGGGCTGTCCATATACTATTACTGTCAGGCAGGTCAGTGGTAATATTGACATCATAATACACAATATATGATACAACAAGCTTAACCTATCTTATCTTAAAAACATGACTGGGACCCTTAGCTTAAAATGTTAACTGAAGTCTCAGTTCCTAAAGTAATTCCAAAACTCACTTCACAGTTAAAGATTTCTAAAATTCCTGAAAATTACATTTTTTGATCCATATGTGTCCCAATTATATCATTGACTGAACAGGTTATTGATCCTGGGGAAGGGAATAACTCTGCATTGGCACTATTTTAAGCTCAATAACCTTCTTAGGATTCCACAGAATAAGAAAGGATTCTAATTCCCTTGTATTAATTAGTATCCAGAAGAGTTCTCTGAGTTTAAAAAAATATTTGTTCTGGCATTTCAACCAAATAGAAGTGAACCAATACTCTGCATATAGCTGGATATAGGTGTAGTATATGTTTCAATGGACAAGGAGGGACTCTGCCTTCTTATGCCCACGCAATTGACAAAGCTATTAAATCTGTTTTTAAGTAGGCAACTATCACTTAAAGGGTAAAATGACTCAGTTAGATGAATTGGCAGTTTCAAGTCCTCGGCTCATTTTTAATTAGGTTCTGCTTTTTTGTTTTGAGTTGTAAAAGTTGCTTATATATTCTGGATATTAACCCCTTACCAGATACATGATTTGCAAATATTTTCTTCCATTGACCACAGATTTTTAAGCAACCTGAAATCTCCTTTTTTTCACATTATACATCCCCAGGGCTATCACACATTGCACTATTTATTCCTATGATTTCAATGAATCATGTTTATATTCTTTAATTTATAAGAAATAAAATTGAAATAAAAACACAAAATATTAACTGATTATCTCTTAGTGGAGAAAATAATCATTTATATTTGCAGCTTGTTTTTCTGTATTTTCAAAATTTTATATTAAAATATAAATTTTTACATCAGAGGGAGGTTAACCCTCCCCTTTAATATTCAGTTTGGAGAAAAAAAAAATGCATAAAGAAGTTAAATAGATTTTGAAGTTACTGTGAGACCTCACTTAGTTGTTCTCCCTGTCCAATTTGTGGCACCTCCTTAATATTCCCGAGACTTTAAGTGCCAGATATAATGCTTAGTGTTTTGCATGAATTTGTACTTTTCTTCACAATAGGCTTCAATAGCAGGTACTATTATCATAGTACTATTTTATGTGGGTAGAAACTAAGTCTTAATGAGATTAAGTAGAAAACAAATAATAATTGGAGTTAGGATCAAATGTAGAAATTCCTGTTAGAGAGCTTGCCTCCTACGACTACACTAAACCTTACTGTCTTAAAATAAAATTTGTTCTATTATGCTATCAGGGGTGATCATACTTTTATTTTATTTTTTTAAATATATTTTATTGATTTTTTACAGAGAGGAAGGGAGACAGATAGAGAGTTAGAAACATCAATGAGAGAGAAACATCGATCAGCTGCCTCCTGCACATCTCCCACTGGGGATATGCCCGCAACCCAGGCACACGCCCCTGACCAGAATCGAACCTGGGACCCCCCCAGTCCGCAGGCCCACGCTCTATCCACTGAGCCAAACCGGTTTCGGCGTGATCGTACTTTTAAAAAATGTAATAAGAGCATTTCTGAGCCAACTCTCAGATTAAACGCTCCTCATCATAAAACAACCATGTAAAACAGTAAGAACTAAATGATTGTATCCTTCAAAAGACACACATAAATTACAGTTAAGCAATACATCAATGACATCTCAACTGCATATGCTTAAATAAAAGGAAGCTTTCAACTGATTATCACGTATTTTAAAATAATTTCCTTTTAACTGCAAAAATAATGGTGATTTATGATGTTGAAATAAATATTATAGACAAGTAAAAATAACTCATTCAAATATTTAACAGAAAAGCAAATAAATACAGAGTATCAACACTTTGGTCAAGTTATAGTTTTTTGTAAACAAAAGCAGAAAGGAAATATAAAGGTATATATTGCTATATTTGTCCAAACAACAAAACATACCAATCATTTCTGGAAAGATATTCTTTTCCCTGATATCAATTCCAGCATGTATTTTTCATACAAATTTTAATATAAGGCTCATTAAGTAACATAATTAGCAACTGTTTCCATTTGGACTTTGCAGAGAATACAGGATTCTTCTGACGGACAGTATTTATGTTGCCTTTCTGGAAAAATGGAAATGCTTATAATTAAACCTATATACACCGACAGTATTCACACAATGGCCCTAAGAGCTATAATCTAGAAAAATCCAGATGATGTGACACTAAAAACGTAGAGTTTAAATAACTGGGAAGAATGTTTAATATAAGCTTTCCATAAGTATCAATTCCTTTTGTTATTTTTTATTTATTAGATTTATTTTTCAATTACAGTTTATATTCAATATTATTCTGCATTAGCTTCAGGAGTACCATCATACTGGTTAGACGTTCATATATTGCACAGAGTGTTCCCCTCGATATTTCTAGTCAAAATGTCATTGTTAACTTTTGGAGGATCTGAGGAAATCAACTACATATTCCAAAAACTGATTACAGTAGAAATATTCCAAAAAGTCAACTTTCCATATTTAACCATCTTAATATTTTATTTTTAACAGTTGATAAAAGTATTACTATTAATGTTAAAGAAAAAATCATAATTTTAAAACAATATATGCAGGTAATATATTTGGTATCCAGTTGTAAATTTAAGATAGAAATAACTTAAAAATTAAGAGAGAAACATTTGTTTCTACACAAAAGTGTATATATTGGCCATTTAAAACAATAGGTCTGCATAAGTACATGAACACATTACACTGATTTCCAACAGTTATACAAAATAGGGAAGAGATGTTGTGTCCCAAAAATACGTTAGGACAGGTGTTACTAATAAGCTAGCATGACCATAAAAGACTATTACTGTGGCGTCTATAAAATATATTGATAGCATTAAATATTATAACACCATTTTTGCACATGTTATATTAATATCTCCATATCAAATAGTAATAATATTTGAATCTCATGGCTACAAAGATCATAAAATAACCCTACTTTAACTGTGAGAATTTGGTTCTGGAATCCTTCATGGTAGCAAGCTTTTTTGTTGAAGAAATGGAAACTCCATCCTATATAATACAAGCTCATATGCTAAGTGTCTGGTCGTCCGGTTGTCCGTTCAATCAATAAAAGTGTAATATGCTAATGATATTCTAAGGCCGCTCAACCATTCGCTATGATGTGCATTGACCACCAGGGGGGCAGATGCTCAGACTGGTAGGTTAGCTTGCTGTTGGGGTCTGGCTTATCAGGACTAAGCAAGATGGGTCCCGTGGTCCCTTCACCGGCTGGCCAACCTCTCATGTCCAGCCCCAGCCCCGATGGTGCACTGGTGGGGTCCCTTGGCCTGGCCTGCACCCTTTTGCAATCTGGGACCCCTCCGGGGATGTTGGAGAGCCAGTTTCAGTCTGATCCGCAGGCTAGGCCAAGGAAACCCACTAGTGCACAAATCTGTGCACCAGGTCTCTAGAATGTAGAAAACTAGAAGTAATATCATTCTTATCTATTAAACAACACTTTCACCCAGAAGATGCTGGACAATCAGTAAATTCACAACCCTTCTTGCACTCACCAAGGAGCTAAGATCACAGCCCCATGAACTAACCCAATCTATGAAAAGACAGTCACCTCAGGACAGATGAAGCCCAAAGCATTTTCTTACCTGGGACAGACACTGCTAGACACAAATACAAATTCAGCTAAACTTTTTAACAAATTCCCTTAAGTGGAGTATGGGCTGGTGACAAAATATGAAACCTTGGGAAGGAGGATGCAGACACAAGGAAAATGCATACTCACAGGTTATTCTCAGGGACCTCTTCAAGTGCTCAACAAAAACACTGGCCACAGTGCTCAGACAGCATCCCCTGTGGTACAGGCCTAGGGGAGCTGACCAGCAGCCATTGAGGAAATCATCTCCACTATCTCTACTATAGAATGAAAGGCTTAAGCTTCTGCAGAAGAGGCACACAAAAAAGAAAATGAAAAAGAAAAAAAGCATTTTACTTTAAAAAAATAATTTAATTTTTCATCACCATTTATTCCCTCTATGCCCTCTTCCACCTTCCACCCCCATTTCCCCATACCCAGCAATCACCATACTTGTCCATGCCAATGAGTTCTCCCTCTCTTTCCTCCCCCGCTTTTTTTTCTCATGAAAACCCATTGTATCTGGGAAAGGAACAGGAAACACACACACACCTCTACTCTTGGGAGAGGGGCAGTCATTTATGCTGGGACAAACATATAGCTGGGAGTGCTATAGGATCACAGAATCACTGAGAGGGTCTCCCAAATCTACACACATGTCCCCTCCCCAACAAGTGCCTGCCTAAGACTCAGGCTTATTCAGAAGAGGAAAAGGCCCTTACCAGCTGTCATTCTTCTCCACCATTGAGTCAATAAGCACAGGAGATAGCTCTCTACTCTGGGGGAGGGACAAGAACACGGAGAAAGACCGTTTCTGAGGAATAGCACCAAGGGAAGACCTGAAACTGAGAGTGAGGCAGACATTGAGTAAGTGTGGGGGAAAAACAGACCCCTATCAACCCCCCTTAAGCATAGAGTAACACTAGAGAAATCTGAAACCGGTGGTACACTGACATAGTCAAACCCCGCTCAACTCTGTGCCAAGGCTCAACACCTCCCCTCAACACTCACACACAGCTGTGGCTGGAGACAAGGAAGGTTAGCAGGAGTTAACATTCTTCTGGTAACCAGAAAGTACACAGAAGTAGTCTTTTACACCTGATTTTTTAGTATGGGAACCTCATAGTTGAGGGGTGGAAAAACCGTTATGGTTTTGACAATCATCAAAGCCGGTAATGTATTTTCTTAATGAATATTTATTTTTTGTGTGTGAATTCTACTGAATAAAAAGCAGGGATTGGTTTAAGTGTCATTTTTTTCCCTACAAATATATAAAACCTCCTTAGTAAACTTAAAATTATTACCACATTAAATAATGCATATCAGTGTGTTGACTATTTTAAAAACTGATAAATAAATTTAAAAATAAATCCCAATAACACAGGGCAGATTTATATATACTGATCAGGATTCACTTTATTGGACAATGGACATTCTTATAGAGATCATCTATTTGTGCTGACTTGACTGATACTTCACTTATCCATGAACAATTTTCTCAGGGTTTGTTGAAAGAGATTATTTTGTTGTTGTTGCCTTAGATACACTATCTGAGAAACATAATAAGAATATATAGCAGCTTGCTGGCATACAGGAGAAGTGGGTAGAATACCATTATACTAGTGTAAAACAACAATGAAAAAATTCTCACCCAGTGTAGATCAGTTATCAGATATCATTTTAACCCTTTCTGTTTTATCATAAATTTAGTATTTATCGTCTTCCCTAGTGACCTACTTCCTACCTTGAAGAGGTCATATAGTGGGGAAACACACACACAGATACAGAGATAAATACTCATCATCATATCATCATCATAACATATGGGAAAGCACTGAGGGAGAAATGCACAAGGTGTTTTGAAATCATAAAAATCAAAACAGCTAATCCAGGCCTGGGTTGAGGATAAGATAAGAGAGTAAGTTGTTTGAGAAGATTTCCTATTCAGGATGTTATGTTAAGTTGTGAGTTAAGCTCTGAAAAGTGCATATTAAGAAAAAAGAAGAAAAAATACTAAATTATTCTCACTTTTCTCAAGTAGACTCCAAAAGAAGGGGAAAGAAAGATGTAAATTCACATGTGCTTTTTCTAAGGGTGGTTCATAAGAACAGAAAAATAATATGCTTGCTCCTCACTTTGATTCACAAATTTAGATTCCAGACTGAGATGGACACTGAACTGTATGTATTTAGGCATGAAACATAATTAAAATGGAACTACATATATCAAATTGTTCCACTCAGGAAAATTAAGTATATATTGATTGTGAAATCTTTTTTATTCCGTGTGCGTATGTGCATGTGTGGGCGCATGTGTGTGTGGCATCCAGATATAAATATCTATTTTTTACTAGATGTTCATGTTATTAAAGAGTTTGAAAACCATTGTTTCATCCTTCCTTTGCTTCAGGTGTCAGGCATTGGGGGAACATTTTTTCCCCAGTAGAGGCTCTTTTTTGAATCAGATATTCTCCAGTTGGCAGCAGATGGTAAAATCAGAGATGAGGGATTTGGCACCACCACCTTTATGGTCTCCTCTGCCCTGAGATTATGTATTAGCTTTACCAAAATGAAACAAAATAAAATTCCCTAGATTTCAAAGTAGCTTATTAGAAATCATCAACTAATAGTAAAGCGATCTGTGGCTTAGTTTGCCCTCATACCCTGTGTATATATTTGTTTTGGCTACTTCTCAAATGGAAGACTGGCTCAGAGAAGGCAAATATCTGGTATCTGCTCTGTACAGCTTCATAATGCAATGGTCAAACTGAGGGCATCAAAAAAGCAATATTTTGTATTTTCTGGTTGAGCAATTTCCTTTTTTAAAATCCTAACTCAAGCCTATGTTTTCCATTGATTCTAAAAAAAAAAAAAAAAAAAAAAAAAAAGAGGGAGGGAGGGAGAGAGGGAGAGAGAGAGAGAGGCATCGATGTGAGAGAAAAACAGATTGGTTGCCTCTTGCACACACCCCTGACTGGGGATGGAACCTAGTTATGTTCCCTAATTGGGAAGCCACAACCTGTTGGTGTATGGGATGATTTTCCAACCAACTGAGCAACCTTGGCCAGGGCTGGTTGAAAAATTTCTTAAAATTTTCCCCTGTATTGGCTTATGTTCACAGATAATATATACATGCATTCCCTCCCCCAACCCCCCCCCCCAAAAAAAAAATTAATATTCTCAGCAGAGAAAATAAAAACTAAAGGATAAACCAAGTCATTGTTTCTACAAAGAAAACCAAAAAGAATGTTGTTAATAGTTACTGTGTATTGAGCTGAGTACATATTCGTATTGTCACCATAATCATGCAATAATGGGATTATTATTCCTATTTAAAAGGTGAAGATAACCAGGCTTAGAAAGTTAAGTAATCAGGACTGAGTGAAGCACGTACTATGACTCAGTAAAAGGATTTTTAGATTTAACTGACTCCAAACCCTTGATGGCATGTTGTCTGTCTACTGATATTTCCGTTTTTAAGCTAAATATTTAAGATGACTGTTTGTCATTAATATCGATGCCTATTAATAAATAAACGTGTTTATGATGTCATATGAATAATTACATTTTTACAGATTTTGCTTTTACATTAAGGGAGTACAATGAAGTCTACTATTCTCTATGCTTTAATCAGGAAAAAAAGCCTGGGTTACTCTCTGAGAAACACTATATAATTAATCCCTTGCCCCAAATACCACAATGCAGGCCACTACAGCCAGGCTCCGCAGCTAGTTCCAAGCTCAGGCCAGATCTCCTTGCCCACTGCTTCTGGACCCAGCCTCCTTGCAGATCCCACAGTTCTTGCCTCTTGGATTAGGATTAGATAAGTGCTTCTCCACTGTGTTCTGTTTTTCCAAAATGCAGTAAAAAAGAAAGTAATTTTCCAATAATACAATTTAACCTCCCTCTCTTCTCATGATTGCTTTTTGCTTAACATTTATTGAAGCAAGATGTGCAACTGGAGGAAGAAATACATGCCTTCCTGGCTTTTCTGGTACATCTCTCAGATCCCTTATTTATAATGTGTTAAGTGATGGAAGAGAGATTCCCCAGACTCTTCTCTTTTTATCAGCACAAGTCAATTTCACACTTAATGAAAACTGCTTACTTCCTTCCATTTTGTAAGTAAGCACTTGCTTTATCTACCTGCCTGAAGCCTACTGCAATTACTTCTTAAATGGATGAAAACTGCTTTTGGACAATTTCAGGTATTTTCCGCATAGCTTTTAAGCAATTACGCATAACTCTGCACTTTCTCACACACTGCTAAAATTATACTTGTGTATGTTATATTCCACCAAGTGTGTAAATATGTATGGCACTGCCCTGAAAACACAAGTATCACTGGAAATCAATTTTAAGATTTAAAACAGGAGGGAAGTTACAGTGAATAGGCAGTAAGATTAATGTCTGGATTCCTGTCTTTTCAGTGTCTTTCAAGTAAGATAACACCATCATTTGGATCCTCTTTGTCATACTGAATTAGAGTGTAGTTAGAAATAAAAAAATGAACTGTTAATAAAACTATGATATATATAGTAGAGGCCCAATGCACAAAATTCATGCAAGAGTAGGCCTTCCTGCCCCCCCTTGCAGCCCTGGCTTCATCCGGAAGGATGTCCGGTCTAATTAGCATATTATGCTTTTCTTATTATAGATTTTTTTTTTAAATTCAGATTCCGTGTGTTCCCACTTGCTAACAAATATGGCTTAACTAATGTCAGTGAGCAAATCATATCTACACTACTCCATTCCACTTACTGTTGAGGATGGGAGTCAATATCAAATTTCCAAAGCTTTTGATTGATCTTTTGTATGCAGAACAGTTAGACCCATCGTCAATGGCTGTATCTTTGCTATTAATTAATCATCGGATATGCAAAAAGGAGGTTGTGAGCCAAGAAGAAAATAAATGCTTAAATTTTCTTTGTAAGAGAGAACATGGAATTGAGTTCTTGACACAAAGGTATTATGTCAAGGAAAAGGAGGTGAGAGAGGAAAAGGTGAAAAGGAGAAAGTGAGAGTAAGGAATTGGAACAATGTGTGAAAAAGAGAAATTCATGGTGAAGGAAACAAGAATGAACAAAGGGCTTTTAAAAACAATAATGCGGATTTTTTTAAAGTTTCAGCTATATAATATTGTTTTGTAACTATTATCTTTATAGTTTGAATAAAGTAGCCTTATACAAACCTGTATTTCTTCTTCAGAATTATTGCAGGGCAGAGAGAAGGAACCAACCACAAGAAGTGAACTATAGTAAAATTTAACAATTACTTAGTGACTTGAGAGTAGTAACTAGGAGGCATATAAGCTTTCTGAGAATTCTGGGAGATATGGAGGTAGAGAGGTTCTGGGATTTCCCATGTGGTTTATGTGAATTTAAGTAATTTTTACTTAAATAAAATTGAAAACATAAATTCTGTGGAACTGTGCATTTCCAGGCCACTCTTGGTTATGTGGATTTAACAATACTTATCACAATACCCAATAGAGTTTGTTGTGCAGTTCAAATAATATATTATGTATGAATCTATGTAGGTCATACACAAATATATTTAAAAAGCCATCCAAATAGCATAAAGACTCATGACTATAGTGAATGCAGAAAAGAAATTAGCAAATACGTTTTTTCACAAAACATATTCTAATCAATAAGTTCAATTTTAGTTTCTTTTCTGGTTTTGTGATGTTAATAATTTTCTAATTAACTTGGAAAAAATGTCATATATAGTAAGAGGGGAAGTACATAGGAAATTTTACACAGAGCTGGCATGAGTTCAAGGGAGCTTCAATAATCACTGTTTTATGTTTAAAATCCAAAACAATTTTTAAACACCTCTAAAATCACAGTGATAGCTAAACTAAAATAAATTCATTTTCCATGACTTAAAACAAGATATCAATCTTTTGCAGCTGCCATTTTGATTGACTGTATGTCCGATTGGATAGACAGGTCATACACCATGACTTGAAATACACCTTCTTGACAGGTCAGTCATCTTTAAAAATGGATATCAAGAGATTTCAAATGGACCAAAATAATTTCAAATATATGACTTTGTTAATGCACACTTATAGACTAAGTTATATATTGATGTTATCACAATAAAAGTGGCCTTCAAAAATATAATAGGCTTTTAGAACAGCGGTTCTCAACCTGTGGGTCACGACCCATTTGGGGGTCCAATGACCCTTTCACAGGGGTCGCCTAAGACCATCGGAAAACACATATATAATTACATATTGTTTACAGTAGCAAAATTACAGTTATGAAGTAGCAACGAAAATAATTTAATGGTTGGGGTCACCACAACATGAGGAACTGTATCAAAGGGTCGCGGCATTAGGAAGGTTGAGAACCACTGTTTTAGAAGAAAATATTTAATCTCATAAAAATGTAAGTTAAAGGAGAGAAATGTTTAAATAAATGTTTTGAATTCTCAGTACTATAATTTGAGAATAAGTGTAGAAGTGAGATTTATATAAAAGAAAGATATCTAACAAGCATGATTAAGCTGATAAAGCCTATATATATATTTATTAGATTTATTAAGAATAGTAATTTTAAAAATTAAAGAGGTTAAAATTACTCTAAAACTGATATAAATTATTATAGAACAGACTTGAACTAAAAATTTAAGTCATAGCACTAAGCAGTGAAGATAAAATTATAGTTTAGATTACATTTACACATTTGAACATTTTATGTTCCATGGACTTTCTTGGCAAGCTACAAACTTACAATAGTTTTATTGGTTTGTCCTTTCAACTTGTAGTAACATTTCTCTATTATGTACACATACAGATTCAATGCTAGATATATAAATATTCAGAATTTAAATATGAAGATTTTCAACCTCCCCATCTTGTCACCTCAGACTAATGAACAATAATAACTATAATAAAGGTATAGCGTCATTGTCAAGCTTAACAAGGAAAAGCTTACTCTATGCTGGAAATGTTTTAAAAATGATGTTTTTCTCCCTTAGAGCATGTTTTCAATGTTTGACAATGATTTGAAAGATAGCTTACTTTTTATTAGAGGTTTATACCACAAGTATAAACTCTTCTGCTGATCTCTCTAATAAGAAGAATTATACACTAAGATTGAAGGGTATAGAGAAAAGAATCACAGTGATTAGAGTAAGACAGCCCTTTGTAGGAGAAAACAACAGTCTAGTCGTCTACTTTTCCTTTAAGATGGTTTTGATCCAGTTCAAACAGCACTACTTTCCCCAGCTCCTGCTCCACTCTTCATATCTACGAAAGGCAGAAGAGTGTAATGTTTAAGAATGTGGCCTCTTGCACCACCTAGCTTGGCTTTGAACCCTGACTCTAGCCCCATGAATGAAGCAAGATAATGAGTTGTGTGCTTGACATAATGTCTGAAATTACTGAATTAATTTTTATTGACCATGTATTAAGAATTAGACTTTGAGATTAGGGAATGTGCATGTTTTTCATTTTTATATCTTCTGCATTTAACACAATGTATAAGCTATTTTTATTGAAGGACAAAAAGAAAAGAAAGAAGAGAGAGAAAGAGGGAGAGTGGTAGAGAACAGTCAAGCTAAGTTTGTTTTTTTATAAAAATCTCCACTCTGGGTGCTGAAGAGATGGCATAAAAATTGGGTCAGAAGAATATTCTGGGTAGATGAGAACTAATGTAAATTTATGAATATTAAGACAGAATCCACATTCTCAATTTAGGATTCACATACTGACCTCTAGAGCTAACGGACAGATGAAAGAGGGTGTTTAACTGCGACTAGACACACTCTTTGGCTCAGAGCCTCGGGTTAGAAAAAAAACCCTCACAGAATTAACTTTAGAGATGAAACCGACTTCAAAGTTTTAGTTTAGTCAAGAAAATAGTGTATGGAGAATTCAACTGTTTCCATAGGGGGAAAACCCCCCCACAAATTTCCTGTCAAGTCGTTCTTGAAAAGAGAGAAGTGTAGTCCAGTTTGAAATTGTTTTCTTTAAAAAAAGTCATTTCCTTCAGGTACTGATGACTATGTTGTGGGTACTGGAATATGTTGGAAAAAAGAGGTGATCAGCCTACACAAAAGGATTCCCAGGAAACCCCATTTTGATCAGCTATTCCCATCAGGCTGCCACACAGCATGAGGATAAACAAAAAGCTCTTCTCTGGTTTTCTTACATAGTATTGATACCATTGTAATAACCTGGTTTTTATGGAACAGGATAGGAGTAAATGGAAAACTAGATACTAGAGGCATGCCATCTATATAACTTTGCTAATTTAACACCCTCCATGCCTGTTCCCCGCTGATTGGTAGGAGAAGGGACTATGCAAAGGCAGTTTGTGCACATGCCCAGTAAAATCTCAGTGATAGGGCCAGGTGCTTACCTGTCTGTCAATCACTCCTGGGATCAAGTGGTAATTGGCCAGACTAGACATGAACAATGCAAGGGAAGGAAACCTGAATATTTAAACTTCTGAACAAAGGGAGTTCTCTCTCCGCTCTTGGGGTTCTCGGGGCTCGTGTTGTCGGAGGGCACACTCCCCTGCATTCGCCCACACCACACAGCCCGTGGCCATGTGGACTCCACACAATGGACAAGTGGACTTTAATTCGCCTGATGCTGAACGACAGCCAGCTGCAACATAGAAGAGAAACGTTGGATCCTGACTTTGCGTTTGGCTCTACTGGAACCCCGGCTGCACCTCTTTCAAGACCGGCTTAGGTACTTGTGACTTTGGAACCGAGGAATGTAACTCCACACGAACAAAGTCGTCTACCACATCTCATTCTCCTGCGCGAATCTTAGAGAAAGTTCATTTTCAAAATACTAGTATATCTTAAGAACCCCATTCCCAGGACCAAGGGAGGAATTTGATGCTCCAGTAATAGTATTGCCAGATTTTCCTCCCTTGCCTCTCTGTCTATGCCTTTTTGTCTAAGTTCTTATAAACTGGCTTTCTCTATGTGGCGCACAGACTACAAGCCAAGAGTGACAGAGGGCGGCTGGGAAATAAAGCCCGGAGCTACTGGTGGGGACCAAGCAGGGGAGGAGAGAGGGATCTGGGTGCTCCCTCTGGGACCACACAGAGGGCTGCCCTAGAAGAAGAAGGCCAGGGGTGGCCTGACTTCCGGAAGTTACAGGCTTTCTGCGTGTTGTTAGGGTCGCCAAAGGGAAATGCATGAGGCCAAAGGGGGTAAAGAACTATGACTTTATGAGGTCATCTGGAAAACCGGATGGGCTGAGCCCGCGAATGGTGCCAGCCCCCAAGGACAGGGAGTCAGAGATTTTAACGGACTCTAGATTTTAAAATATTTTTCTAGGCGGATAATTCTCTGGGTGGGTCGGAATCCTGGGAAGGTCCAGAGGGGAAGGATAATTGTCTTAGCAAGTGGAATATGGACTCAGAGAGTGGAATGTGGTCTTAGCAAAGGGAATGTGGTCTTAGCAAGTGGAACGTGGACTAAGCGAAAGGGAATGTTGGCTGTGAGGTGGTCTAAAGGTCAGTTCCCACGGGAGGGGGTTTCTATTCAATTATTTAATCAGACTTAACATGTGTGAGCCCCTACCCATGGTTGCTTGTGCCTTTCCTACCCATTTTCCTAATTTCTCTGATTTCTTCTGTTGTACAAAGTTGTCCTTCATGTAAATGGCCTTATGGCTTCCAGTGTCTTCCATAGGAAAAATACTATTATTTCTAAAACCACAAATAAGTGGAGGATGGAGAGAACTTCCTGAGCCAATAGGCCACTTGTGAATTGAAATCAGCATGGGAGAGTTTGATCTTTGACTCCTAGGATTCTGGCAACTGTTTCTGTTTAGTGTGTGTGTGTGTGTGTGTGTGTGTGTGTTTTCTTAGATTAATGGGAGCAAAGGTTATGTCATGAGGAAGTAAAAATTAGGCAAAAGAAGCCTTCTTTGCACTAAAAAAAATCATTTTAAAGATGTTATGGTAAATATGGGACAGAGAAGCATTCTAGTTCTGGAAATGTGACAAAATGGACTACCTTGTATATAATTTCAGGATGTAAAATTGTCAGATTTAGTCCAAAGGGACATATCTTCTGTAAGGAGAAAGTGCGATTCACTCAAATTGTATAGCATTTTTTGAAAAAGTTGCAGCAATTTGAAATTAACATGGAAGGTTGTGGATCCCTTGAATATCCATTTATATGTTTATTTCCTGTTTTTGTTTATACCTTTCTTTTTCATTTATTCTTTTATTCATTCTTTAGATAACATGAATTTAGGATCTGTTGTGTACAAGTTACTATTCCAAGTTCAAAAGAAATAAAGATTAGAAACTACAAACAGGTCTTCAAAGAACACCGTTTAGTTACGTGGGAAACATAATTGCAATGAATAGTTGTATGAACATAACACAGTATTAATTAGTCAGTAAAGGCCAAATATGAGGATTCCTAAGCTTACTTAAATGAAAAGGAGGAATTTCACAACTAGAAAAACAAATGAAATCATTTTCACCGCAGGAAGTAGTATATTATTTAAAAAGGAAGTAAGAAACCATATACTGAATCATATGCTTAGTCATTAACTTTTAAAAATCTTCAATGTAAGTTAAATAAATGTATCTATTTCTAAAGGGAGATAAGCTTTATCCTATCTCCGAGAATTGAGTAGCTATTAATCACCTTCATGTAGCCTGTTTTTTGTTTGTTTGTTTTTCTGATAGTTCTATTTCACCCATCTCCTTACTCCTGAGGGGCAGTGCCAGGATTAGAGAGGGGAAATTACTTTTAAGTTATTTCTCTTCCTTTAAGTCTGTGGCCTTATGGGTTTTCAACTAGAAGCCCACACTGTAACAGTTTATCCACATCAATATGGGATAAAGCACAACCTCACTTTCTAGAAATCTGTAGATTATGAACTCTCTCTTCAGCATTTTATTCCCCAGCTGCTATGGCTTACTTGGTAACTTAAGGTTTTATTTTTCATATGTACAGCTCAGGACTAAAAACAAAACCAAAAAACTGAGTGATATTTGTATATAGATTTCATGCTTCTGCTCTATGTCACTTCCTCTGTGCGTTGTGTTTCTTAAATCATAGTTGTTTGATGAAATTGCCATCTCTCACAGCAGCAGTTAAGACTTTTGCTTTTTACTTGCACTCTACTGTCTTACGCCCTGATTTGGAAGTTTCATCAAAGTAACTATGAAAATCGCAACATATGTTTGCTTCTGTCAAGTACTACATTGCCCCTCAAGTCCCATGTGCCTTGATTAATCACTTATGCCTTAAAAATTGTGGTTTTATGTAAGTTAACTTAGGTTATTTACTTTATAAATAATTATTTTATTAAGTCTGCAAAAGAATTAATCTATTAGCATGTTGATGGGAGTTGGAAAGGGATGGGATGTTCTTTGACCTGATTAAGCTCACTCTTAGCAGAGCAATGTGAACCTGAATTAGAAGGTGTGGACTTCACAAATATTTCTGAGCTCCTTCAGTCATAAAGCTGGACCCTAATATTGAAACAGGAATTTTGGGGGGTGAAAAAGACAGGTTTAAGAAATTTTAGAAATTAAGGGGACCATGGAGGAAGCACAGGGCTGCAGAGGAGCAGAAGGTATATTTCCATAGAATAGAGGAGCTGAAAAGCTGCAACAGGTATATTTCCATAGAATGAGGGAGCTGGGAACAGCAAAAGGTCTGTATTTACAAAATAAAGGGAAGAAAGCCCTTCATCCAGAAGGAGAAGAAGAAAGCCCGAAGGGAATAGAAAAACAGTAAGGAAGGAGGGGGGGGACCTCATATGAGGTTGGACCTTTGAGCTCAGGAGTTACTATAGTAACCAGTCTAAGGGAATAGTGACCAATCAGAGGGGATATTAAGGCACCAAGATCTGCAGCCTTTATAAGCCACAGGGAAAAGGAAGTCAGCGGGACCCTTACTCCCTCCCCACGTGAGAGTCCTTTCTGTGAGACTCTTTCCCTCTCCCCATGTGGGAGTCTGCACTTGTTCTTCAATAAATCTCCACCTTTGCTATACTACTGTCTGTCCGTGGATTAATTCTTCGACTCTGGCGGACAGCGAATCCGGGTTCCAGTCCAAAAATTCCATTTCAGTAAGATTCCAGGGGGTCCCCAGAAGAGGAATGTCTAAAAGAGGTTGAGAACCGCTGTATTTCTGTCACCTCCAGAGTCTTTAGACTCTCATACTAGTTCACACTTGGTCTTAAGAAATTGATTAAATTTCTAGTTTACTCATCCTACTGCTGGTTTGGCTTTAGATGTTATCTGCCTCAGGTAATTAAATGCTTTGGTCATTTTTTTCCCCTGAGGGTATCCTTCTCTTTCCAAAATTTTGTGTTAGTTTGCTTTGCAACTTTAGTTCTCTGATGAATTCAAGAAAAATTGTTAGTTTGCAGTTTTTCCAGATTTTTAGTAGTTGTGAGGCTCTTTTCAGTTCTCTGCTGCTTTGACATGCAAACTAGAACTCAGAATATATTGTTCTTTTTGTTGTTGTTGTTAATCCTCACCCAAGGCTATTTTTCCCATTAACTTTTGGAGAGAGTGGAAGGGATGGGGAGAGATATAAAGAGAAAAATATCTCCTGCAAGTGCCCCAACTGGGTGCAGGTGATGGAACCTGCAATCGATTTTTGTGCCCTTGACCTGAATGGAACCTGAGACCCTTTACTCCATGGGCTGACACTCTAACCACTGAACCAAACCGGCTAGAGCTATATTATTTTTTTTAAGTCCCTCCTAAATTGAAGTAAAAGTAGGATATTTTTTCTTTCCTTTCAAAATATAGTAATAAAATATATGTAAAATAAGAAATAAGATTTTGAAATATCTACTTGTTACTAAAATGTATTCACTGCAAAGGTGGAGATTTATTGAAGAACAAGTACAGACTCCCACATGGAAAGAGTCCCACAGAATGGACTCCCACATAAGGAGGGGGGAAAAGGTCCCACTAAGTCCCTTTTCCCTATGGCAGGGGTGGGCAACCCCTGGCACGCCAGGAACTTTTGCTGGCATGCGAAACCCTCTCATAATCTTCCGTTTACAATTTTTTTCTTAATATCAACTTTCTTATTTTTCAGATAAATTCAGTGTAGGTGCATCTTAGATAAATAAATAATTTTCCATAACACATTATCTTAAAGACCATAGACATGGATTGGCGAGAGAGGGGAAGAGCAATTTCTATGCCTCTGCCTTAACTCTCCCTGCCTTCCTAGATCCGACCACTGTTTTGGTTTCATCCACATACGCTTGTGAATCTTTGTTCTGAGTGATGAATTTTGTTAAGTCTCATAACAGGAGTAGCCTGATGGATGAAAGTAGTAGCTCACACATATCTCTGAAGGCACAAAATATAAACCTGATGTAAAATCTCTGTCATCAGTGATGCAGCAGCGAAAGTCCCACTGATAATATCAAACGGAGTCATAAAGTTTTCTGTCGGACTATCAGTGTACATGTATACATTAAAAAATAAATGTATTTTTCATCATCATATACTGTGTTTTTGTCGCTGGAATGAATTTTATTATTTCTTCAAGGTTCTTCACATACGTACACCTTAAGAGATATCAAGTAGGCGTAACATGTTCTCAAAAAATTAGGGATGGCACGCAGAAGAATTCTGAGTCAGAGATTTTGCTGGTTTTGGCACGCACTCACAAAAAGTTTGCCTACCCCTGCCCTATGGCTTATAAAGGCTGCAGATTCTGGTGCCTTGATATTCCCTCTGACTGGTCACTATTCCCTTACACTGGTTACTATAGTTACTCCTGGGCTCAAAGGTTGAACCTCACATAGGACATGTAAGGTCTTCCCCTCCCCCCCCCTTCCTTATTTTTTTTCTATTCCCTTTGGGCTTTCTTCTTCTTCTTCTGGATGAAGGGCTTCCTTCCCTTTGTTTTGTAAATATAGACCTTTTGCTGTTCCCAGCTCCTCCTTCTATTGAAATGTACCTGCTGCTGCTTTCCAGCTCCCCCATTCTATGGAAATAGACCTTCTACTGCTCTGCAGCCCTGTGCTTCCTCCATGGTCCCCTTAATTTCCAAAATTTTCTAAATCTGTCCTATTTTATCCCCCAAATTCCTATTTCAACTTCAACCTTACTCACTGGGACACTTTATCCACCTTTCCTGACCCCAGTGTATTCAGACTATTGGGTATGAAACTAAATAACTCTATGCCTGTTTAGAGAGATATGGAAAATTAAGGAATGTAAGTTTCTTAGACAAAGATCAGAAGATCTTAACCAGGACAGAAATTAATTGCAAAATCATGTCCCTAGATATTTCTGAAATATTTGAAGAAATAGCTTACCGTATTTTATTAAATTTATAAAGGTACTATTGGCCTAGGATTATGAAATTCGTTATGAAGCTCTATATGATATATTCTGTATTCCTGGAGAGATAAATTCTGCTGCTCACCATTTTAATTTCTATACCTAACCTTTAGAACTCAGAATATCTTTTGTATCCTTTACAAATAATCCAAAGACAATGAAATACAAGGAAACAGGACTTTTTTTTACCTGAAGTGTGTATTAATACCAAAGTCCTCAGTATCTCCCTAAAAGAAAAGAATTGACCTCTCTTGCTTCATACTCCTGACTATAGCTTTGATTGAGCCTGGTAATGGCTTTTTAAAAATATATATATTTTATTGATTTTTTACAGAGAGGAAGGGAGAGGGATAGAGAGTCAGAAACATTGATGAGAGAGAAGGATAGATCAGCTGCCTCCTGCACACCCCCCACTGGGGATGTGCCCGCAACCAAGGTACATGCCCTTGACCGGAATCAAACCTGGGACCCTTCAGTCCCCAGGCCGACTCTCTATACAGTGAACCAAACCCATCAGAGCACTATGATGTATCTTTAATATACAAAATTCCTCAATTCAAAGCCTTACTGTAACATTTTAAAAATGAGAATTTCCATGATAACATATTAAAAGAATTAGTTTTCTTTCTTTCTTTTAAGTAGTAAGTTTAGAAATACTCATTGTCCTTAATTAAAAATATGCCAGCTTGCTTATACTCCTGTTTCAAAGCTTTTTTTGTGTGAAAGAATTCAACAATGTGTCTAGTGGTATTTCATCCAGTTCTTTGGTTTGTTGGTTTTTTAATCTATGGAATCTTATTTATTCATTATAAATGGCAAAAATATGCCTTATTGGTAATCAGAGAAGGCCCTGGGACCCAATATTCTTACTTTTAATTCATTACAATACCAACAGACAAGACAAAAATTGAGATTGCCTAGAAAATTTAACAAAAACAGGATGTAATTACTGCTTTGTTATAGATATACAATTGTCCAAGTAATCAATTCTTATCCAAGATAGTGACATTAATGATATGTATTTGAACTAATTAAAATAGACTTACTTCAGTGACAAGATAAAAATATGTTAAGCATTCAGCAGAAATATAAAATACATATTGATACATGCACACATACATACGGTATATTTTTTCTTTGTATTATGTATTTTTTGTTTTTAGAGAAATGTTAGGTGTACTTAAAATTTGTTCTGAAATTTATAGTTTCCATCTTTTCCCATTCTCCATACAGTTTCTCTTATAATTGACATCTTGCATTTCTGTGATATGTTTGTTACAATTAATGAACCAATATTGATACATTATGACTAACTAAAATGCATACTTTACATTAGGATTTACTTTTTGTGTTGTACATTTCTGTGGGTTTTGACAAGTACATATGTCATGGATCCACCATTACAGTATCATAGAATAGTTTTACTGCCTTAAATATGCCCTGGCTCCATCTATTCATTCATTATTTTTTTAACAAAAAAATTCAAGTTTTCTATGTCCAAGGAGTTTTGTTAGTGACAATAAATCGTAAGAGCAGTTCAAGGGATCTGACAGTAGAAAAGCAAAATTTTATTATTTTAGGGCACTGTATCATCAAATTAACCCCAGGATTTCTCTGAAAGGACTGAGATAAACTGTGGCAATTTGCTCCACTTTGTGGGACCAATGTTGAGAAAATATGTGAAATAATTTCTTGATATATTCTTTGGGAAATAATTTCCAAAAGACAATATGCAGAACTTTCCAAAATATACAAAATTTCAGCTACAAATAAAAGTGAAAATCCTTAGTGAAATTAAACCCGGATGAAGCATTTCAAAGTATGTCTGTCTACAAAATTAGATTATATGGCCAAATACTCAAATACATACTACTCTGAACAAAAGTTACACAGCTTCATTTATTACAGGTCTCTCACAAGCTTTAAAAAATGATTTTCACCATCAATACTGAACAAATAAATATAATATGCAGCAATTTCCAACAAAGTTTCTCCTATTTGGTCTTTGCTGCTTAAGCATTTTTCTTGGTATTAGTGTTTCACAGGACACATTTTGAAAACATTACATAAAGCTCTGATATGCATTTCTATGACCTCTGCCCTTCTTATATAACTCAAGGATTGCCATAAAACAAATAGCTACTCTGTGACAGGCTAGATGGATTATATACATAATCTATTGAATCCTTATACAGCCCTACAAAAGAAGCATGTCCTTCTATATATTTTATAGGCTACGATATTGAGGCTAAAACCACGTTTAACTTGTCCAAAATACACACACACACACACACACACACACACACACACACACTGTGTTTTATTGTGGTAAAATCAATCTAACATAAAATTTAGCATTTTAACCATTTTTAAATGTATAATTCAATTGTATTAGTACACTTACAATGTTGTGTAAACATCACCACTATCTACTTCCAGAAATTTTTCTTCATCCCAAACCAAAGCTCTTACCTATCTACACTAATAAAAGAGAAACATGGTAATTGGCGTACGACCGCTACCCTTCCCATTGGCTAATCAGGGAGATATGCAAATTAACTGACAGCCAAGATGGCGGCCGGCAGCCAGGCAGCTTTAAACTAACATGAGGCTTGCTTGCTTCAGTGACGGAGGAAACCAACGTTCCCCGCCTGCCTTGCAGGCCTCTGAGCCTGCAGTTTCAAACATTGTAACAAACATAGAAGCTAAAAAAACAACCCAGAAACCAGCTTTCAGCAAGCTAGGATCTCAGAGCTGGAGTCAGAGCTGGAGTTATACATTGTTTCGAACCGAAACAAACCAGATACCTACTTTCAGCAGCGGAGGCCTAAGAGCTGGAGCCTCAGAGCTAAAGCTGGCCCAGAATTAAAAAAAAGAAAAGAAAAAAAGGAGCGGTTGGGAGCTTCCATCACTCGCCAGCCTGAAAACAGCCCTCAGCCCCTCACCCAGACTGGCCAGGCACCCCAATGGGGACCCCCACCCTGAAGGGTGTGTGACCAGCTGCAAACAGCCATCATCCCCTCACCCAGGCTGGCCAGGCACCCCAGTGGGGA
The DNA here is from genome assembly GCF_963259705.1 of Myotis daubentonii. Lineage (NCBI taxonomy): Eukaryota > Metazoa > Chordata > Mammalia > Chiroptera > Vespertilionidae > Myotis > Myotis daubentonii. Next base: position 20,892,555 of record NC_081848.1, on the reverse strand, counting down.
CCCCCACCCTGATCCAGGACACCCTTCAGGGCAAACCAGCAGGCCCCCACCCATGCACCAGGCCTCTATTCTATATAGTAAAAGGGTAATATGCCTCCCAGCACCGGGATCAGCGGAGCCGTGAGGCCTCCTGGCACTGGGACCAGTGTGACGGGGGGCAGCGCCCAAACCCCCTGATCTCCCTGCGGCTCTGTGTATGACAGGTGGTGGGGCCACAACCTCCCTATCCGCCCTGCTCTGTTCGTGACAGGGGAAGGCGCCCCAACCTCCTGATCAGCCCTGCTCTGTGCCTGATACGGGGGAGCTCCCCAACCTCTGATTGCCCCGCGGCTCTGTGTGTGACAGGGTGCGGCGCCACAACCCCCCCCCCCACTCCCACAGGCCCTGCTCTGTGTGTAATGGGGTAGAGCCATAACCTCCCCATTGGCCCTGCCCTGAGTGTTACAGTGGTGGCGTCCCAACCCCCTGATCCGCCCTGCTCTGTGCATGACAGGGGGCAGTGCCCCAACTCCCCAATCGGCCCTGCTCTTAACCCGACCAGGGGCTGCACCTAGGGATTGGGCCTGCCCTCTGCCACCCAGAAGCAGGCCTAAGCCATCAGGTCGTTATCTCCTGAGGGGTCCCAGACTGTGGGAGGGCACAGGCCAGGCTGAGGGACCCCCCCTACCCCCCAAGTGCACAAAATTTTGTGCACCGGGCCTCTAGTTAAACAATAATGTTACATTTCTCCTTTTCCCCAAAACCCTAGTTAATAAATCTTAGCTGCTATTAGTAGCAATAATATGTCAAATTACCAGCATAAATGTTGGAACGGAATTTTTGGACTGGAACACGGGGTGTTCCCCTGGGCAGACTTGGTTCCCGGGCTCTCTGTCCACTGGAGTGAAAGAATGAATCCATGGACAGAAGATGGGATAGCAAAGGTGGAAATTTATTGAAGAACAAGTACAGACTCCCATGTGGGGATGGGGAAAGAGTCCACTGGGTGACTATTTCCATGGTTTATAAAGGCTGTAGATCAGGGGTCGTCAAACTTTTTAAACAGGGGGCCAGTTCACTGTCCCTCAGACTGTTGGAGGGCCTATAGTTTAAAAAAAAACTATGAACAAATTCCTATGCACACTGCACATATCTTATTTTGAAGTAAAAAAACAAAACGGGAACAAATACAATATTTATATTTGCATGTGGCCCGCGGGCTGTAGTTTAAGGACCCCTGCTGTAGATCTTTGTGCCTTGATATCCCCTCTGATTGGTCACTATTTCCTTGGACTGGTTACTATAGTAATTTCTGAGCTCAAAGGTCAAACCTCACATGAAACGTGTGAGGTTTTCCTCCCCTCTTTCCCTTTATTTTGTAAATATAGACCTTTTGCTGTTCCCAGCTCTCTCATTCTATGGAAATGTACCTGTTGCAGCTTTTCAGCTCCTTTGTTCTATGGGAATATACCTTCTGCTGCTCTGCAGCCCTGTGCTTCTTCCATGGTCCCCTTAATTTCTAAAATTTCCTAACCCTATCTTTTTCACCCCTAAACATTCCTGTTTCAATGTCATTTTGCAATATAGCAGAGAGGTTAAATATTTGAACTCTAGACATGAATAGGCCTGAATCAAAATATTTATTGTGTCACTCCCACGCAGACATATTTATTACATAACCATTTTCCTGACATAAAATGTACAAATCACAGTCTGCCGGGAGTGCTTAAGAAGAAAGCCAATGTAAAGACTTAGCACAATGCCAGGTATGTAATAGACGTTGAATAAAGATTAGTAGTTATTAGTATGTAATATGATTAAGAGAACTGCTAATATTACCATGATTTACTAACACTATGTCTTCATCATGCACCATATAAATTTAAACAGAGGTGATGCTTAATGTCTCAGCGCTTTCCCTGGATATAGAGATGTGTTGATCGAGAAATTTCCTATTTCTCAGCAACTCCATGTCTCAATTCTCTTTTAACTTGGGACTTTTTTAGATGTGATGCTATATCTTTCTGAACTTCTGGATTAGTGCATAAAATCCAGGTAACAGAGAGTTAATATATAACAACTAGATTCAACAATATATTATTTCTTTGACTTAAAATGCATAAAAGACAAGGAGGCTTATCATGCTAAAATTAATACTGAGTGTGTTTGAAAGTAGAGGCTCAAACACTCAGCATTACTGAGAAGTATATCCCTGGGCTTATAAGCTAATTAAAATTCTGCCTAAACTTATATTTCAAATTACTATACTTAAACTATATTTATTTGAAAGGAAGAGGCATAATTCATTGTTTAACTAAAGCTCTTGCATTTTCTCAAAGAAAAATCCATAATATGGTGTCCTTTAAAACAAATCCCTGGGTTTTACTACAGTGGTACACACACACACACACAAATATATGTGACAGTGGATTTTCTAAGAGAAAGGGACTTTTTCTCTCATGTGCTAATAAAAAATGAGGCATACATATTTCTTGAAGGAGTTTGTGTTAAAGAAAAAAAAATCCCAACTCCTAGAGTATATCTTATTTATACAGCTGCCAAATCTTTCCACCAGCTTTCTGTCTGACAGAAATGCTATGCTTGAATAAGGTTGGTTTTTAATTAAACATTCCATGTCTTTCAGCAAGTGAAAAATGAGCTAAGTGCAATATACTCATAAAAGAATATCACAGTTTTATTTCTAAAATCTGCTACTGATGATGGATTATTTGTGCCAATCATGTCCACAAAGGTTAAGAAAACGGATATTACAATTTACATAGGTACATATATTCTATATTAATAATGGTTCTCAAAAACACACAAGACATTAAAAAATGTTACATTGAAGCTAGAAGTTTAAGCATAGATTTCCAAGTCCCTGCCTATTAATTTTACTTTGATTTAACCCTATTACAAGACAAATGCAGAATGAAGAAACACTTCCTTGTTTTAGGAGATATACAGTATGTATGCCACTACCTTTTCTTAATGAATCCCTTGAGAATGCATCTATTTTTAAAAGCATGCAGCCTGTCTATTAATCATAGTTTTCCCATGTTCATAAAAGAACATACAAAACACATTTCCCTCTTGCAATAATAATACCCAATGAGAATTAAATTATATTTTTGTTAACAATATAGCCTACAAGATTTTAAAAATTCAACTCATTACCACAAAAAACATGCTTATTTCTTTTACTAAAATCATGCTTACAACTACCTTTAATGAACACATCTGAAAGTTTAATAAGTTTAATAAACTTACAAGAAATATCCCTGTGCATAAGTGAGACTCCTCTCTACACTACGTGATTTGTCCCTCACTGTCTTGTGCCTTATTTACTGCTTACTGGGTATTAAGGAAGTGATCATATCTAAGGCCAAAATTTCCTATTTCTATGGCTCAGAGCTTCTCTTTTAGGAAAAAAAAAATAGGTTGTTCCTATTTCATCCCAATTCACAAATTATGCCAGATATCTATTACCTCATCTAACTTCTGTAAAAGCAAGAATACCCTTGCCTCTTTTCCTCCCTCTTTTCCTATTCCCCTACTCTCTCCATCCCTCTCTCCCTCTCTCCCTCCCTCCCTTCACCGCCCCCCCCCCCCAATCATTTCTATGATTCCCATAGAATTTAAGGATGTCTTGCAGGGTGTGTCAAAAGTAACTTAATTCCTTTTGCAATTACCATAAGGGAAAGCCCTACCAAACAGATACTCTACTGACTAGTCTGTATAAGTCAAATCAGAAGCATACACATTGGACAAAGGCCCAGTGGAGTAGGTAGCTGCTGTGACGGCAATCTTTGAGACAGACATATAATTAATAGTAATTTTAGTCCTTTATTCTTGGGGTAGTGCCATATTCTATTCAGCAGTATTATTATTTGAAAAGACAGTACTAATTTCAAAGTGTCTCTCCTACCCCCAATAATTTCTGTTTTCCATCCTCCTCTGGGGTTATGGGCAAGTGTCTCCTTCTGAATTCCCTTTTTTGGTGACAAAGTTATCTGTCAAGCCTGCTAAAGGATGCTCATCTCAACTCAAGAGGGAGTTATTTTTAGAAACTCAGGAGTTGATTTAAGCCTTTATAGGACTTTCTATCAAGTTATTCCAGTGGAATCTCCTTACCAAGGCATTAGATGTGATGTTTCCAAAGTGACTTTCTGGCATCTGCCTTTCCAGGAATAATCAGAAATCCAACCTAGCATCTCACTGCACACATATTCTCACTCTCATCTTCATTAGTCAACTACTTATTTATTTTGCTTTTAAAAACTTTTATTGTGCAATTACAGTTTACATTCAATATTTTGTATTAGTTTAAGCTGTATAGCATAGTGGTTAGACAATCAAATACTTTACAAATTGTTCCCCCTGATACTTCCAGTACCCACCTGACACCATAGACAGTTTTCACAATATTATTGACTATATCCCCTATGCTGTCCTTTAGATTCCTGTGACTGTTTTCTAACTACTGATTACTCTTTAACACAAAATTCTGGCATTTACTTTTTGATGAGACATGGCACTAATAATTTCTGTATGTCTGAACAAATATTTATGAAATAGGTATGTTGGGCTACTTACTAATAAAAAATCTCAGCACTCATTGATGGTTTGACATTAATAATGTATTATCTTCTTTTTAAAATTCTTTGAAAATTGAGACAAAGAACATATGGTTGGCACAAATACACCTGCATATGTTTGGATTTACATGGGTGCATTATAAGACAGCTTATCAAAAATAAAAATAAAAACCAGCATAAGTCTGCATACTTCTACTTCAAGTGGAAAAGATAAGACAAGGCACCCAATCTGCAACAATGTAATTTGCAAAAGCATATGTTTAAAAAATATATTTTTATTTAATTCAGAGAGGAAAGGAAAGGGAGAGAGAGAAAGAAACATCATTGATGAGAGAGAATCATTGATTGGCTGCCTCCTGCATGTGCCCTGACACCCTGACAGGGAATGGAACCGTGACTTCCTGGTTCATTGGTCAACATCCAACCACTGAGCTACACTGGCAAGATTTGATATTTTAATATAATTTCTACTGGAAAACCAAAAGAAGATTGTTTTCATTATATAAAATATTGAAAGTAAAATACTTTAAAATCACTTTGATAAATGAGGACAGATGGAGTATAATGATTTACGATGCTATCGTTGGATGGATGTTCTGTGTTTTTTCATTTCTACAAAACATGGAAACATGTTCTTATAGTCTGAGGCTTTATCTGTCTTTTCGTAGTCCTCTCCAGCTTCCTATCCAGCCATTAGTGCTCTGCTGTATGTATGTATGTGTGTATGTATGTATGTACCTTCCCACTGACTTACTCCGGGTCATCAGAAAGCTCCTCCACCTACACTGACAGCACTGGCAAGGAGAGATGTAAGGAAGGACCTAGGGGTTATCTTTCCTCATCCAAGCTGAGCCGTCACATGCAAAAGGAGAATCAAGACTAAGGTATATTTAGAGTTATGGTTAGGAAAAGTGATCTCCTGTTCAAAGTCTGGGGACAAAAGAGGCTATTTCAGTGGAGAGACCGCTTGAGCTTTTCATGGCCTGATCATGCCTGTACTAATTGATTCCTATTTGAGAATGTGTTGCTTCGTGTGGGAATCTCTTCAATTTGTCAGTCATACCTAATCTGACACCATAGTTTGAAGACTTCCTCACAGATACAGCTTCGTATTTTTCCAAACTCTACTTTCTTGTTTATTATTTATGCAGAATAGAAGGCAAAATAAAAATGTCTCATGTGCCGCTGAAGGGAAATATTCTGTCTATTAACTCTTAAGAGGATACACATTTAATTAAATATGTTAAGTGACTAAAATAACATGAAATAAAATTTTAGACCCTAAGAATCTATGCTCATGTTATCCAGAGGATTATTGCCACCCAATTAAGGCTATTTAACATTCATATTGAAATTTTGGTTTTATGTTAGAAATGCATTTCGGAAATATTGGTCATGTGTCATGAATAAAATTTTAGCAGTAGTGTAATGTATCAAATACTCTAGAAAGGTAACATCAAAAGTGAATTTATGGAAGCAAAAGATAGTCCTTAAAAATGTGCCAGTCATTTCCTCTTCTAAATGAGTAGCATTTCAGGAGGCTAGAGAGCAGATTAACTGCTTACCGACCTTTATCCTCAGCTAAACTGTGCGGTGTCCATCTCTAGAAGCAACAAGTGTTCACAGGATATCCTAGAAAGGACAAATATTTGTTTACTTAATTGCAGATTTAGAATGTTCTTTCCATCTCCAAAACCTGAAATATGTAGGCTTAAAAAACCATGTTCTAACTAATTAGAAGAGATATATAGACCCCTATGTTCATTGAAGTACTATATTTACAAGAGCCAAGATTTGGAAGCAACAAGTATCCAAAAGAATATCTCTCTCTCTCTCTCTCTCTCTCTCTCTCTCTCTCTCTCTCTCTCTCTCTCTCTCACACACACACACACAAATATTATTCAGTCATAAATAAATAAATAAATAAATCTTTTCATTTGGTCACTTGCAACAACATGGGTAGACCTAGAGGGTATTATGCCATGAGAAATAAGTCAGACAGAGAAAAACACATATCATATGATTTCACTTATATGTGGAATCTAAAAAACAAAACAAATGAACAAATCAACAAAACAGAAACAGACTCATGGACATAGAAAACCAACTGGTGGCTACCAGATGAGGGAGGGGTTGAGGGCAGACAAAATAGGTGAAGGGGATTAAGAAGTACAAACTTCCTGTTATAAAATAAGTAAGTCTTGGGGCTGTAATGTACAGCATAGAAATCTAGTAATTATATTGTCATGGCTATGTGGTGACAGATGGTAACTAGACTTACTGTGGTAATCATTTTATAATGTATATAAGTGTTGAATCACAATGATGTATGCCTGAAACTAATATGATATTGTATGCCATAGACATCAATTTAAAAATCATATCCTTTGAATTAGGGAAATGCTGTTAAGGTTAAAAGATATGGCTCATCACCACACTCGGGTATTTATTATTGCCTCATCTGAAAGTCTCTTTAGTTGAAGACCAGCTGTCTTACATAGTCCTTAATCCTTTCCTGCCACCACAGTAATGTGCTTGCAGTTTGCCTTCATTGTAGACCCTGTATTTTGGTACTGTTGTCTTGAGACATTAAGAATCCATGGGTTGTTAAGAATTATTTCTTGATATGTCTCTTTCCTAAAAATACCCTTATTTTTTTAAATGTAATGTCTCCTCAATGAGCAAGGAGATCAAAGATGTCATTGAACTTACAATGAAGACTATCTTTCTATAACTTAAAACATTGCAAAAGTAAGATGAGTTTCTGAAAGTTCATGGAATTTTCTATGTTATAATTATTCAGGTCAATATCAAGACTTATCTACTTAGACTGTACACTTAAAAACTTAAGAAAAAATAACTTCCAAGTATTGTGTCTGCTTAATTAGCAATAGAATACAAATCAAACTTCTGAGAATACTGGGTCCAAAAAAATAAACAAATTCTTCACAGATGATAGCTAAATCCACAAAATATAATGAGAACATTTTAACAAAATTAAGTATTTAAAAGAAAAAAACAAAGTGTTTTAACACAGATTAAAATTGTCTTAATCCTATAAGTGGAAAATGTTGAAAAATATCAGAAAATATTTCAATCACAGATACATAAAAGTTACTTGTAATGCTTCTTTGATCAGAAAGACTTTTGGTGTGCTATTCAGCAAGTAAACATAAAGTAGTTTAAGTTACCAGGGTATCTGCATGAGTTTTGATACAATGAAGGAAATACATAGTATCATGCTCCCTACTTCTTAACCTTTTTAAAAAAAGTATGTCTATTTAGAATGACAGAAAAAAAATCTGTTGCAGACTGGTTCTTTTAAAAACTAAATATACATGGATGGAACTGGAGAGCATTATGCTAAGTGAAATAAGCCAGTCAATGAAAGAAAAATACCACATGATCTCACTCATTTATGGATAATTAAGACCATTATAAACTGATGAACAAAAATAGATACAGAGGCAGAGCAACATAGAACAGACTGTCAAACTACAGCGGGAAGTCCAGGGAGGGTTGGGTGGGGGGGTGGGGGTGTAAGAGATCAACCAAAGGACTTGTATGCATGCATATAAGCATAACCAATGGACACAAGACACTGGGGGGTAGGGGAGGCCAGGGGAATGTCAAGGGGAGAACAAAAAGGAGACATATGTAATACTCTTTGTAATACTTTATGCAATAAAACAAAATTTAAAAAAAAGAAAAGGGAAAAATCAATCATTTGTAGGTTACCTAGTAGTTCTAGGAAACTATAATTCCTAGAAACTCTCATATGAGGAGTATAATTTATATGTAACTTTCTATTTTATTGGAATTTATTTTTAATAACATTAAAGCATTTTCTCCTTAGAATGGAAAAAAAACCTAAATATAAATTCAAGAAGGGTAGAAGGTCAGATATTAGAGTTCATATTTTACTTCACAAAATTAAAATTATGGTTTACCTATCCATCAGCTGTAGAGTGAGAACTGTAGAGATGCTTGTAGAGCTCATCTGTTACAAATATAGAAAGAGCAGTAAAATAAATGAGACAGTATACTAATGTGTCTTGCCTTAAAAAAAGTGTTAAGTATATGCATCATTCTCAGTAATAACAAAGCTATGACAAATTCACTACCAAAACCTGAGTATCCAAATTACTTACTGAATTCCTGTTCCAATGTTGCCATGTAATAACTATGATCAAAAACCACTTTTTTGAAAAGTGAACATCTTTTTGAACAATAGAACATCTAATTTGCAGAAGGTTTAGGAACATATTTGGTAAGTTCAGCATGTGTAGATGATATAGTATTAATTTTATAAATATTTTCATGCTCTATCATTCACTTTGGACTATATCATCTCAACCAGTGAATTTACAAAGAAGATTGTTTTTTATGCATTTTAAAGATAATTGACTTAAAATCACAACAAATCCATTATCTTAAAATTCAAGCTTAATGGAGAAAAAAATAGAATTCTCCAAATTTCCATTCAAATAGTTTTAACTTAGATCTGCACCACCAACCAGCAGAAAGGGCTCTTCTCTTTGCAACCAGAAGACCAGGATGGAGGCAGAGAGAGAAGGTACAAGGAAGAAAGTGTGAAAAAAAAAGTTGATTTGAGAATTTTGAACTTCCCTTTGATATCAAGACATTTAAAGGGTTGAAGGAGGTCCAGTAAACACCTAGAACAGTGATGATTATCCCTCATTTTAATGACCTCATGGAAAAAAACCATGGAAAGATCTTAAGAGAAGTGTCTGGATTAATTGTACCAACAGCAAACTATGATGATGCTCAGGAAGAACAGAGAAATTGTTGCACATCATGAATAGACTCGTTATTATAAAAATATCTATAATAATAAAAGTATAATATGCTAATTAGACTGGATGTCCTTCTGGATGACCTTCCGGACAAAGCCAAGGCTGTGAGGGAAGCCTGGGTTCCGGGTGCCTGCTGGTGGCTGGAGGGAAGCTCGGGTCCCATTTGCCAGAGGAAAGCCGGGGGAAGGAAGGCCCACTCTTGCATAAATTTCATGTATCAGGCCTCTAGTTATAACATAAAAGGAAAGAGCGAAGCATTCAATCTGTGTTTCCTATATAGCTATAATAATAAGTAACAACATAATAGACCAGGGGATGTTATTTTATCCATTAGAAATGAATCATTATGTGCTGTACATACTCATCCCCTTACTGTATAACATAAGTTGTAATAATGTTTAACTTAATATCTCTGTAGATAAATTGTAAGATTTCAGACAGGGATATGATTGGCCTAGAAAAGGAGAGATATTACTCAAAAATAGATGAAATGATATTTAGAACTTTCTTTGTCCTTTGGGGAAAGCGACAGTATGTTCTAAATTGTACAAGGTGATACTTGCTTTGCATAACATGAAGCATTGTTTACTGTTATCTTTATTAGGTATTTAAATATAGTTTAAGAAATTCTGTATGGATTCCAAGTTGACAAGGGATGGAAGGTGGTGATTTTGTAACATTCCTTAACTAAGTTGGAACTCAGTGTTCCAGCATTTCTTGTTAATGATCAGGTTGATCACAAATAAAATAGCAAATGATTTTTAAGGTGTAAGTGAAGTGGTAGCCATTATGCTTTTGCACCAGAAGTCAGTCATTGATCCGTTGACTCAACTTGTTGGTGCCTGGCTGAATCCAGGCCTGAAACTCCTCCACTTCCCACTGGATTTCCCTCCTTATGTTCTCTAAGTCCTGGGCCAGGCGCAAGTGTAATTCAGTAAAAAAGAAAAAAAAGCACTAGCTTATTCTACACTACCTATGTCATCAAGGAGCACTAGCTTATTCTACAGTTTACCTATGTCACCAAGGTTGGAGGAGTGAGATCCTCTCACAGGTTCGATTTATCCTCTCTCTCTCCTGCTCCACACCAACATTTTCTTCTTACCTGCTGGTCCTGATGACCTATTGCAATTACAGACTCATCACCTGATACACAGGTAGTATATTTTCACAGATTTATTTACCAGCTCCCAGAATTATCTGAGGTCTAATTCTTACAAAAGTTCCTTCTATGTACACCACTTTAGGAATTCTACTTTCCAAATAAAGCCAACATGACAGAGAAGATGAGTACTACAGTCTAATTACTAAACAAATATATGTCAAGAGATTTTCTGGACATATAAATGCCATGCAGTTCTTATAAATGAAGAAAATACTATTAATCCTTCAGACATAGGGTTGCAAATTTGGGTCCCTTTTCCTACACTAGTACAAGGTGGCTGTGAGTCACTTGTATTCTCTTGTCTCTTCTGGTTCAAGAGCAACAATTTGAAAAAAAAATCAATGAATTAAACTATCTGATTTAGTCACTTCGATTAAAAAAAAAATCTGTCTTCTAAATTAACTTCAAAGTGAAATCTAAATGATAAACCAAAAAGTCTCATCTGTCACCAGTAACTGCTGCGTGTGTACATTTATACTCACTCAAATTACTCACTTTCATTTCTTCAGGGACATCATGTTTGTTAAGGCACATTGCCCTTATATATGTTTTTTTCTCTGCCTGAAATTACCATTGATTGGCCTTTTCATAGCTAATACTTTATGATATATCAAGAATCTCTCTCTATATAAGCCTAATATGCAAAGTGTTCCCTTGGGAGTTCGACCAACGGAGTTTGATCACTCGCTATGATGTGTGCTGACCACCAGGGGCTGGTGCGGAATGAAGGAAGGCCCTGGCCAGCAGCCAGCAGCCAGCAGCCAGCAGCCAGCAGCTGGGGAAGGAAGACTTCGGCTGGCAGCCAGCAACCACTAGGGACCCTACCCGTGCATGAATTTTATGCACTGGGCCTCTAATAATTTAATAAAGCCTTAATTACCTGTTATTCTCTCTCCCTTCTTACCATTGTATATATTTAGTTTTGTTTCATTGATTTGAGAGAAATAGAGAAAGAGAGAAACATCAATTTGTTGTTCTACTTATTTATGCATTCATTGGTTGATTCTTATATGTACCCTGACCAGGGATCAAACCTGCAACCTTGGCATATGGGAAAGATGCACTAACCAACTAAGCTACCCCGCTGGGGCCCACATAGTACTTACTGCTTGCATTTTACTTCTCTGTCTTCCATACTATATTCTGACTAGATGCCCGGTAACGAATTTGTGCAGCAGTGGGGTCCCTTGGCCTGGCCTGTGGGATTGGGCTGAAACCGGCTCTCTGATATCCCCTGAGAGGCCCTGATTGCAAAAGGGTGCAGGCCAGGCCGAGGGACCCCACTGGTGCACGATCAAAGCCGGGGAGGGACGCGGGAGGTTGGCCAGCCTCGGAGGGACCATGGGAGGGCTCCAGGGTGTGTCTGGCCCATCTTGCTCAGTCCCAATCAACTGGACCCCAGCAGCAAGCTAATATACGGGTCAGAGCATCTGCCCTTGGTGGTCAGTGCCTGTCATAGTGACTGTTTGACTGGTCGACTGTCTGCCCCCTGTGGTCAGTGCACATCATAGCAAGCGATTGAGCAGCCTTAGCATATCATTAACATATTACGCTTTGATTGGTTGAACGGATGCCCGGACGACCGAACACTTAGCATATTAGGCTTTTATTATATAGGATTGCTAAATGAATGAATTAGTGGAATTAATTTATGTGGAATTATCTATAAAGATAAAATATTAGTGGACAAATAAGACCTTGGCAGTTTAGACACCATAACTTACATAGTCAGAGCCCATGGTCTTCATTCACTGCCTTCCTAAAAGAGGTAGCACTCTACTTTTAGCAATTGAGCATTGTATGGATTCTCCCTAATACTTAGGATGTTGCAGGCATTCAGTAAATATAAAAAACAAAATACGATTTTGTCATCAACAACAATGAGAATGAACATTTAAACAATAAAATTATCCTATAGCACAGAAAATGAAACTAAGAAAAGTAAAATGCTTAGGCCATGCAATGTAACAATTTTCTTTATTATCTGAAATGTGTCGGGAAGGCTATTGATATTTTGGTTTTGGTAAAATAGAAAGGCAGAGAAAGATATTAAAACAAAAGAGAAATGATGAAATGTGTTTGCTGCAAATAGTTAATAATGATCATGTGCAATTCTCTTTGTAATGCCAGACATTTTGTGATTTACAGTTTCCTGCTGATAACGGTCTAGGAGTAAACACATAATATGGATTCTTCTCTCACAAAGCTACACCTTTGAGAAGGTATAGACATAACTCAATGTGTACTTTCGGTGCATTAAAAGGTTTTATTTTCTCAGACATATACCATCACCATCAGTAATAGAAACAGATGCATCCTAATGAGGCAGCTGGTATGGAGGATTTGGAAAAATTTAAGCCTAATTTTCCATACCCATTATTTGTTACAGAGATTATGAGTATAATGATTAAAACAGTAATTGCATTTAGTATAATTACATTTAGTATAAAGGATGGAATAAGTAAGAGTTTTGTTTACTTAAGTACATGCTTATACTGGCAATGTCATATTCATGCTAAAACTACCTTTACAACTACACAGAAATGATATTTTGAGGATAATAGAAAGCCCCTAATTCCCCAAGTATTTTATCATATGCTCACTGATTGATGAATTGAAAAATTAATACAAAATTATCATATATATATATATATATATATATATATATATATATATATATATTGCTATCATCTACCTCATAAAGTTATTGTGAGGAATAAAAACAAAATATATGAAGTTCTAGGCAATTCTACGTAATAATATACTTCAGGTACTATATCCTCTTTTACATCAGATTATTCTAGAAAATAAGTTTGGACTAGAGTGAAGGGGAGTGAAAATTGAGGAATTTTCAAAAGGTAGGAGAGAGGGCTGGGTACATGCACAGAGAGTCACATTAATGAATAAAAGAAGCCTCACACTGAGACCAAGTTTTAAAACATCAAAATTGGCTTGGAACTGCCAGGACCTCAAGTGATTTTGCTTGTTACACAGTTTTATTCTGTGAATTCATTAAGCACTTAGAAATATCAATTTTATCATTTGTATAGGGTGTCCCAAAATTCACACAAGATTTGAATTTTGCATGAGCATTAGCAACAACAACAACAAATAAAAGCCTAATTTTACTTGGTTTATTGAATCCGATTCTAATATCTGTTGCTCTTTGATTTCAATCCCTTCAATTTGATAAGCATTACCAAGTACCAATGATGGCCCAGGAGCAGGGACAATGAAGACCAATGAAGACCACGGCTTTGTGTATGTGCCAGCAAAGCCGTAGAGGCCATTTACCTGATGTGCTATTCCATACATAACCTTGCACTGTATACTTTATGAATCAATAAAAAATTTACAATTTTTAATTATAAACCTGTGTTTTCTATCAAAATTACTTCTTGTGTGAATTTTGGGACACCCTATACAATGGAATAATATATATTTCACTGAACTGATATAGCCTGTCCCAAAGTCTCCATCAAAAATTATAGTTTATTGAGTTTCTTTCATAAAGAAGGTAAAATTCTTATCAAGAATCAGGGTCACTACTCTAAGCCAATTCTTCTTCAATCACCATTTATTCCACCTATACCCAGTTCTACTTCCTTGCACCCCCCTTTTTTCTGGTAATCACCATGCTGTTGTCTGTGTCTGTGAGTCCTCCTCCCCCTCCCCTCCCCCCACCTCTTCCCTCTCCTCCTCCTCCTCCTTCTTTTTTGCTTAATCCCTTTACCTTTTTCACCTAGCCCAGCAACCCTTCCCCTCTCTGAAAGCTGTCAGTCTCTTCTCTATCTATATTTGTTTCTATTTTGTTTGTTAGTTTATTTTGTTCATTATATTCCACATATGAGTGAAATCATATGGTATACATTCTCTGATTGGCTTATTTCACTTAGCATGTTTTCCACATCTATCCATGCTGTTGCAAAGGGTAAGGTTTCCTTATTTTTTAAGGCCAAATAATATTTCGTTATGTAAATGTACTACAGCTTTTTTATCCATACAGATAATGTATTGTAGAATGGTACATCTGAAACCTGTGTAATTTTATTAACCAACTAGAAGCCTGGTGCACAAAATTTGTGCACTCAGGGGGGTCCCTCAGCCCGGCCTGCGCCCTCTCGCAGTCTGGGACCCCTTGGGGGATGACCACCTGCTGGCTTAGGCCTGCCCCGGGGGATTGTGCCTAAGCTGGCAGTCAGACATCCCTCTGGCAGCCTGGGAGCCCTCGGGGGATGTCCACTTGCCAGCGGGGAGTAGGCCTAAGCTGCAGTCGGACATCCTTAGTGCTGCTGAGGAGGCAGGAGAGGCTCCTGCCACCACCGCTGCACTCACAGCCATCAGCCTGGCTTGTGGCTCAGCAGAGCTCCCCCTGTGGGAGCGCACTGACCACCAGGGGGAAGCTCCTTCATTGAGCGTCTGCCCCCTGGTGGTCAGTGTGTGTCATAGTGACCAGTCATTCCCAGTTGTTCTGTTGTTAGGGTCAATTTGCATATTACCCTTTTATTATATAGGATGTCACCCCAATAAATTCAATAAAAAAGAATCAGGGTCATAGCTAAAGAAAAGATTAACAAATAAATTGTAATGCAAGTAAGCTTTAGTAACATTCTGTTCAAGATGAAGAAATTTGTTCAGAAAGTTGATATACTGACGGTATATTGTAATTTTAAGGCAGAAATAATTCTCAGCCAGTTCTTTATACCCTTATTTTCTAAGATTGTGAGTGGCAACATGGATGGGGGTCTGTAACTATTGAATTATTTTATGAATAAATAAATGCTTTATACATGGTCAAAGTGGAGACTGAGTTGCTAAGCAACTACTCATATCCATGATTCTGTGACATCAGTCCACCCTCCACGGGTTTTTAATTATTCCTCCCCTCCACTTTTCTCTCTCTATTCTAGTCCCTTACATCAGTGGTTCTCAACCTTCTGGCCCTTTAAATACAGTTCCTCATGTTGTGACCCAACCATAAAATTATTGTCGTTGCTACTTCATAACTGTAATGTTGCTACTGTTATGAATCATAATGTAAATATATGATATGCAGGATGGTCTTAGGCGACCCCTGTGAAAGGGTCCTTTGACTGCCAAAGGGCTCGTGACCCACAGGTTGAGAACCACTGCCTTACATCCTTCCATTCTCTAGCCTCTCTTCTCTCCTATAATAATATGAGTAGAAAATTGATCAGAAAAGTTAAGAAGAAAAAATATGACTAGAGGAAAAGTCCAAACAAAGCAGACTGAGTGGAGGGCGACTGACATACCGGTGATAATACAGAATGTGGGTTTTAGTGAAAAATCAAAGAGGTGGCATGTTCACCAATATGGGCCTCCCTAACTTTAAGTCTATCCTTGAGTAGAAAGTGGAATTATGACACAGTAATAGTGTCTTAAATAAAAGGTAAGGAGCAGTGATTTTAAAGTATAAAAAGAAGCTAAAATAAATATTTTTAGTAAATATCTAATAGAATAACAAATTCAGAAATTCCATTTAGCAAATATATCCTACTTCAGCAACGTTCCATGCCTATGTATGACTACTCTTTATTCACCGAAGGAGTACTTTCTCCAAATGTCTATGTTGCTTTCTATATTTTAAAAAATCAATGTTCAAAAATCTAACATTTTCCAGGAAATACTCAAGTTGTTTACAGAAGTTAGGACATTTGTCTTTAGAGCCTGGGAAAATTAACTATGAACTACCCATAACCTTTATAGATTTATGACTCTATCCTGAACAGAATCTCAAGAATGTTGTTATTTCCTACCTAGAAAGTGAAATATGAAAAGGATGCATAATTAAGCTGACACAATGCTAAAGTAACCTCAAATAAATGTATACATGTTTTACCAATGCCCTCCGTAGCAAATAACGGTAATTCTGCTTTGACTCAAAAGTTTGAAATGCTCTTAAAAACACAGACTTTTAGAGAGATGACCTTTGGGTACCCAGGATGTAATCAACCCATCGACAAGCAAATGCATGTTTTTAACAGTGCTATCCATTTTACATTTTACTTCACATGGCTAGACTTCATACTATCATTACATGGACAATAGACACAGCATAGTTTTGTCTAGGTCTTCCCTAAATTTGTCTATGATTTGATCTGAATTTAATATCTTTCTCTTCCTTAGTTTAACTACTTGTTTTAACTACTTGATAAAATACATTCTCAAAAAAAATCCTAAAATTATTTCATCAGAGACAAACCTTGAGTCCTTGAAAATGAAAACAGTTTCATATTGCCCTCATATTTTTCATACTTTAACTAAATATATAAATTATAGATAGGAAACTATGTTTCTCTTGAACATTGAAGACCTTGCTCTGTTGTCTTACTAGCTATGTCTTGCTTTTTTTTTCTCTTAATTTAAAAAATCTCATTAATATTTGTTTGCTTATTTGGCAGATTTCTTAACTTTATCATCAAGCTATTTTCTTGCTCACTTTTTGACTCCCAGCATGTAATAGTCTCTGGGCTAAGTATGCTCTAAACTAATATTTATTGATCTTTTACTAACTGGATTTTATGTGTTTTAAATATATCCTCATTATTTTAATACTTTATTCTGCAAAAAAAATTTTTAATTAGAGAAAAGCAGTATCCTTATGTAATTACTAAGATATCTGTATTATCTTCCATTTTGCTTATTTTCTTAATTCATTAGGACATCCATTTGGAGCTACTCTCCTTAGAACAACATCCTGTTTGATCACACCACTCTAAGAAGATTCTTTTTAGAGTTTTAGTTAATTTAAGTCCTCATTTTTAGCTCTTGTGATTGCTCTGATCAATACCTAACAACACAGGCTTACAGTCAAAGGCTATATTTTGTAGACCATAGAAGTTACTATAATAAACTGGTTCTTCTTTTATTTTCCTTAGTATGATATCATTAGGAAAAAGGATGTTTTAAATAAAATTGAAAAGTCTAAATTCTATATGTAATCTCAACAAGTAGATAAAAGTAATGCATTTACTCATTCCTTCAATAAATATTTACTTCTGCACAACCCACATAATATATAGGCACCAGGGGTACAAGATGAATAAGATATAACTATTAGTTATATTGTATTACTACCTATAATCATATTCAGTCATAGAAGTACATATAATATACAAGGTGTCCCCAAAATATATACACACTTATTATAGATTAGTAATTACAGTGTGGTAAATCTGGAAAGAAAGAAACATCAATTGAGCGATCAGCTCTTAAAGTGTGTATACATTTTTTGGGACACCCTGTGTATAAGTTTACATAACTTATATTAACATATATATTATTAGGTTTTAGTACTGCGAAAATATTTAATTTAAATATGGTCACTGTAATTTTCTCAAAGGAGGAAACTTCAATGACTTCTAAAGCCCTTATCAAAATAAAAAGTTTGATGGTTAGAATGGCAGAAGCATAAAAGTTGAAATAGTGTATCACATTATTTGAGTAGCCAATATAAAGTATTATATCATTAGAATTCATCATGCAAGGTGGTAAAAGTGTTCAGAGAGCAAAACCATTTAAATTCCATTACTTCAGATAAGACTTGGAATTGCAGATTCAGCCTTATGTCTTTTTTATCATTATAATTTATAACTAAATAAAATTTTAACAAAGGAAAAACCTTCTTGTCTATAAATATATTGTTATTTAAGTAGATGCTACACACATAATAGGCTCTCCATGAATAGCCAATGAATTATTAAATTAAGAAGTTAGATACAAAAGAAATTTAGTTGCATAGAAAAAAATGCCTGGAGAATTAAAAGTAATCAATATACATAAAAATACATATTAGGTATTTGTAATTCAAATTCAGATTTTCAACAGCAAATTAAATATCTTATGACTGACCAGAAATGTCTTGCACTGTGTGTGTGATTATACAGAATACTAAAATAGTTTTTTAGATAATGACCTATTATTAAAAATAATGTTTA
This sequence comes from Myotis daubentonii, assembly GCF_963259705.1. Lineage (NCBI taxonomy): Eukaryota > Metazoa > Chordata > Mammalia > Chiroptera > Vespertilionidae > Myotis > Myotis daubentonii. Next base: position 20,874,041 of record NC_081848.1, on the reverse strand, counting down.
TTTGTAATTAAGGCATTTCCTAGAACATTTAGTGATGGTAATAGAAATCTAGTCACATCCAATACTCAGGTGAAGTAGGGTTAATGGGAGAAAAATAACTCAGCTTAAGAACTTATTTTCTAATGTGTTACTTATTATACGGCTCTATCACAACATATTGGATTATTAAATGTCAGTTTTATTTTTAGTAATGTATTAGAAAGTATTTTATAAGTAACTACTCTTTTAAATGTATGTAAAAAGTTGTATCATCCCATTTTTCTTTCTGAAAACCAAGATTAAAAATAAAATAAACTGATTACAGTTACGATAGCATGATTACAGTTACGGAGGTAGTATAATAACATGCCCACTAAAAACAAGTTAAAAGGTTGACAATTTAAAAAGAAATAATCTAATGAAAGCGGTGGGAAAAAGTTAAAGCAACCAAAACAGAGACAAATTCCCAGAAAAAGGAGAAGCAGCTCAAAAAGAAAAGCTGAAATTATGCAGCCACTGTTTCCTTCAGGACTTTTTGTCAATTCTGGACAAAGGTCAAGAAGTTGAGGTTCTGGAAAAGGGCCCACACATGAGCTGCCACTAAGAAGCAGGAAAATCAAAAGAAATATGATATTCTCCCTAGAAAGGAGACAGCTAAAGACAAGGGATTGCTGAGATTCCAGGGAGAAGTCCAAGTGAGAAATTGAGTTCATGACACCTTAGGTTTTCATATGAAGGCATTCACTTAATGCTGTGCTGGAGGCTGAAAGGGATAGGAAGGCTGTTTAATAGAAGAAGGTATTCATGCTGAAGCACATAGAGAAATAATGGTCAAGATTATAAAAAGATCATAAGTAATGTGTGCAACAAAGTGAAAACTTCTACCTTATTTTTAACTGGAGTCCAGAAGGAGAGAAAATAGAGCAAAGAAACATTTGAAGAAATATTGGCCGAGAATTTTCTAAAACCAAAAACTAACATAAGCCACAGAGGCAATAAAGTCTGTGTACTCCAAGCAGGATGAATGCAAAGAAATCTACATCTTGGCACATCATAGAAAAGCAAGCTAAAACCAAAGATAAAGAGAAAATTTCAACAGCAGCTATAAAAAGTGACATATCTTTGCAGAAGCAGAAATATCACTGATGGCTAAATGTTCATAGAAATATAGAAACCAGAAAACAATGAAAATATTACCAAATGCAGAGAAAACACATTTCTGAGAGTTCTATATTCAGCAAAAATATAACTATAAATGGAGAAATTATAAAGATGATTTTAAAGAAGAAAAAACTAAGAAATATATTATTATATCCAAGGTTACAGAAATACAAGAGTGTTATTCAGACATAAAGAAAATCATTCCATATGGAAGTACAAGAGGCAGGAAGAAAAGACTGTAGCCCCAAGGGTAAGTATATTGGATACTGGCTGTAAAAGTAAAAATTATAATGTAAAATTAAATATATGTAGACTGAAAATGCACAGAAACAAAAAGGTGGGAAGATTTTGCATTACTGAGTACTGCTTAAAGAAATAATTTATATTAGATAAAATAAGTCCATCTCAATGTTAATTTTCTATTGCAACCACTTAATAAAACAATGTGCATATAATAAGTTTATCAAATAATTTAAAAAGTAATTCAAAGGAAGGCAAGAAAATAGAGTATATACCAAAACAAATAATAAGATGGTGGATAAAAGCATCTATATATATATAAAAGGCTAAGCGATCGGCCCACGGCTGGTAGCTATGATGCGCACTGACCACCAGGGGTGACTTAGCAGCTGTGGTTCTAGGGTGACGCACCTGGAACTAGAGAGGAGGGAGCCCGATTCTTGGGTGCATCACCCGAGAACCACCCTCTCAGAATCCGGGACCCCTTGGGGGATGTTGGAGAGGCGGTTTTGACCCAATCCCTGCAGGCCAGGCCAAGGGACCCTACCGGTTCACAAATCCATGCACCGGGCCTCTAGTTATATATATTGTGAGAAGTTGACATATGTGAAGACATTTTAAAACAGAGGTAGGGGAGCCATTCCAGAGGAAATACCTTGCAAGTCTTACTCCTCAAATTGTAGGAATGTTGAACTGGAAAAAACAAAACAAAACAATTTTGGATTGGGCCAAACAAACTTGTATTTCACACAACTACTCTGTAAAAAGGTATCAGGAAAGCAGGCATCCTGATTACTGGACTGAACATTAAAGACAGTTTTCAGAATTAGCACCACCACATACAGCTAAAGAATAAGTTTGTATACACTAATAGAAATTCCTTCCTTGACTTAACATGAGTAGAAATTGCTTCCTCCTATTAATGTAATTTATTCCCTTCCCTTTGTTATAAAAACCCCTTGCCTTTACCCCCAATCTGTACACTATGTGGGTTACTGCTCGACTCAGTGATCCAAAATAGTATTCTTTTTTTTTTTTAATCTCAAATAAATGCTTGTTGCCTCACTTTGGAATTTTATTTTTAGGTTAACAATATACATACAGGGATTGGCAAAAGTAGGTTTACAGTTGTGAGTATGTGAAATGCAGTTTATTCTTATGTAAGTATTAAATGTCAAAAACTAAATACTAAATAAAGGCTAAGACTGTCAGACCAGCATTTTAAAGAGGACTATATATTCCTTACCAGAAACAGAAGATTAGCAGACGGAAGTGGGTGCGGGGTAGTATAGGATAAAGGGAGCCAAATGTATGGTGACAGAAGATTATTTGACTCTGGATGGTGAGCACACAATAAAATATACAGATCATTTATCACAGAAATGTGCACTTGAAACCTATATGATCCTATTTCTTTTGTAATACTAGTAGAAGCAAATATTCTAAACCAATATTACTCAGTAGAATATGGCAATATATTAAAAAGGATAATGCCTCATAAGGAAGCAGAGTTGATACTGGAACAAAAATTTGGTATAAAGCTCATAGGTCAGGCAATATAACTGGCTAAATTAGTAGAGCAAATAAAAAAGAGGAGAAAATTATATGTTTATGCTACTACATGAAGGTGTTGAGAAAACTGGACATCCATTTAAGTTAAAAAACCATTTAGCAAACTGGTAATGGAAAGAACACCCTAATCTGATAAAGAGTCTTGTGTTAGTCTGCTTCTAAAATAGCCGCCAATAATCTCTGCAGACTGCTATTCATGGCCTTGTGTAACCTTTCCTTGGTGTGACAGCCTGAACTAGTACTTTCTAGGGACAAGGACATGGTAAATTCGAGGGAATGCTGCTTCCAAGATTAGGTTTTATGGCACTGTGACATGACATCCATCTCTCTCACTCTGAGTCTATCTTGCTTTCTCACTTTGATGAAGCCCCTTACCATTTTGTGAGTTGCCTTGTAAAGAGGTCCAAGTAGAAAGAAAGGTGTGTCCTCCAGCCAACACCCAATGAAGAACTGAAGTCTGCCAGAAGCACGGAGTGAGGAGTGAGCTTGTAAGTGGAGCCTGCCTAGGCTGACATTTTGAGTGCAGACTTGAGAGACACCTGAGCCAAAGGACCTAGCTAAACCACACCCAGATTCCTGACATCAGAAACTGAGAAGAAATCATGTTTCAAAGCCATTGTGGTTCTCAACCTTCCTAATGCCGTGACCCTTTAATACAGTTCCTCATGTTGTGGTGACCCCCAACCATAAAATTATTTTCATTGCTACTTCATAACTGTAATTTTGCTACTGTTATGAATCATAATGTAAATATCTGATATGCTGTATGTGTTTTCCGATGGTTGAGACCCACAGGTTGAGAACTGCTGCTTAGATTATGAACATAATTCTTAAATGACAATACTAATTCCAGGTTTTAAAAAAATGTCTACAAACTTCAATAATTAGTTAAGTTTTATCTCTAAGGTTTAGAAAAAGTGATCTCTAAAAGAATAGTTGTTATGACTTCTTTTAGAGATCACTTTTACTGGAGATTCTAGGTAGATAACAAACTGTTTTAAAAATTAATATTTATACCAGTTTCAAAAACATCAATATCTTAATAATGAATACAATAAAAGGTGTTCAAAACATCTACTGTGACAATTACAAAACACTGCTGAAAGGAATGAAAATGCTAAGGAAATGTTAGGATAGACATTGTTCATAGACTTTAAGAATCAATCTTTTAAGAATAATAATTATGTCTAAATTGATCTATAAATTCACTGAAATAACAATCAAAGGTCCAGGTGGACTTTTGAGACACTGACATGCCAAATATTCTTGTCACCTTACAAAAGCCCTCTCAGCTCACATCCCCTTTTTCCCCCTTTGTCTCTTTTTTAGCAAGGCCTTCTGCAGAGGTCTGTGCTGCCCCAACAATTTCTTAAGATCACCCACAGCGATTACTGGCACTCATTCTTAAGTGCTCTAAAGCTTCCCCTCTGTGTGAAAGCCACCATGCTGGGACAAGCCAACCATGCCTGACTCTCTTCCGATGTACGAGGTTCCAGGGGGTGTCAGCGCTCCTGTCATTTTTACAGATACCCAGTCTGGATCTGTACCATGATTCAGAAACTTACCATTTAGATTTACGGGTAATAATTGAAATGTACATGGACAGAAGTCTCAAGATTTAAAAATACTCCAAAACCAAAAATAAACAATAACAAGGCAAAACAAAAAATACCTCCAGCACATACAGTCATTCCTTGGTATCCATGGAGGATTGGTTCCAAGACCCCAAGGATACCAAAATCCAGGACTATTCAAGTCCTTTATTTAAAACTAGAGGCCCGGTGCACAAAATTCGTGCACTGGGTGTGTGTGGGGGGGAGTGTCCCTCAGCCTAGCCTGCCCCCTCTCACATACTGGGAGCCCTCAGGTGTTGACCCCCATCACCCTCCAATCGCAGGATCGGCCCCTTGCCCAGGCCTGATGCCTCTGGCCTAGGCGTCTGGCCCGGGCAACGGGGACCTGCAGTGGCAGCGGGGGGTGCTGCGATCACGCGGGCTCTGCCCCTGCCCCTGCAGGAAGCCTCTGGCTGAGGCGTCCTGCCCGGGCAGCGGGGACCAACAGCTGCAGCGGCCCCACGATCGTGGGCTCTGCTTTAGGCCCAGGCAAGGGACCCCTAGCTCCTGGGACTGCCAGCTTTGACCCTGCCCAGCTCCCATCGCTGGCTCCACCCCTACTTCCTGCTGTCACTGGCCAGGGCGGAAAAGGCGCCTGATTCTCCGATCATGGCTGGGGGGCAGGGCAAAGGCGGCCCCAGGGCCGCCTTTGCCCTGCCCCCCAGCTCTTAGCTCCCCGCTGGGTTTCCGATCACTGTCAGTGGCAGGGGGCTTCTTCCTGCTTTCCCTTTTGCCTCCCTGCATTGTGCCTACATATGCAAATTAGCCGCCATCTTGTTGGCAGTTAACTGCCAATCTTAGTTGGCAGTTAATTTGCATATAGCCCTGATTAGCCAATGAAAAGGGTAGCTCGTACGCCAATTACCATTTTTCTCTTTTATTAGTGTTGATGGTATTATATTTGCATGTAACCTGTGCATATATTTCTATATATTTTAAATGATCTCTAGATTACGTACAATACCTAACAAAATGTGAATGGTATATAAACAGTTGTTATACTGTATTGTTTAGGGAATAATCACAAGAAAAGAAAATCTGTACATGTTCAGTATAGATACAACCATGACATCATAGTACACATCAACCACAATGTAACTATTTTTTCATAAAAGATAGCTTTGTACCATGCTACATGAACAACAAACATAAAGGGATGAACAAAAATAGATACAATGATAGGGAAGCCTGAAACAGACCATCAAACTTCAGAGGGAAGGCAGGGGAGGGTGTAGGGTGGGAGGGTAAGAGATCAACCAAAGGACTTGTATGCATGCATATAAGTATAACCAATGAAATGAACACAGCTACTAGGGGTGAGGGAATATGCTGGGGAGTGGGGCTGGCCGGGGAGAGGTCAATGGGGGAAAAAGGAGACATATGTAATACTATATGTAATACATTAAACATAAAGAATTAAAAAAAAAAACTATGGAAGGAATCACAGTAAATGAAACTTTAGGAGGACATTTCATTGGCCATACAAACTCTCATTATTTATATTTTGAGTAAATCCAGCCATTCCAGGAAACTCAACAACTAAGAAGACTTTCGGAAGTTGCTTCATTGAGGGTGACTCATGAGGAGAGTGAATTTGAGCTGAAATTAAGCTTTTCACACCCACACAGCTATATTGTCAAGGGTAGGCATGCTTCCACAGGAAAGTGAAATTAGCTCAAAGATACAGGCTAGGGGTGGCTATGGGGATATGGTGTGTGTGTGTATGCAATGACTGATTAGGGAAAATTTAATAAATTGCAAGGTCTATTTCAAATATATACCATATATATAAAAAGTAGTAAAGAGCCCGGCCCGAGTGGCTCAGTAGTTGAGCATCGATTGACCTATGAACCAGGAATTCACAGTTCCTTTCCATCAGGGCACATGCCTGGGTTGTGGGCTCTGTCCCCATGTAGGGGGCCTGTAGAAGGCAGCCTATCAATGATTCTCTCTCATCATTGATGTTTCTCTCTCTCCCTCTTCCTTCCTCTCTGAAATCAATAAAAATATACTTTTTAAAAAGTAGTAAAGAGTATCTTAGTATCTAATAAATTAGGAAAAAAATACCTTGATGATTTTCACTTCTAAGAGATAGAAGGGGAAATATTTCATCAGATGATAATTCACAGAGTTGTATATTTCACTTAACTTCAAATTCTCTCCCAAGCCTCCTTCTGACACCTGCAAAGATTACAAATGACATTAGCTTAATAAAAACATTCCTTATTGTCCAACAAATTGATAACTTAACCTCTGTCTTCTGTTTTCAAGATGAACAGATATGAATTATTATTCAATTTTTATAACAAAAGCAATCTGCTCTATGCCATATTTATAGGAGCGGAAGAAATTCAGTTGTGATATTTGCATCCACATTTTTATATCCTGAAAAGATGTTCAGAAGCCTTCCACTACTGAAGGCTTCATGAAGGTCTCTGGTCTTCTACCTGCGCTGTTTATACTGATACATTCATTGTCCATGCCACTGGGACTTCTGAAGGCATAGCCAGATCTATAGCTGTTTGGCAATGTAAATCTTTGCCAAGTAAAAGGTTCCTTTTCCATAGTCATTCTTCTCTGAAGTCCTACCATATCATTGAGGACCTCCAAAATTATGGGACACAGCTAATTCTGGGACCAAATGAGTTCCCATCTCACCTTTCCAGACCAGGGAATTTATGTCTTCCCTAAGTACAATGGCTGCTGTCTTTGTGGCCCCAAATACTTATTCCTCCACGATTCCCTTCTGAAAAAGAGTTGTGCTTAATCTTCCCAATGCAGATTGAGAAAACAAATACTAAAAGGCAACTTCATCTTCAGGAAGATTCATTTTTCAAAATGATGCAAATGTGTCCCAAATCAAAGGAAAAGACATAATTTGCAATAAGGTAGGCACATAATAAAACAAACTAAAAACACAAAATAGCATTTTAATAAATTACCGTGTCATTTCCTACAGAAAATAAGGTAGACTTCCTGGGTCAATGCCGGTTATAGGTTTAACCACTTCAGTGTTGTTTTCATCTGTTTTCCTTATTTCATTGAGTATAAGCCTCCAAGAACAAACAGTGATATTTGGTCTGTAACTTCAATGCCTCCAACCAATTCTTTAGAGTCACAGAACTCTTCTTAGTTTTTGAGACTGCAAGATGGAGAAGGACTGCGTGTTATTTAAATTTGAGACTCTTTTTCCAATCCTCCCATGTAGACCACCCTATTGTTAGAATGCAGAGCAAGTAAGTCCTGCCATAATCATGATTAGGATTTCCCAACAAAAGCATTCACCATTCAGTGAGTGATTCACCATTTCTCTCTCCCCTCTGAGGACTGACATTGATGAATTAGGAACTCCACAGTAGTGATGGCACCTTGACCCTTCTTTTGATGTGTGAGGAGGCTGCCCCTTATTGTAGACCTATTGTAGAGGTTAGTGAATAAATGAATGGATGGTTGGTTGGGTGGATAGATGGTCCAGGATTTTAAAATATGCTGGTTACTTACTGTAAAGAGACTAAACAATCATTCTCATCTGTATGAATGTATCACAAAATGTACCAACATTCTAGAGAGAAAATAACTCAATCCAAGACTCTGCAGGCAAAACCTTTCATTAGAGTTATGTATCAAGCATCTGTAAAGCACAACTGGAATGTGATTTATTGCCGAAGGATAGATTATGCCACCCTCAAATATGCCACTTTATTGGTATTATTTTTCAGATGTAATGTAACAAATTAAGAGAGGGGCTTTCTCTAAACTCCCCTTATGTGCCTGAAGACAGATCCTCCAAAAGGTGTTCAGTTGTCATAAATCTCTTATTGGGTGTTTCATTAACCAGAAAGATTGATGAGAACACTAGCAGTTGACACCACACCTATATGCACTGTCATGAACTATCATACCTTCCATCTATTCTTATAAAAGTTCATTCAGTTTTCCTAAAAATAACTTAGTCTCCCTTAAGATACCTGCATTCTCTCTTCCCTTTCCCTATTTAGATGGCATTGAATCCTGAATTCTAACATAATCTATTTATCATTTTCCATGCATATTTCCCATGTATCCATGTTAATAACTTTTGCTTATTTTTCTCTTGTGAATCTGTTATTCCTAATTATACAATAGGTATCATAGTACTCTCTGTTTCATATCTTTGTGAGGATTAAAAGATGCAATTGTTTGGACTATAGTATACAGTCAATAAATAACTGGATAGTAATACAATAAAATGATAATAAAAATATAGCAGAGTGAATTTCAAGCTAATAAGTAGGAAGAAAAAATATAGATATTTAAGTATTTATAACTTTAAGCACTAAAAGTAAAAGTCTATTGTCCTAGGCCTTCTAAAAAGCAAAGACTCAGAGTTTAGTAAATTCAATTAAAGAAGAGCAATAATTATCATAATAAAACAGCTGGATAGAGGTAGCATTATTAAAATTCCTGTAGCTGATATTAATAGAATAGTCATAAGTATAAGTTGACCAATCTTAATGCATTTGCACTGTTTTTATATATCTTAACATTATTGAAACTTTAGAACCCTTTTGGAGACTATATTTTTCCTCCCTTCCATTTCAAAAATGCTATTTAAAAAAAGAAAAACACTGCTTGCTAAGGAATAAAAACCTAAACATTAAAAACCATGATTTCAGTAAAATAGTACCTTTTGGTATATTTTCTATCTTTAACCTTGACAATAATTAATGCCTGTGTCAAGAATAGAAAAAGTTATTTTCAGTGGAACCATTATTGATTTTCCTAGAGGATTCAGAATGTTATTTTCAAGGGCTCTATTGTCTTTTTTTCCAAAAATTACATTGAAGTATAGTTTAAATTGATGCTCCTTAGCTTTCTGTTTCTCTTTCGCTGTTAAGTGCCTGATTGATAACTAAGAGTGGGCTTTCTTTCAGTAAGAAAACTGTTCCTCAGATTTTCATCGCAGCTACTTCTAAAAATATGTGACTATGGTTTCCCATCATATGTTTAAGTCCTTTATCCATTTTGAGTTTACAGTTGTCTATGGTGTAAGTTGGTGGTCTAGTTTCATTTTTTTGCATGTATCTGTCCAATTTTCCAAACACCATTTATTGAAGAGACTGTCTTGACTCCATTGTATGTTCTTGCCTCCTTTGTCAAATATTAATTGAGCATAGTGGTTTGGGTCAATTTCTGTGTTCTTTACTCTATTCCATTGGTCTATATGTCTGTTCTTGGGCCAGTACCAGGCAGTTTTGAGAACAGTGGCTTTGTAATAAAGCTTGATATCTGGTATTGAGATCCCTCCTACTTTGTTCTTCTTTCTCAGGATTGCTGCAGCTATTCAGGGTCTTTTTTATTCCAGATGAATTTTTGGAAGTTTAATTCTAGGTCTGTGAAATATGCCATTGGTATTTTAATGGGGAGTGCATTGAATCTATAGATTGCTTTGGGTAGTATGGACATTTTAATGATGTTGATTGTACCAATCCATGAACACGGTATGTTCTTCCATCTGTTTATGTCTTCCTCTATCTCTTCTTTCAGTGTCCTGTAGTTTCCTGAGTGCAGGTCTTTTACATCCTTAAATTTATTCCTAGGTGCTGGTAAATGGGATTGTTTTTAAAATATCTTTCTGTAAGGTCATTATTGGGGTATAAAAATGACATAGATTTCTTGGGGTTAATTTTGTATCATAAAAATATTAGAGGAAACCACAGGCAGCAAAATCTCAGACATATGCCGAAGAAATATCTTCACCGATACAGCTCCTAGGGCAATGGGGACTAAAGGGAAAATAAACAAATGGGACTACATCAAAATAAAAAGCCTCTGTACAGCAAAAGAAACCATCAACAAAACGACAAGAAAGCCCACTGCATGGGAAAACATATTTTCCAATGTTATCATCGATAAGGGTTTAATTTCCAACATTTACAGGGAACTCATACAACTTAACAAAAGAAAGATAAATAACCCAATCAAAAAATGGGCAACGGACCTAAATAGATACTTTTCTAAAGAGGACATTTAGAAAGCCAAGAGACACATGAAAACATGCTCAAAGTCACTAATCATCCAAGAGATGCAAATCAAAATGACAATGCGGTACCATCTCACACCTGTCAGAATGGTTATTATCAACAAATCAACAAATGACAAGGGCTGAAGATGATGCGGAGAAAAAGGAACCCTTGTGCACTGCTGGTGGGAATACAAACTGGTGCAGCCACTATGGAAGACAGTATGGAGTTTCCTCAAAAAACTAAAAATTGAACTCCCATTTGACTTAATGATCCCACTTCTAAGAATATATCCAAAGAAACTAGAAACACCAATCAGAAAGGATACATGGTCCCCTATGGTCATAGCAGCACAATTCACCATAGCTAAGATTTGGAAACAGCCTAAGTGCCCATCAGCAGATGAGTGGATTAAAAAACTGTGGTACATCTACACAATGGAATACTATGCTGTGGTTAAAAAGGAATTCTTACCATTTGCAACAGCATGGATGGAACTGGACAGCGTTATGCTAAGTGAAACTAGCCAGTCAGAGAAAGATAAATATCACATGATCTGACTCATTTATGGAATATAATGAACAACATAAACTGATGAACAAAAACAGGTCCAGACAGAGAAGCATCGATCAGACTGTCAAACCTCAGAGGAAAGGTAGGGGAGGGTGGGGGTAAGGGGGTGAGTTCAACCAAAGGACTTGTATGCATGTATATAAGCCCAACCAATGGACACAGACAACAGGGGATGACAGCATGAGTGTGTGTGTGTTGTGGGGGGCATTGGTGGGATAAGGACGCATATGTAATATCTTAATCAATAAAGAAAAAAAGAAAAAATGTGTGACTACAGGGTGGTATCAAAGGTACATAACACTTATTATTTGCTCTTGAAATAGTTTAATATACTACAAAAATATTGCTATATTGAAAGAAAACCTCACATTGGCATTTTAATTGTTAAAGAATATTCAGGCCCTGGTTTGTTTGGCTCAATGGATAGAGCATTGACCTGGGGACTGAAGGGTCCCTGGTTCGATTCTGGTCAAGGGCACATGCCTGTGTTGCATGCTCAATCCCCAGTAGGGGGCGTGCAGGAGGCAGCCAATCATTGATTTTCTCTCATCATTGATGTTTCTATCTCTCTCTCCCTCTCCCTTTCTCTCTGAAATAAATAAAAAATAAAAAAATATATTTTTAAAAAAGAATATTCAGTAGAATTTATGGTCAATATGTTAAACTGAGCTGGTTGTCTTTCAATTCTTCATTTAAACATAGAAATTGAAAAAATACAGTAAACACTAATTTAAAATAAGAATTAAGAGAAAATACCAAGAAAGACAATCTCAGGTTCCAACCATGAAGAGGAACAATTTGTTACCACCAACCAGGCTATCGATATTTAAGAATTCATATCAAACGGTAGGTAATAAACAAGCCAGATTGGGAAAGAGATGCATTGCTCTTCTGCAATACAGATTCGGAACAGAATCTTACAAATCTAGAAGTCAGAAAAGGATGTACCATTGCAAAATAGAGCTTAAAATTAAATGGCACATTAGCTCAGGGATATTAAATACACATAGGCCACTGATCTAGGATTATAAGTGAATAAGAGGCATCTGAAAGCAGAGTCCCTAGTCCCAATTCCCATGCAATGCAAAATACCCAAGCAAACAAATTACCACAAAACTGGGCTAAAATATACACAAAATAAAACCGAAAAATTACATATTTAATACTCCACCTTGTATATTGAAAAGTGAATATTTCTTCATTCATGGATATATATATTTTTACATTAAAAAACAACACAACAAAAATTGATATTATGTTAGAAGCCTCACACTTGTGGCATGAGACATGTATGATAATGCTTATAGTAGTATTTTTATTAATAGAAAAAAACTAGATACAATTCAAAAGTAATAAAAAGGAGAATACATAAATTATGCTATGTTCATATAAGAGATTATTTATAGAAACAAAAAATAAAAGCAACAACTTCAAGTAAAAACTGATTAATTTACAAAACAATTTTGAAGAAATAAGTTTATAATATTGAGGAAAGTCTGTATATTGCATGAATCTAATTGTATACATTTTTTAAAAAAAATCTTTATTGTTGAAAGTATTACAGATGTCTCCCTTTCCCCCCACATTGACTGCCGCCCAGGCCTTCAATGCACTATTGTCTGTTTCCATGCGTCATGCTTATATGCATGTAAGTTATTTGTTAAATCTCTCCATCCCCATCCCACCCCTGCCTTCCCTCTGAGATTCATCAGTGGCAAAGCTAAACAATGAATTTTAGAGAGGCAGAGTTATGAGGTAAATATTAAAGAAAATAAAGAAGATTGTTAACCTTACAGGTGAGCTTGTGGTATCTCAGAGGAAACGGATGTAGATGTTGTGATTGGGTTGTAATAAATTTAAATGATAGTGAGCTAGATCTTTTAAAAGGCACTGATAAAAACTCTCATTACTGGGAGGATGAAGTAGGCATACCCTTCCCTATTTTTCTTGCTAAGTATCACTGAAAGCCTCAAACATTATATATACAGCAAACATAAAAATAATCTTAAAAGGTGGAAAAAGAAGGCATATTGTTAGGGACATGGGCACAGGAGGGAATAAAGTTAACTCCCTGTATTTTCATGCTTCATGTATCCTGGACTTGCAGTTAAGAAGCCTGCAACCTGCAGATGCCAATAGGCACAGACAAAAAAAGTTGTCCAGCAAGAAGTACTCTCTCTAACCAAAGGAGCAAAACAAGACAAGCGTAGCAAGACAGAACACTTTTATTTTTATTTTTTAAATATTTTTTAAAATATATTTTATTGATTTTTTACAGAGAGGAAGAGAGAGGAATAGAGTTAGAAACATCGATGAGAAAGAAACACTGATCAGCTGCCTCCTGCACACCTCCTACTGGGGATGTGCCCACAACCAAGGTACACGCCCTTGACCAGAATCGAACCTGGGACCTTTCAGTCTGCAGGCTGCTCTATCCACTGAGCCAAACTAGTTAGGGCAGACAGAACACTTTTAGATAATAGCCGCTCTACTCCAGTCTCATGCCATAGGAAAAGCTCTGGCCCTATTCCCACTTAATATGACAAAGGCCAAGTGGGGTACCCTCTGTAATAATTGCCTCAATGTGTGTGGTGGTGACAGAGGTCAAATTTGGGGCTGTGAATTTCTTCCCTGCGGGCTGATAACAAGCCCTACTATCCGTCCTATGGTGCCATTGAAACTGAAATGTGGTGGTTGGGTACCAGTTCTTTGTCTCGAGAAACCAAAGAATGGATTCAAGGACAAAAATGGTTGGTGGAAACAAATTTTATTGGGGGATAGACAGACAGGATAGACAGACATCCAGCCACAAGAGGGCAGCAGGAAGGGAGCTCAAAGTGGGTTACCTCTTAAGCTCTTTGTTTAGGGATATTCATATACCCTTCTAGTTTCTGATCGTCCCCTTCAAAGAACTCTGGCAATATCCAATTATTTCAAAGTTCAAGTTCCTTCCTGTGGGGGGACCTGATAGAGGAATGCCACTTCAGGTCTGAAGTGACATTACTGTTGCCACCTAATCAGGTCAAGTTTTCCCCTCTCAGCCTGGTTCCCGCTTTGCTGGGTCTAGTTCTAGGCCCTTTGTTTGTCTCCATGTCTGCAGAGCTCTACTTCCCTCCCTCCCAACCCTACACCCCAGTGGTCCCTGTCCCTGACTGGCCCTCTTTTTCTATCTCCTGATCATGAAAACCATGTAGGGAACTTAGATTTTCACTCCCAGCATGCATGAGGAGTAATCTACCTTAGACATCAAGAGAAGGTGAATGGAGAACTTTAACTTCTGTCTCTATCAAGTAGTTTCTCCTATTCTCTCATCAGAGCATTGTGAGAGAAAGCCAGCATTAAAAAAAAAAGGCTAAATAAGTTAAAAAATCTCAAAACACAATATGAATGTCCAAGTTTTAATTGAAAATCATTCATCCTATCAAGAACCAGAAAGATCTAAAATTGAATGAAGAAGTACAATAAATAGAAGCCGACATTAAGATAATGGAGATGTTACAATTACAAAGACTTAAAAGCAGCAACAATTACAATGCTTCAGTAAGCTTTTATGAAGATGCTTGAAACCAATGAAAAAATAAAAGGACTCAGCAAACATAGAAAAGATCTCAGCTATAAATAGAAGACATGAAGAAGAATTGAATAAAAAATTTAAAACAAAAAAAATAGAGAAACCAGAAATAGTTGAGAGGATTAGAGAAATGGAAAATAAAAATAATAGAAAGTAACAAATTTTAACAACAGAGAGAAACTAGACTCCAAAAAAACCAACAACAAACAAACGAACAAACAGAAAACAAACAAAAAAACCACAGAACTTCAGGGACTTTTGGCACAGAAGTTCTGTTCATTTTTTGTATAATTGGAGTCCCAAAGGTGAAGAAAAGAGGGTCAAGGCCAAAAGCAGTCAAGAAAGGATGACTAAAAACAACCCGAATTTGTCAAAAGACATAAGCATACAGATACAAGAAGTTGAGAAAACCCCTATGTAAATAAACTCTGTAAAACCTATACCGACACATCATAATCAAATTTATCTGTGTCTTTTTAGACAAAGAAAATACCCTAAAAAGTGTACGAGGGAAGAAATAAGACATATGAGACCTCACCTTTAGGGAAAACTAGTGTGAATGACAGTAGATTTCTTACCAGAAACTATAGAAGCCAGAAATGGCACAATATCTTTCACAAGCTGAAAGAAAAGAATTGTCAACCACTACTTATATCCTACAAAAATATACTTCAGCAATGAAGGAGAAATTAAGACATCCTCAGCTGAAAGAAAACAAAGGTAGTTTTCTGCTAATAGACATGATGCTAAAAGAATGGCTAAATGAAGTTCTCTAAACCGGAAAAAAATAAGAGAAGGAGCCTTAAAACACTAGGAAGGGAAAAAAGAACAGTGAGTGTTAAAAAAGATATCTGATAACTCAGCATTCCTATCAACCAACAGGAGAAAATAGAACAGTCCACCCAACAAATAAAAGAGAACACATTCTTTTTCAAGTGCTCAAGGAATATATAAAAAGGTAGATCACATACTGGCCCATAAAACAAACCTCAAGAAATTTAAAAGAATTGAAATCATATACAGTTCTCCAACCATAATGGAATCTGACTAGAAATCAATAAAGTTAATAGGAAAAACTGCTAAAATTTGGAAACTAAATAGCAAACTTCTAAATAACCCATGGGTCAAAGAAGGAAGTCCCAAATGAAATTAGAAAATACATTGGACTAAATGAAAATAAAATACAGCATATAAAAAAGTACGGATCACAGCTATGGCAGTGTTGACGGGTACTTTTATAGCCCTAAATGCATGTATTAGAAAAGAGAAAAATTCTCAAATAAATAACATAAGCTCAGGCCTCAAGAACCAAATCTACATATTAAAGTAATCCCAAAGCAAGCATCATGAAGTAATCAAGAGCAGAAATCAATTTTAAATAACAATAGAGAAAATAAAACAAAGAGCTACTCTTTGAAACAATAAAGTTTACCAATCTCCACTAAGGCTGACAAAATAAGGAAAGTTAAAGGTACTAATTATCAATAGTGGGAACAGAACAAAGGATATCATTATAGTCATGTTAGTATTCAAAATTTTAAATAATTGAATTCATAATTAAATTTTTGAAACTCAGTTCCAGATGGTTTAAATGGAGAATTTAAGCAACTGTTGAAAGAGAAATTATCAAATTCTACACACTCATTTAAAAAAAAAAGAAGAAAGGATACTTCCTAATTCATTTTTGAAGCTGATATTACCATTATACTAGAATCAGACAAAGTATACACACAAAAAAGGCAAGAAAGCAAGCAAGCTACAGGTCAACATTGCTCGTAAATATAGATGTGAACTCATTTGATAAGTTCGACATTCATGTAAGATAACAACTCTCAGAAAAACAGACTAGAGGAAAACTTCAATTTGATAAAGAACTTTAAAAAACACTTGCAGTTAACATTATATTAATTGTTCAGACTGAATTATTCCTTACATGACATTTGGTTCTGTCCAAAATGTCCATGAGCATATTTGGCCCACACCGAATGATCCTTGATATTTGGTCCTGTCTAAAACATTCATGCTTAGAAAACTTTCCTGGGTTCAAACAGCCCATAACATTTATTATGCTTTTGGCTTAAAGAAATAATATATAAATAGTACTAATTCTATTGGTTCAATAACTGCATTGTGGCTGGTTAATGCCAATAATAACCCTATCTGCAGTGGGGCCTTCACTTACGAGTTTAATTCGTTCCATGAAGGAGCTCGTAACTCAAATTACTCATATGTCAAATCAAAAGTGAACGAGTGATACACGTGATGCTGGGCTGATGTTGTGGCGTTCACTGTGATGTTAGCTGCGGCAACTAGCGGTGGGGTATCTGAAGCTGGCTCGTAACCCGAATTTTAGCTCTCAACTCAAAGCAAAAAATCGGCCGAGAGACGGCTCGTATCTCGAAAAACGTTTTAGTCGGGACACTCATAAGTCAAGGCCCCACTATACTTGGTAGTTTAACAGGTAATGGCATATGAGGTGAGATAGATGAGTTGGCATGGACCAAATGTCTCATGGACATTGCAAAGGATGAAATAAAATAGCTTCTATTTTCAGATGACATAATTGTCTATAGAGAAATTCCCAAGTAATGTAAAAAAAAAAAGATACTCCCAGAAGTAAGGACTTTCTTGTGAGTTCAGCAACTTAAGAATATAAAAGAAAATATACAAAAATCCATTGCATTTCTAAATATTAGCAATGAGTACATGGACACGGACATTAAAAATACAGTGGAATTTGTAACTGTTACATCAGAAGAAGAGTTCAAAATATAATTTAAAAAATTGAAGTGTAAGAGCAATATAAATACAAAGGTAACCAGAAAAAAAATCACACATGTATAAAGTGGTATTGTGGAGAAAAGTTTCAAACTTTCTTATCATCAAAACCACTATAAGGTGTTTCCTGGAACTTGATGATATTAATATAAAGTGTATAAGAATTACAGGGAGTATGAGTGAAATAAAAAACAAATCTAAAAAGTACAAATGAAAAATAAGGAAGACACTTCTGATAAAGAAAATTAACATGTAAATATTTGTCTATCAGATATCAAGGTGTTTTATAAAGTTTTAATAATTAAGATAATGTGGTATTGGCTGAAAAAATTGCCAAATGATTAGCAGAACAGAACAGAGAGCTCAAAAACAGTCCCAGGTGTCCATACTTGGTATATGTGAGAAATGGTATTACTTACAGAGCAATTGTATTGATGAGCTTCTCTAAACATTTAGAGTGGTAAAACTAATCCTCTACATGAAAAAAAATGGGTAAAATACAGACCTCAATGTGAAAAACAGACCAAAACAATAACCCACAAACAAATAAACTCACAATGATTTATAGGACAACATGAAAAGTGTATTCTAACATTTCAGTATAAGAATCACTTGTCAATGGAAGAACCAAGATGGCGGCATAGGTTAACGCCGGAGTTTGCTGCTTTGAACAACTACTTCAAAAGTGAAACCAAAAAACGGAAGGGACATCACCCAGAACCACAGGAACGCTGGCTGAGTGGAAGTCCTACAACTAGGAGGAAAGAGAAACGCATACGGACACTCAGAGGAGGCGCAGTGCTGAAGTCAAATTCTGAGGTGCGGAGTGCACCGAGCTGGCTGGCGGCGGAGGGCGCGGTTGTTGTTTTCAATCGGGAGGGAGTCGCAGACTCTGAGCTCCAGATCCGGGCGAGTCTTTAGGGACCCAGACTCAAACGGGAGAAGCGGAACTGTCTGGCTTCGGTCAGAGAGAGTGCAGCTTTCTCTCCGAGCTTTGCAGCGGGTGCTGGGACTCAGAGAGGCAGAGCCCCTGGGGACAGGACTGAGAGCCGCCATAACTGCTCTCTCCGGCCCACCCTGTTGATCCTGTGCGACCCGCCCTGCCCAAGCCTCCACAGAGGCATTTGCCAGATAGCCTCAGGCAAAGGCTAGATTAGCACCTCCCTAGAGGACAGAAGTTCTCTCACTGCTGACACTCATAGCTGATTCTCATAGCCACTTGGCCTGGAGGAATTAGCTACAACAATCAAGATTTATCTATAAGACTGCGAACAAAGACCACTAGGGGGTGCACCAAGGAGGCATAACAAAATGCGGAGACAAAGAAACAGGACAAAATTGTCAATGGAAGAAATAGAGTTCAGAACCACACTTTTAAGGTCTCTCAAGAACTGTTTAGAAGCTGCCGATAAACTTAATGAGATCTACACGAAAACTAATAAGACCCTCGATCTTATATTGGGGAACCAACTAGAAATTAAGCACACACGGACTGAAATAACGAATATTATACAGACGCCCGACAGCAGACCAGAGGAGCGCAAGAATCAAGTCAATGATTTGAAATGCGAGGAAGCAAAAAACATCCAACTGGAAAAGCAAAATGAAAAAAGAATCCAAAAATGCGAGGATAGTGTAAGGAACCTCTGGGACAGCTTCAAGCATACCAACATCAGAATTATAGGGGTGCCAGAAGATGAGAGAGAGCAAGATATTGAAAACCTATTTGAAGAAATAATGACAGAAAACTTCCCCCACCTGGTGAAAGAAATGGACTTACAGGTCCAAGAAGCGCGGAGAACCCCAAACAAAAGGAATCCAAAGAGGACCACACCAAGACACATCATAATTAAAATGCCAAGAGCAAAAGATAAAGAGAGAATCTTAAAAACAGCAAGAGAAAGTAACTCAGTTACCTACAAGGGAATACCCATACGACTGTCAGCTGATTTCTCAACAGAAACTTTGCAGGCCAGAAGGGAGTGGCAAGAAATATTCAAAATGATGAATACCAAGAACCTACAACCAAGATTACTTTATCCAGCAAAGCTATCATTCAGAACGGAAGGTCAGATAAAGAGCTTCACAGATAAGGAAAAGCTAAAGGAGTTCATCACCACCAAACCAGGATTATATGAAATGCTGAAAGGTATCCTTTAAGAAGAGGAAGAGGAAGAAAAAGGTAAAGATACAAATTATGAACAACAAATATGCATCTATCAACAAGTGAATCTAAGAATCAAGTGAATAAATAATCTGATGATCAGAATGAACTGTTGATTATAATAGAATCAGGGACATAGAAAGGGAATGGACTGACTATTCCTGGGGGGGAAAGGGATGTGGGAGATGTGGGAAGAGACTGGACAAAAATCGTGCACCTATGGATGAGGACAGTGGGTGGGGAGTGAGGGCCTAGGGTGGGGTGGGAACTGGGAGGAGGGGAGTTATGGGGGGGGAAAAAAGGAACAAAGGTAATAATCTGAACAATAAAGATTTAATTTAAAAAAAAAAGAATCACTTGTCAATGAATAAATTTTAAAATGTTAGCATTAACAGAAAATCATGAAAAATTCAATTACAGTAAACTTCATTTATCAAATAATACTATAGAGAGAAAATTGGGGGGGGTACATTTTCTGAGGGAAGGTATTTGCAACATATGTAAGTTGACAAATAATCTAGTTCTAAAAAATGTAAGGAATGTCTATAAAGGGCAAGGCTATAAAAATAGACAAACATGAACTGGCATCCTCTACAGTGAGATATTATTTCATACCTGATCCTATATAATAAAAGCCTAGGTGGCATAGTGCGATGCCATCACAAGATGGCTGCCACTACATCATCATAAGGTGGCCACCCCATGTCGCCACGAGATGGCTGCCCCCATGTCATCACAAGTTGGCCATCACAAGGTGGCCAGCAGGGGAGGGCTGTTGTGGGCAATCAGACCAGCAGGGGAGGGCAGTTGTGGGCAATCAGACCGGCAGGGGAGGGCAGTTGTGGGCAACCAGGCCTGCAGGAGAGGGAAGTTGGGGACGAGATCAGGCCTGCAGAGGAGGGCAGTTGGGGGCGAGATCAGGCCAGCAGAGGAGGGAGGGCAGTTGGGGGCGAGATCAGGCCAGCAGAGGAGGGCAGTTGGGGGCGACTGGGCCAGAAGGGGAGGGCAATTGGGGGTGACCAGGCCTGCAGGCCAGGGCAGTTGGGGGCAATCAGGCTGGATGGGGAGGGCAGTTGGGAGCAATCAGGCCAGCAGGGGAGGGCAGTAGGGGGCGACTGGGCTGGCAGGGGAGCAGTAAGGGGACAATCAGGCAGGCTGGTGAGCGGTTAGGAGCCAGCAGTCCCGGGTTGTGAGAGGGATGTCTGACTGCCGGTTTAGGCCCGATCCCACAGGCAGTCGGACATCCCCCAAGGGGTGCCAGATTGGAGAGGGTGCAGGCCGGGCTGAGGGACACCCCCCTTCTAGTAGATTGATTAAAAACAAAGAAGTACGACTCTGCCACGTACAGCAAAAATGTGCAACAAGGGATTACAGTGTAGCAGGGGGCAGAGTGCTTCTCTGAATGCAAAGAAGTGGGACTGGTGGAGAGAAGTGGTGGCCAAATCACGGGTAGCTTTGAATTACACTGAATTGTACTCACAGGCAATGAGGGGTATTTTAAGAAGTAGTGACATATCAATTTTATGTTTAAAAAAACAGGAGGTGGCTTAAAGGTTAAATTAAAGAAGGGCAAGAAAAGAGGAAATAGTGAGCATTCCAGTTATAGTGGGTGTTTAAAATTGAATAAAATAAGAATTGTTAGTATAAAAGCAATATTAGTTTTCTAATCTTAAAGTTTTGACACAGTTGCAAGTATTTTAGTACTAATTATGAACTTATATTATTATGTAACAGGAGTAAAGAAAAATCCGTCAAGCAGTTTTTAATCAAGTCCTTGTTTTCCAAAAATAAATTATTTGATTAGAGCTTTGCTACTAACTTAAGAATTTTTAATTGATGACTTATGGCCTTAAGGATATTTTACCCAGCTACATAGTAAAACAATTGTGCAATTAGTAATAATTTAATAATTGAAGTAACAATTTTCCAAGTATATTTAAAAGGTTTCTTAGATTAAGTTTATTATACTTTAAATAATTTTAAATTTTTCTGAACTATAAAAGCTTTATAATATATAGGAAACAATATAATTGCCTTCTTTTCATTAATCATAAAATTCAGTAGTTATTTTCTCTAATTAATATTAATGTGCTTTTATATTTCATATAAATCCCATTTAATTATAACATTTTGACGATATATTAGAGACTGTATGAAAAGATAACTGAATATAGCAAAAATGCAAACTGTTAGAAAATCTTATTTCCATATCTCTATTCTCCATTTCACCCTATTAAGGCATTTTACCCTCTTAGGTATTTTGGTTTTGTCCTTTTGCTTATTGTTTGATAGGCGAAAGATGACTGTCGTAGATAGAGCAATCATGTTTTCATCGACTGTCCTAACATTGGGGAAGGGTGAGGAGGCACAAAAGGACATTCTCCTCATGCCACTCTTGCCTGTATCAGGAAGGAAAATCTTTTCAAACCTCTGCAGCAGACTTTATTTACATCATTGCCCATCCCTGACCAATCTCTAGCACAGGAATAGGGTCGCAATGATTGGCTCAGGGAAATCATGACATGTCCCGTGGAGCTGGACACACAACTTCTCAAACAAAATTGACAGTGTGAAAGAATAATGTTATCTGCAATGGATATGGTGTTGGCCTATGGGAGAGAGGATAACGAACATTTCTTGAAGGTGCATTCGTACTGCTATATATTTAGCTTTTCCTGTTACCTTTAAATGTTAACACCTTTAAAAGTTTTAATATATTTAAATGTTGAAATGTTAATTCATTTAAAATTGGAATTCAATAAGAAATTTTGTAAGAAGTTCATTGAAAGTGCAAAAGGTATAAGCCAGGGGTCCTCAAACTTTTTAAACAGGGGGCCAGTTCACTGTCCCTCAGACCGTTGGAGTGCCGGACTATAGTTTAAAAAAAAACTATGAACAAATTCCTATGCACACTGCACATATCTTATTTTGAAGTAAAAAAACAAAACGGGAACAAATACAATATTTGTATTTGCATGTGGCCCGCGGGCCGTAGTTTGAGGACCCCTGGTATAAGCAGCAATTTAGAAGCTTTAGATTTAAAAATGATTTGATTGTCATTTTATTTTGCAGAGTTATGGCTGCAGGTACAAATTAAAAGTTTCAAGAAATATACATAAGAGAGGTGTACGTCTTTTGAGGGAACAATATCAAAATGTAATTTTTAGTACCAACAAAAAGAATAATAAATAAATTTGAAAACAGTAGTATGAACTTAGATGGAAAAAACACTGATTAAATCAGTTTTCATTGTATTTATTGTTTCCTTTCTTATCTTTTGATGTAGAGTTTATACTCCGTTGTACTCCTCAACTCACTGCACACTGCATTCATATATTCATTCAAAGCTATCCCTTTTGTATTTAACTTATTTTGTTTTATATTATTTAATTACATTTAATTTTATTTTATTTCCCATTTTCTTCTGGTCTGCTACCCTGAACACTTCCATTCCCTATGTACCTACTCTCCTTATTTAATACTAGAGGCCTGGTGCACGAAATTTGTGCATGGGAGGGGGGGTGTCCCTCAGCCTGGCCTGCACCCTCTCCAATCTGGGACGCTTTGGGGATGCACACATCCCTCTCACAATCCGGACTGCTGCCTGCTAACTGCTTGTCTGCCTGATCGCCCCCTAACCACTCCCCTGCTGGCCTGATTAACACCTAACTGCTCCCCTGCTGGCCCGATCACCCCCATCTGCCCTCCCCTGCAGCCTGATCACCCCCAACTGCCCTCCCTGGCTGGCCAGGTTGCTCCCAACTGCCCTCCCCTGCAGGCCTGATCTCGCCCCCAACTGCCCTCCCCTGCAGGCCTGATCTCGCCCCCAACTGCCCTCCCCTGCTGGCCATCTTGTGGTGAGTATCTTGTGGCAGCCATACTGTGGTGGCCATCTTGTGACGAGGGGCCGGCCATCTTGTGATGACGTCATGGTGGCCATCTTGTGACGTCCTGAGACACCACCTAGGTTTTTATTATATAGGATGCTCTGAAATACACATGAAACCTTATCAAATTTGGAGTGTTGCTCAGTGCATATGTTGTAATATACAGATATATTTACTTGAGTTATATTACTTACTCCTCTTTCATGCTCAACACTAATGTTTTGAGATATACCCATGCTTCTTTGTATGTTTCTATGTTTTTGCTTCTTACTGCTCAAAAGCATTCCACTTACATATATTACTTATTAGTAATCTGGTGCACGGATTCATGCACATTGAAAATAAATTAGAAGAAATACTTTAATATTGCTATTCACCCTTTCTCTATAATAGAAGTGTCAACCAAATTCACAATCAATGATGAAAGATCAAAACACACGTGTAAACTGGCGCCAGTGAGACCTTTATATGTATTGCGGATGTGCGAGTCAAATTAGCTTTTAATATATATAGAATAAACTTGTTTAATTAAACCTGCTTTCTGATTTAGCTAAACTTTTTCCAGTCCAGTAAGCACCCCAACTTCTCTTTCAGGTAACTGTCAGCAACACAGCAGTAAATATCAACACGAAGCAGATTATTATTGTAGATCACACAGGAAGAACAAAGGGTGAAATATTTAACTGCGGCAGTGTTTGACTATATTCTGCGCAGTGAGAGAACCTGAAGTCATCTTCAAGGTCCACCATTTCTTACTTCTTTTCAGTTGGGTCAAGTTTCTAAATCTCCATTTTCCAACAAACGAAAAGAAAATAGGATTTCACTGAGTCTCCTACCTACCTACTTCAGGACTTCTGTTAGGATCAAATGAGATGAGGCACATGAAAACGCTTCACAAACATTTGGTTAAAGTGTAAAATGTTTGTACCTGGCTATAAAGCAAGTCGTGTTCCTGGGCTGAAGAAACTCAAAGGAGGCTAGTTGCTAGGGAAAGGAAGCCAGGCGTTGCTATGTGATGTCATTACGCGGCACCCACGACAACCGTTTCTGGGCTGGGCTGGGCTGTGGACCGCAATTTTCAACATGGGGTCTCAGCAGCATTGGCTGCGGTTTGGTGGGCTGTCACCCTGGGATGGTGGCAGGGCCTGTGTCCCACTTTGGGGAAGCTGAGTGTTGCTTTGACAGCACCAGGTCTGCGGTGCCGTTTCTCTATAAATGGCCAGTGTGCATCATGGCAGCTCCTGTGTTGAGCGTCTCCCCCCTGGTGGTCAGTGCGCATCACAGCGACCAGTCAGATGGACACTTAGCATGTTAGCCTTTTATATATAGAGATGCATTCTCCTTGTGATACTACCTTTTGAAGCCTCTAACTACTCATTGTTATAAAGAATGATGATGTAATGTACCCTTACACAAGGGAGAGGTTTCGGTTGTTGTTTTTTGTTTGTTTGTTTACCCATGTGTGGGATTAGTTTGTGTATCACTTAGTATAGGGTGAGACACCACTATGTAAATTTAGAACATGGTTTTTAATACAGAGAATTAGGTTAACAAAACCCTTCATGGCTTGATATATAATATCAAGAAAGACTGATGTTAGCTCTCCCTATGCCCTCCTAGCTCCCATGGCATCAGGAATGGAAGGAGCTGAAAGAAACCATCAGTGTTCATGGATGACTAACTGAAAGATATCAGTCATCAGTCATCAGTGTTCATGGATGACTAACTGGAAGACATTGTAAGGCTGCTAGAAAAACCTCACATCTGCTGGGTTCCATACCTTTGTCTTTGGCAGTCACAACAGCCCCTTCTACCTTCCAAATTACACGTCACTATTCCCTGTTGGAGAAATCTAAACAACAAATAAGATAGAAATAAATTTTGAAAAATATATTCCAATATTCCATCTTCTGTGATATAGGGAAGAATACAGAAGAAAGTGAAGATTACAATGTATTTCTAAAACACAACATTAGGCTTAAGCATTGATAATTTAATAAATATTGTTTTATTGAAATCTACAAGTGGCTGGCCATTTTACATATTCTTGGTAAAGCCTAAAATTTATTTTCCTGTGTCCTTGCTATTTATTGGAAATGAAAGATATTTCTGCCATTCAAGGTAGATGAAAAGTAGGATGCAACAATTGTATGTTATCTCTGTTTCTCTAATTTCTTGTTAGAGTATCAATTCAGATGCTTGTTAGATATTGAGGCTTATATTTCTAACTGATCATTCATGTGTATGGATTCTCTTCTATTGGTCTTCCTAATTATTTTTAGTAGATGATTAAGTTTTAGATATTAATGAGATGTCATAAATATCTTCCCCCAGTCACATTTGTCTCTTAACATCAATTAAGGTCTATTTAATAGAAATCATTATTAATCATAAGGTTTGTAACTTTTGTGTCCTTTTAAAAAATTACTTCTCTAGCCTTTGATATGTAGTCTCCCACACTTTCTTCCATTAGCCTCTGATGCTTGCCTTTTAGGAGCTCCCATTAATGTGTTGCGTGATATTTTGAATCAGAATAAAATGCAAATGAAACTGGCCCCTGACTCTGCCCAGCAATAATGTGGTCATCTATTTCATGTAACTGAATTTGTAGACATCATTAACAGCGTGTTGGTAGAATTTTACTGTACTTTCTGATCTATGCTTACCCATTTATTTAAAGTTTGTTATGACATCTGCTTATTAATTTGGAAATGGATCTGCTATGCTACAAACTGATCTAGCGAGTGCACTCCTCTCAAAACAGAGGGTCCTTTCTCTGCATTCTGTGTGTCCTTCCCTTTCGTAGTCCACAAAAGAGGGAAATACCCATCACACTTTTTTTGGCCGGAGGACAGTAACTTAATGAGGGAGGTATGAGCTAAAAATAAACTTCCCCCAAGTGGAAAGAAATAGAGGCGCCCTGTCGTGTCTTGGTTGTACCAAGAAAACACTCCTCCACTCCCCACTCCTTCATAAATACAGAATCTTGGGGTGGGGCAAGGATTCAGTTCCTGTTTAAAGTACCTGTATTCTCAGTTACACACTGATCAATCTTTCAGATGGCTATGAATCTAGAAATAAAACAAAAATATTACTCTAAAAAGAGTCAAAACCACAATCATGTATTACATTTCACGGACAGATGTTGAAATACATCTTTTATTTTATATTTTGGAATTTATTATTTTGCTTTTGTAATAAGAAGAAAAATTATATTTATTCACAGCCTTTTCCCTACCTCCCGCACTCACTACAGATTTTGTCTTGCCTGTTCAGCGTCTTGGCATTTGCTGTCCCCATCTTTAAGTAATGAGAGGAAAGTAGAACTAGCAGAGATAGGAGGTCTACGATGAGTCATACGGTGAAGGCAGAATTGCTGCAAGAAGAGTAATTGAGAGAATGATGGGAAGGTGAAAAAAAAGAGTAATCAATCTAAAACAAACAGGAACATGTATGATCGAGACTGGAGGTATTTGGGAAACCAGCACTATGGAAGGTGCCTTTGGGTTTGGGAACTATTGGCAGAGGACCTGTGGAAAGGTAATGGGAGAGAACTGGCAAAAGTCAATATTAAAAATGTCTGTGTCTAAGGAGGATATTTGCTCCTTTAATGTCTTACAGAAGCTTAAATAATACACTGCTTTACAATTTCTAATCGAGTCTGGTGATTATTTTTCATGGCTGGTAGAATTAGCATCTTTAAAATGTCCATACTCCCCAAGGCAATCTACAGAGTCAATGCAATTCCTATTAAAATACCAACAAGCACTTTCACAGATCTAGAACAAATTCTCCAATAATTTTTATGGAACCAAAAAAGGCCCCAAACAGCTACAGCAATCTTGAGAAAGAACAAAGTTGGAAGAATCACAATACCAGATATCAAGTTATATTACAAAGCCACTGTAATCAAAACAGCCTGGTATTGGCACAAGAACAGAAATATAGATAAATGGAACAGAACAAAGTGCCAGAAATTGACACAAGCTATTACATTAAATTAATATTTGACAAAGGAGTCAAGAGCATATAATGGAGTCAAGACAGTTTCTTCAATAAATGGTGTTGGGAAGATTGGACAGATAAATACAAAAAAATGAAGCTAGACCACCAACAATGGTCTATTCTCATATATACCATATACGAGAATAAACTCAAAATGGATGAAAAACTTAAACATAAGTTGGGAAACCATAAAAACCCTAGAAGAAACCATAGGCTGTGAAATCTCAGACATCTCTCAAAGCAATATGATTATGGATACATCTCCTAGGGCAAAGGCAATTAAAGAGAAAATAAACAAATGGGACTACATAAAAAGATTCTGCACAGCAAAAGAAAACATCAACAAAACAAAAAGGGAGCCCAGTGTATGGGAGAACATATTTGGCAATGATATATTTGATAAAGGGTTAATATCCAAAATATATAAGGAACTCATACAATTTAACAAAAGAAAGACATACAATCTGATTAACAAATGGGCAAAGGACCTAAATAGGCACTTCTCCAAAGTGGACATACAAATGACCAAGAGACATGTGAACAAACTAGAGGCCTGGTGCAAAAAATACATCACAGCGGGGGCGGGGGGGGAGGTGGTCCCTCAGCCCGGCCTGCACCCTCTCCAGTTCAGGACCCATCGGGGGATGTCCGACTGCCATTTGAGGCCCCATCCCATAGGGGTGGTGAATATCAATAGATATAACAAACAACAACAACCAAAACTCTTTTCGTCCTGAAAGGGGAGAAAAATAAAGAACACATTGCAAACAGAACTGAAGGAAGTGTGTGGTTCACAACACCCCGCTTACAGGTCAAATAGACAACAACGACTCTTCTATAGAAATAAACAAACCACAGGAAAGATCAGAAGTCCACTGCCTCTATCCTCAAAACCACATTCCTGTCCAACCCACTGGACAATATGAAGCATAAAAAGTAAAATAATAGACCTTTAAGATAAAAAAGTAGTAATTGCTACTAAATGTTCTTCTCCATTTTTGGAGTCTTTAGGGCATAGCACTTATTTCATGACAGTTTCAAGAACTTTATTAAAAAAATTAACTGCGTAAGAGAATTGATTAAAAGTCTTAAAAGTTATTGAGTAATTTTAAGAGTGTGACATACAGGCCTTGTACCTATGGCAGAATAAGCATGTTCTATCTTTCAAAAATATGTAAAGCTAAATGTTGTTGTGAAACCAAATTTCCCCAGTGTATACATAAGTCATGAAAAAAGTTAATAAACTCATCACTGTGCCAATCTGATACCAAATCAGTAAGTCTATTTAGTGCTTATAATATAGTGTTACATAGATTTAATGAAGCTATTAGTGATATTTGCTGTGATTGGACTGGCATAAACAATTAGTATTTAGGATACTGTTTCTCGGTAGAAAACCACCTAATTCCACTAATTGCCTCTAGTTCTGCTTCTATTAACTGTACACTTTGTACATGCTAATAATCTTATTATCAGCTGTTGCCGAGTTAATTAAAATTCATGCCTGCAAGCATAAGCCAAAATAAAAATATGTATTTGCTTAGCTTTTTATATAATAGATAAGAATTTTTGAAAGACCAAATTTAAACACTCATCTCCAGAAAATGAAAGAGAATTAAAAAGATGTGTATACCAAATTAACTTATGACAGACTCAAAAAAAGTTGTAAAAATAATTTGTATTCTGCTTGTAAGATAATAGTGAATAATTATGCCTGTCCATTTGTTGGTATGGAAAATACCTGCTGTATTTTCAGAAAAAAATTCATTCTTTGAGTAAATAAATGTATCCTAAAAGACAGTTTTGATTTGCTTTTTTCTGAAAATAGCAAAGATATATAGTTTGATTTGCAGGTTCCAAAATCAAATTGAAATATATTTTCTTTTTCTTGGTATTTTACTATTTCATATTGTACTAAATCACTTCTAAGTGAATGGCACAGATTGCATGGAGAGCTCTTCTGCTTCCTTTTTGTTGTTGTTAGAGGGAAATTATACACAATAACCCTATTTTATTTCATAAAAGAGATTTGAGTTTTAAAATTGTATTATTTATAATTCACCATCAGTGACAATGAGCATATATTGGACAGTATTTTACAATTAAGAATATCACAGCATATTTTAGTTTTATTCTCTTTTGTTATTGATAAGAGATATATTAGTTATGACTAATCTTAACTGGGTTTTATTCAAGGAGAATCACTCTAATGGGAACCAATGTAAATAAATAAGTTTCCTATGCCATTCTCTCAACTGTGAATCGCGAGTGTGATGTTAATAAAAAATGATCCACATGCTGCATTAAGGGCTCTATGTTACAGTGTGCTTTTTGTTTTAGTAACAAATGATTTTCAAAATGTGAGAGTAGTAAAAAAAAAAAAATGTGAGAGTCAAATGATATGGAGAAATCCTATGTAATAAAAGGCTAATATGCAAATTGTCCCCTCGGGATTTTGACTAACCAGGAGTTCAACCACTCGCTATGATGTGCACTGAACACCAGGGGGCTGCGTGGAACAAAGGAAGGCCCTGGTTGGCAGCCAGCAGCTGTGGGAAGAAAGGCCCCGATTAGCTCTGATAGCCGGCCAGGCCTAGGGACCCTACCCATGCATGGATTTCGTGCACCAGGCCTCTAGTTCTCTATAATCTATATATGCTTTGTTTATGGATTAGTATCCAGAAATCGAATTCCTGAAATCTAATCTTCTTTCTAACAACAGTAACAATAATAGGAACAATAAGATGATATATGTTTGAGAAATATCTCTTCAGAAAAAAAAAATCCTTAAATCTATTAGTACTATTGACCCTAAGTTAAATTCAGCCAAATAAAGTTATACAAAATGGAAATTTTTCAATCTTTCCTTAATGTTCCAATTCATTAAAACAAATATATTAGAATTTTGAAGATCTTTTTGTGTTATCCATTGCTTTGGGGGAAATTTTCGTAACTGCAACACACCTGTGTATACTCTTAAAGACAGATCAAAACTCAGTTTTGCATTCTGATCTTCTTTTCCTTCTTTGAACGATGCATATACGCCTGTCCCTTTTCTTAAAATATCACCAGTTTTGGCTTCCTTGACCTCTTTTTCACATGATTCTCCTCCTACATATTCAATATTGCCTCTCCAGTGTCTAGTATTGGTTCTTATTTCTCTATGACTCTAAACTGTTGAGTTCCCCAAGGTTTCATCGTCGTCCCTGACCTCTTCTCATGTCATCATTTGCAACAGTACATTGATTTAGTGCACGAATTGGCTACCAACTATAACTGCTTACTTTCAAAACAGTTATTTTTTTTAAAGTAAGCAGATAAAAATGTATATGTGACTTCTACATATAGGTAGTGTTATTCAACACAACTTCCTTAAGTATTACACAATTGAATCTTGTCACTATCTCCAAAAGTAAACTCATATGTATCCCTAAATATATTCTGTATTTCAGTTACACTCACTAATTTTGAGCAATTAGAGTTTCCCGTTTATTATAATCAGCATAAGGGGTTCAGTGTAATGTCATTTATTTGTTTATATCTACCAATAAAATCTAAATTCTGGGAGGGTGAAGTCCATTTCTTGTCTATTTGGTTCACCACGGTCTGTCTAGATCTGCTGTGTCCTAGAAGCTGCGAGTTAATGCAGAGGCAATCTTCTCGGTTGCCTGACTGCATGCCCAGTTAATCCACAAGATCTCCATATTCCTCATCCTCAAGTGTCTGGAATCCACTGACCTGCCACAATCTTAGTTTCTTTTTTTATGATTTATGGCTACAAATATTATAAACCCTCTAACTGATTTATCTGCTTCAAGCCCATTCATCTACAGAATTATCTCCTGATTAAACCTTTGCAATAAACTCCAGTTCCTTAAGATGATAAGTCTTTTCTTAATTGAGCTGCTACCTACTCCAATATCACCTTATCTCACCTTTCAGCATCTACCCATACATAGACATTTTTACCACCTCTGGTCAGTTCTTCTACTCATTCTTCTGAGCCAGTTAAAGGGCATGTCTTTGGTGAAGAACTCCCTTCAAAGCACAAGAGGTATTCTCCCCATCTTCCTACATAATGCTAGGAATATCTCAATCAAAGCACTTGGGACATTCTATAAGCTCCTTGAGAGTGGAGATGATATACCATGGTGTATGATGCAGTGTCACATAATGAATAGTACAAACATTTATTAAAGAAATGTGTGAATTAAAAATGATATCTATTAATTATATTAATCTATCATATGAAGAGACAGAAATCTAATTTTAAATACACCTATCCAAGCTGCAGTAGAACAAAGAACCTCAATTTAGGAACCCTGCAAAAAAAAATTATTTCAGAACGCTTTTCTTAAATATAAGGCCAATCCAGGGGAGGGGGGGGGGGTGTTAGAGATCAACCAAAGGACTTGTATGCATGCATATTAGCATAACCAATGGACACCGATACTAGGGGGCTAAGGGCATGTGCTGGGGGGGGCGGTCAATGGGGTGGGGGGGAGGAGACCTATGTAATACTATATGTAATATTTTAAATAATAAAGAATTAAAAAATATAGATATATAAGGCCAATCCTATATAATAAAAGCCTAATAAGCTAAGTGTCTGGTTGTCCGTTCAACCAATCAAAGCATAATATGTTAATGATATGCTAAGGCCGCTCAACTGCTCGCCATAATGTGCCCCTACCACCAGGGGGCAGATGCTCTGATAGGTTAGTTTGCTGCTGAGGTCTGGTAGATTGGAACTGAGTGAGACAGACCAGACATGCCCTAGAGCCCTTTCATGGTCCCTCCCTGGCTGGCCAACCTCCTGCATCCCTGCTTGGCCCTGATTGTGCATCAGTGGGGTCCCTCGGCCTGGCCTGCGCCCTCTTGCAATCCAATCCAGGAACCCTCAGGGGACATCAGAGAGATCGTTTCGGCCTGATCCCACAGGCCTGGCCAAGGGACCCCACTGGTGCACAAATTCGTGCACCTGACCTCTAGTCAATAATAATTAACTAAAGAAAAATATATCCCCAGGTAGGAAATAGAAGGGATAAATATATACTTATGCTATTTTACTTAGCCTATTCATCTACAGAATTATCCCCAGATAGGAAATCTTAACTAGTAAGTATCCTATATAATAAAAGCCTAATATGCAAATCAACCGAACGGTGGGATGACTGATCGCTATGATGCACACTGACCACCAGTGGGCAGGCACTCAAAGCAGGAGCTACCCCCTGGTGGTCAGCGCTTCTCAGCCAGAAGCCGTGCTCACAGCTGGCGAGTGCAGCAGCAGTTGAGGGAGCCTCTCTCCCCTCCACTGCAGGTGGGCAGTAAGGAGCGAGGGATCCCAGACTGCGAGAGCCCCAGACTGCAAGAGGGATCGGGCCTAAGCCAGCAGGCGGACATCCCCTGAGGGGTCCTGGATTGTGAGAGGGTGCATGCCGGGCTGAGGGGTCCCCCTCCACCCCCCCATGCATGAATCTCATGCACCAGGCCTCTAGAATTATATGTTAAGAAGGCTCTATAGTCAAGAATTAGATTTCTGTTAAAATCCAAATTGCTCAGAGATGTTAATAAGAAACTGTTTTCAGTTTGTACTTTTGATTAAGAGTTGGAGATACTTATTTGGAAACTTATTTTCACAGGAAATAAGCATAATACTAGTTTTTGACTGAAGCAAAGACTGTAACCTCAAATTTAATTATGTAGGGAAAGACCAGCTTAACGTACTTGGCTATTTCTCCTATATTCATCTCTGTCCTCAGTGAGCAAGGCAGTTACCCCACTAAGAATACAAGTCCAAATGAGATATCAGAAAGAATGCCTCCTAACTTTTTAATGCTATGTTAATTTTTTCAACATTAAAAATGTTGAAAAAACAAACAAAAAAACTGTGAGCAAAATATGCAGTCAAGAGTTAATGAAAAATGAGGCACAAATGTGTATTACTCAATATCAAAAATATGCCAAAGTCAATAATTTAGACTTCAAAATGAAAATAAATATATTTCCTATCTCTTGAGAGAGAGTACATTTTCATTTTGAAGTAACGAACATAATTTAGAACAAATCAGGATAAAAGTCTGCTTATATCAATCAAAGCGAATCAGAGAAGTTGGAACTCTAATTCAGGTCATATAGAAACAGAGGTAAAGAAAATGAAAGGGAAGGGGGAAATATGCAATCCAGTTTTGGTGTGCAGAAGACAGGGTAGCTGTAGTTTCCTCAGCTTAAATCCAGCATGATCATGTGTGTCTTCTCCTCTGCCTGGAGAACGCATGCAAAGGATATCCAATAGGCAACGCTGACCTGGGAAACAGATGGAGGCCTGGAGTGGAAAGTGGCCATACAAGCTCCATCCTCCCATGGAGTAGTTTTCTATGAATCCAGAAAGTGGGTTCTTTTTTTCCTCATTAAAAGGGGAATTCTTTAGTCAGAAAACTGAAAAATTTTCCCATTAATCATCTAATATTGAAGCTCTAATTCAGTAACTTTGCTAGTAAAGTTATTTCAACTTCTAGTCAAACATGCAGTTTTCACCAAATGCTAATAGCTCATTACACATTGATTGTGCTGATCCTCACGGTAAACCAGCCATACCCCCTACCCTGTAGGGCTTGTCACTGTCGGTTCCATTGTCCTTAAGGTTCACTATGCGTATAGGACATCTACTGCTGTCATTTTTTTCAGCAGCCATTGTCTGTTGTTGTTTTTTTCTCTTGTCTCATATTATTCTCCAGTGGGCCTTGATATTATTTCTTTTGCTGCTCGTTCTTATCAGTATCTGCTCCCTCATTAGCAGCCATCATTTTGCACAAGCCTGAGCCAACGTGATGCCATCTTGTTCTGTCTTCTGGCTTCCCTCAGGACTATCCAACACAGACTCCTTTCTTTTCCCTACAACAAGACTGTCAGCCCTTTGTGAGCTAATAATGAATAATCAATTAATGTTTGGTAGTAAAGTTGCATTATATTGTACTTTGGCACCTGAAGTAATTTATTTTCATCTCATTAGGAACACTTCTTCAGCAATTGCACTGAAAGCAGACTTACAATGTATGATTCCTTCCTTTCATACACGGTTTGTGTCTGCACACAGATGATGTGGCACAGGAAATAATGAGTGGTGTATGAAAGTGGTGTCATGTAGCTGTACTATACTGATTAATTTTGTTGCCAAATTAAATGGGCTTGGGATCTTTACAAGAAATGTGCTATTTAAGCATAAAATATTGGTGTTGTATCTGTACTGGCATAGCTTATAAATTATATCTCAAGGTTTCACAGACACAAAGCAAGTTTCTACCACTGTCAGCAAGCAATGCCAATATAGCTATTCGGGGGGCGGGGGGGGGGGGAGTGGCTCCTCTGTTATCGAAACAATTGCCAGTGGAGTCCCGCTTCCTTCATTGTTACCAGGTACCATGAGCAATGGTGGGCGGTGGGTCAGGTAGAAAGAACATAGCCCAATTTCCATGTGCCAGGCAAAACCTGACATGGTGACAGGACAATTAATTTTTTAAAAAATTTATAAATAAACCAAACCAGATATAAATAGGGTTGATGGCAAAGAAATTTGAAACACCAATATGTCATCTATTCTGGGCAAATAACAATTATTGCTAAACTATGTATGTAAGGGCTGTATGGGTCAATTAGCATGTTGAATCAAGTTATTAATCAGGCAAAACACTACAGTGGGAGAGTACATAGTATTCCCTTTAAAGCATATGGAAAAAAGTTTTGCTAAAACCTCACATTTAAATTCATTTAACTCTGTACAGTGCTTAGAGTAGAAAGTTCCTAATAAATGTTACATGAATGAAACGTGTCCCTGAGAATATACAAAAATGCCACAAACTGCCAACTAATCGGTTTAGTGTGGCATTTTATCTTGTTGTGTACTTGTGCTAAAATTATGTTCCCTTCATTGGGTTCTCTATATATGAGGTCTGTTCTCTGCATGTGCTATCAACAACTTGTTTTGTGGTGATTTGATTATTTTACTCTAATCAAAATAGGGAATGGTTTAGTGAATGGTTAAGAACACTCAGGGGAAGCCAACTGTTGAGTTAGACTTGCAACTAGACAATTAGAATAAAATGGAACAGTTCATATAAAGCATACCTACTTTAATGCCTAGTGTATAGTTATCCCTCAACAAATGTTAATAGCTTTTATTTTGCCTCCAAGTACAAGATCACCTATTAAGCATTTTGCCACTTTATGACTTGATGTGTTTTTTAGGCTTTGTATGTTAAATTTTATGTATATCTCTTCTTTATAGTTCCAGTTGCTAATTCAGGGGTTCCTATAAATTCCCTAAAAAATAAAAAAAATAATAAAATCAGAAAATCCCTAGGACAACACCTAAATGACATTCCTAATTAGAACACGCATGCCACCTAGTGGTCACAATTGCTAACTATGGGCTTACTGGTGAACAGAAAAGTAGATGGTGAAAATGTTCTGCTGTTGCTTCATAATGCAGTCTCCTGGAGTGAATCTCAGAAAAACAAGTGAGGCTTCCTATGTGCATAGTACTCACCCAATAAAAATGTTTGAACACAAAATTTCAGCAGAGCTTGGGGGAAATCTAATTTCTGGGAAGCATATAGTCTCCTTCTAAATACCCACATAAAATACTTAAACTGGATTATAAATATGAACTAGAAAAAGAAGATTCCAAATATAAATGAAACTAGGGAGGGCTGAAACAGAAAGATGAATATGGTATTTAATAGTAAACATTTTTGAAGAAAGATTATTCTGACTTAGTGTAAAAAGTCAAAGAAATGTCAAGTTAATGGGAGAAAGGAGAAGGGAAATAATCAAGATGCAACTCACATATGGAAGTCCTTCGGAATAAGGCATTAACTTCGACAGAATATAAGAAGCTACTAGAGATTTTTATTCTCAGACTTAGAAGAGTGGTGTGTAAACAGGGACTCTTTGGAGACATATCTGGTCATGAAAAATTGAATCCTAGATTTTGTTCTTTAGGGAAACACTTTTATATTAGATGATCTTGGGTAGAGATCACTATACAGATGTAAATTAGACATCTACAAAAGTAAGTGCATGAAAATTGACAGGTATCCTCAGACTGAGGATATATCTAAGAAAATATGCAAGTGCTTATCTAACAAAAGCTACTGCATGGAAATTAATAAGTACATTTTACTTCTAGATTAATAAGATTGCAAATTTAACTCCTGTTTCCTACAATCTTAGCTTAACTGCCAGTGTTTTGGGTTTTTTTTTCTTTTTTTTTCCTAAGGAAGAAAATTTCTGTTCGACCAAGATGTCACAGAGGATCAGCATAAAGAACGCTCAGATGTTAGTCATGTTTGTAGCCACTGCAAACAGAAGTGGGCACAGTGAGCACCAGAACAGTTGAATCTGAGTGCTTTGTTCATACCTCTTAAAGATTTTGGTTGCAGATGTTATCAAGACATCTAGAAATTAGGCTATGGTCTTTAGTGTTGGTTACTGAAGCAGCTGTTAAATTAATTACGTCAGTATATTTCTCAAGTCTGAACTGATTAAGATATGTTTATTTTTGCTTTCATAAAACAGCTGTGATGTAAGTACCAAAACTGATGTTCTAAGAAACACAGAATGTAATTAAAATCATCATATGTTGTCCAGTTCGAGTAAAAGTTTACTTTTGGGTCTTCGTGTTTTATTTATATTTATAGGGAATACCAGTATATATCCAGAATGCAAGATTTTTTTCCCTTAATTTTATTTATTTCTTTGTTACTAATGTTGTGGCCCCACCCCATAACAAAGAAACAGAATTTCCGGAGGATGAGGCCCAGAAATCAGGATTTTAAAAAGATTCCCAGGTGATTCTAATGTGCAGCCAAGGTTGAGAACCACTGACATAGAGGATTAAAATATCAAAACAGAAAGTGCAAATGTTAAAATTGGCTCCAATAAGCAAAGCAGGTGATCCAATAAAAAAAAAAAGGCTTTACCTTGATTTGAATTACATAGTGTTCCCTGTTCCCGACATTTTATGGTAAAATTTGTTGGGCTATAATAGTAGTTATGGTCTGTTAGCTAGAACCTAGACAGGGTTGGGCAAACTTTTTGACTCAGGGCCACAATGGGTTCTTAAACTGGACTGGAGGGTGGGAACAAAAGCATGGATGGAGTGTTTGTGCGAACTAATATAAATTCAAAGTAAACATCATTACATAAAAGGGTATGGTCTTTTATTTTTTTAGTTTTATTCATTTCAAACGGGCCGAATCTGGCCCGCGGGCCGTAGTTTGCCCACGGCTGACTAGAACCTTATGTCAATCAAATAAAAGGAGAGAAAAAGGAGGGCATGATTTAAAGAGAAAAATCTGTAACACAAATAAGACAGAAGCTTAGAGGCAACTCAACTGCTGCAGATGTGCTACATCTGCTCACTTGCCCACTGGGGACCAGGAGATAAAGAGATTAAGACATTTACACGAAGATGGTTAGACAACAGATCAGATAAGTAATAAGATAGCAAGTTCCAGGTACTCTAACTACAGCACGGAGAAAATGACCCATAAAGCCACTTAATCCATTTACAAACAATAGTTTTAATTCATTTAAGATTCAAATGACAATAAGCTGGTTAATGTTAAAATGTCACTAACATTCTAAAATAGAAACAAGTGATCTTTTAATAATCACTATACCTAGGTAAACAGCATTGGGGTTTTATATTGGGGCATGAATACTCTGATGTCTTTTAAAGACAAGTCTAAGTCAGGACAATATTTTAAAATCTAATTTTCAGATGATAATAATAGAAACTTTTAGTTATGACGCATGTGAAAAGACTTGATGGGTACTAGGAAAATTTGAAGTAGTTTGTTTCTTCTTGGTAGATGTCCTACAAGAAAATTTTTTCTGCTTCTTACTTTATGCCCTGCTTTCTTTTTCTAATTTCAGATGTCGACATGCTTATACCTGAACCCTGTGTTTATAACCGGATACAGAGGTGTAATGATCTATAGATCTCTCACTTTCCAAACACAACAATGAAAAAATATGCAGCACCAAAATAAACTCCGTAATATCGAAATTTTCAGAAAGATGTAGAAGTCAGAAATATTAATGTTATTTATCTATAGTACATACATAGATGGTAACTTTAAATACATATAATATTAATATAGAATATATAATTGTATATTATGAAATGGAACATTATAAGTTATAAAAGAAATAAAAATATAGTCATTCATTCTGTCTTTCAGATGTGGCCATGTAACCTAGTCATCCCCAAATTATGACTTGAAGCTAACATTCTAAACTTGAACTGACAGAAATAGACTTTACTATTCTTGATTAACCAGATTCAACGTCTCCTTTCTCTCCCTCTAAATTATCAGATAACCTTGAAAGGAACAATGTTATTACATCATCTACTTGTTGCAAAAATATGTTCATGCTCACTACCAGTAATACTACTATTTCCTTTATAAAAAAGCCAAAACATCATAAGCATTTAGATTCTTTTATTAAAAAGGAGCAATATTTAATCCACCTATATCATTCAAAACATAAATTTCCTTGTTAGGTTAATTGTGGTAGGATACCATGAGTCATGTGGCTGATAGTGTTTCTTTCTTTATAGTAGTTAACTATCGTAATGGTAAACTTTGGGGCCATTTCTGACAAAATATAAGTGAATCTTTCTCTCTAATCCCCATTCCTGGTTTCATATCTCTATGATTACTTATCACTTTACCTTATGTCTTGGTTTGATTGACCTATATTTTGTATTGATCTTTAATTAAATACATTTCAATAAGCCAACTTAAGTCCTTTCTGAAATGCCAGTTAAAAAAAAAAAAAAGAAATACCTGAGATACCGACGTAAATGCCAATATTCTCAAGTCACATACTATGAAAGTGTGAAGAAAACTATAAGCAAGCTCACCCTCTAAGTTCCCCATTAGGGCTGCATGTGCTCAATTATAATAAATGTTTAAAGGCAAAACGATTGCACAATAGAAAAAAACATGCTTTAAGCTCTCAGACTTTGCGTCTGTTTTGTAATATAGCTGAAGAGGTTACAAAAGTCCTGGTGATTCTCTCTGTGAACCAATAGCCTGATGCAGGAGTGGAGCCAGTGAAGGGGAGAAAAAAAAAGGCCAGAGAAGTCGAATCTCAGCAACAATCCCTCAGTTCACACATAAAGAAAATCACCTAATTACTGGAAAGCGGGGGGAGAAAAAGGAAATAAAAAGTATGGAAGGGTAGAGAAGCATTAAATGTCTTCACCAATTTGTCTTTGCTGTGGAACGAGAAATCAGCCTAGATCCTGAGGGTGGCCATTAAGACTGGATGTTTGGGTAACGCGTGGATGAATGAGAAGCAGCCAGGGAACAGGAAAAAAGACTGATTTTAATTACTAGGAAAGCCACGTAAGAAAGCACACGGAGCTGGCGGCAAGCGGGCTTCCAGATCCAGGCTGCAGGGCACTGGACTCTCCCTGCCCATTAGGGCCAGTCAGACCCCACGAAGGGGCGGGGGGTGCAGGGAGCAGAGGACTCAGCCTGGGCGCGGGGTCGGGCTGGACGCGCACCCGCACGAAGGACGGGCACCACCCACCCACTGCGCTGCGACCTGAGGCTTCTCTCTTGGCTCTCTCTTGGCCGTGCCCCGTGCAGACAGACGGGGACAGAAAGCAGGATGCGGGGTCTCCTCGCCGCCGCACACAGGTGCTAACCGCGTTCTCCACGCAAATCCATTGCTACCGAAATGCCGGCTCATTCATTTCCCGAACACGCGCTCCATTCACTGCAGATGAATCCAGAGAAGCCGGGAAAGACCGGGAGACTGAGCCGGGAAAAGTGGAGGGGAGGGCGGGCGGAACAATGGCACTAAAGCTGCCACCCCGCGTATTCACTCCCTGAGTGATGCCCCCAATCACACCCGTGGCGCTAGAAAATGTCAGAGAGAGGGGGGGTGGTGGGGGGCGGCCGGCCAGACCGAGCCCACTCTTCCCTCCGCTCGCTCCGCGGTGACGCGGCGGGGACCGTCAAGGGGGGAATAAACACAGCAAGCCCGGGCGTCCCAACCTAAAACTCGGGAAGTGTCCAAACCAAGCGCAGCGCGGCCCAGGCAGGACCCAAGGACATTCTCCAAAGTGAGCAAGTCCCCTCCGGAGCCCACCCGAGTCGGGGCTCCGAGGCGGCCGCCCGCAGACACCGAGGGGGCTGGGTCCGAGCTCGCTCTCCCTCCCGGGCCGCGCCGCCGCGTGCGCCTCGTCCCTCCTCCGCCTGGGAGACGGGTGCCCCGCGGCGCGGCGGGGGAGGGCGCGCCCCGCACGCCGAAGCGCAGGGAAATACCGTTGCCTGGACGCGTGGAGACACCAGGAAAACCCTCCTGGAAGCCGCCCCTCCGGCCCGGGGACGCGCTCGGGGCACCTTTTCCGCGCGAGGCGCTGGGCGCTGGGCGCTGGCGCGGGCGCGGCGGCGGCGCGGCGAGCGGGCGGGCGGGGCGGGGCGGGCGCCGGGGAGCCCAGCCAGTCAGAGGCGCGCGGCGCGGGGCGCGCGGACGCATTGGAGGAGCCGGTGCGAGCCCCACGCACCCGCCGGAGGAGGCTCGGCACCTGCTCCCCAAATATAACCAAGTACGGAGTGCGGGAGCGCGGAGCGCCGGCGGGCAGCGGCCAAAGTGCCATTAAAGCTCGGGGCGCACGGGAGGCGGCGCCCGGGTCCCGTTGCGGGGAGCAGCCGCCCGGCCAGCTGG
This sequence comes from Myotis daubentonii, assembly GCF_963259705.1. Lineage (NCBI taxonomy): Eukaryota > Metazoa > Chordata > Mammalia > Chiroptera > Vespertilionidae > Myotis > Myotis daubentonii. Next base: position 20,832,744 of record NC_081848.1, on the reverse strand, counting down.
GGGGCCCCCCTGGAGGATTAAGAACTCCGCCGCGGTCCTCGGCCACCGGCTGCGGGCGAGGAGCCCCACCGCCGCAGCCTCTGAACTGCGCCGCCGGCCGGAGCATGGGAGCCGGGCAGTGAGCGCCGCCCGCCCGGGGAGGATAGGACGGTCTGCGGCTCCGGGTAAGTGGCTGACACACATCCTTGCCGGTGACGGTGCACTTCGGCTCCCGGGCGCTGGCATGTTGGACACGCTGGCTTCTGCGGAGCCACCCTTCCTAGCCATGTTGCCAGGATTTCAAAACTGTAAGAGAAAGCTGCTGCTCCTTTTTTTTTTAACATGCTGTTTTTCTCAGCTGTGATTTTTATGTCAGAAAAAGTTAGGGCAAGAGTACATGTCACCTATGTGTGTACCTCCCCATGTCATCCCAAATAAGAGAAATCAGTTCCCACAACTCAACTGGAAGGCGATGGAGGCTAGGATAGGTAGGGTAGGAGTTTTTCTAGAAAAAGACACCCGGTGTTCAGAAAATAGGATGCGTTTGTAGGTGCTGAGTGTGTGTGTGTGTCTGATGGCTGAGCAAAATGTGTTTGGGAGAACAGAGCTCAAGTAACTGAGCATCTGGCAGTGCAGTAACTTGTTAAATTTTAGCAGGATGCTCTGTAAGTGAAGTTCTGCAAAGTTCCGGAGGCTAAAACAACAGTGTCTTGAATTATGCCGAGGTGTTTTCTTGATGTTGTGCAGGAAAGTGAAAGATTGGAAAATGGAATAAGGAAATATGTTTAGACAGCTTATTGAGGTTTTTTTTTTAATTGAAAAGTGGGAATGTTAATTTGCATATACATGGATATGGTGGGTGTACAATAAGCTGAGAAAATTATTCTGACAACCTTAAAGATTTTAAGTTGTTTTAATTAACTTTATTTGGGAAAAAAATCCACTAAATATTTTAGAATTATATTATTTTTAAATTTTATCAGCTTTCTAGCATGAAAAATACTATTCATTGTGGTAATGTAAATTCAGGTTTGGAAGCAAAAAAACTTTTTAACCGTTGTATGTGAAATGCTTTCCCTACATTCATCTACTCCTTTTTTTTTTAATTGAAAAGATAAAATCACTTAGAGATGCCATGCTTATACCTTGATTCTGAATTTTAACTGTGGAAATAAGGATATGAGAAGCAGATGTTTATTAGGATACTAGCCTTAAGAAATACAGACAAATAAGTGGTGGAGGCATAATTGAGCACTATTGAATTGCAACAGAACTACAGCAATACTTAGACTATCACAGAAAGCCTAAAGAGTTCATCATTATTAACATTGTGACCTTAAACATAAAATAATTAGTAATAATTGGTCATTATTTTTTTCCAAAGTGCCTGTTGTCAATTTTAAGAAACTCAGAAATATTTCTTTGCATATTTTCCTACATCATACTCAGATTATTATAAATCCAATGTGGGCCAGTTTGTTGAGTCTCGAAGGGTATATATTTCCTAGATTGAAATGGGAAAAACAATATGACTACATAATAATATGTAACATAAAATGAGTAACATTAAAAGATACTACAAAGACCAACTAAGTTTAGCGAAGGAAACAAAGTACAAAATTTAAAGTTAAAAGTTAAAAGAAGAAAATGTGCTTTAAAAAATAAAATTGAACTTGAAAACTTAGCTGGAGTGTGGTGAGATGATATAACTACATATTTGAAAACAGAAAAACAGAACAATGTTTACAATATAAATGCCAATGTGTTGTGTTGGGCGTGGTGGAGTCTTTTAATTGTTCATATTTAAAACTTTTGAAAACTGAAAAAGATAAAATCTGCTACTTTTAATTTCTGTTTGATATCATACACAACTGAATAGAAAGTTAGAATTCTCAAAAGTTAGTAAAAATAACATTCCCCTGATAGATTAACTAAAAGCCAGGCTTTCTCTGTAACTTGAGGCTCAGGCATGTGAGGATGTATTTGGAAATAGACCTGCGAAGCATCAGTTGTGGAATTTTGGAATGATCACTGAAAGCCCCTGTTTCCTTAGGTGAGTAGTACTTCAACTATGAGGTGGTCCTCCATTTTTCTTAATTTGGGAGATGAACCCAAATCAAACCATGATGAACACAGACTGTGTTTATTTGAGACTAATTAAAAATTAGTTGCTTGTGACTGTTTACTTCAATTTTATGCGCCCAATTAACTTTAAAAATGGATCAGGTTTGACTAATACATACTTCTTTAAATGTCTTTTTCACTTAACAGTTTAGAAACCCTTTGCCACCTTCAGGGTGTGGTTTAGTGGCAAACCCGATTTAGGATTAAGGACCAGAGGGAATCAATAAAGGGTAGAAGTCTCTCTAGATGAAGAAAGTAAGGGGGTGCTGTGCTGGCCAAGTTATTCTGGAGTTTGTCTTATTTCAGGATAAAACAAAAGGTATGTTTTTGTGTGTTGGGGGAGGGAAACTACGAACTCTTGTCTAGATGGCTATAATAGTGTAAAATGATTTGACTATACCTAAGTTCCATTGGCTAAAACAGAGTTTTATAGTAGAGTTTAGTGCCCCATCCATCAAAAATTAATTTAGCATTTGAGTCCAATATTTTTAAAGTGTTGGATTTACTGAAGGCATCCTACCACACGTATTTTGATTACTCATCGTCTTTGAATTGCCTCTCTTTCAAAATATGTTCTTAAAATTGTACTAGGAGGTTGGAAATTTCTCTTAATTTAAAGAGGTCCATGTAATTTGTTGTCTCAAATTCTGACTTCAGGCGCTCAGATTTATTCACCTCTCTTATTACTGAAGGTACAAACATAGAAAGAGGCATGCATTTCAGATAAGATATTTTTTTAGATTAGTGTTGTAAGGGTGTGCTGATATGTTCCATGAACTTCTTAGCACTTTATAGCAGGAAGAGGCTGGTCGGAAGCTCAAAGCAGTAGAATCTCTGCAGAGGTCTATTTTCTGAGCACTTGTGATCAATAACTCTACATTAGAGACTGGTACATTTTAAAAAGTAATGAAGTATATAAAACTCATTAACACTTAAGCTTTAGGATTAAAAACTATTATGAGCAATGTCTCATCCCTGTACCTATACCCTTTCGATTAATGTCTCTCAGCAGGGTTGTGGATAAATGGGGTAAAATCAGACACTTGAACAGTTTTTTGGTTAATTATTTTTATTAAAATAAATAGAACAAATTCAGCAGTGCTTCATTGATAAAGTTGATATGAAAGGAATTTTTAAATGGTTTTATTACATATATTTACTTTTTAAGGAAAATAGAGCTCTACAATTAAATTGTTTTATCAGAATATTACTTATATCCCATGAACTTGATATGTGACTATGTATTTAACATTATGTTTTACTTATGATAAATGGGTGCATGAGCTAAATGTAGAGCATTTTCATGCCTATCAAGCCCTCAAGTTAAAACACACGTCTTTAATTTCATATGCCAGAATAGTGGATGCTGTATTTTTGACATTATAGCTGTCTTAAATATTGGCTGATAAGACTAAGCCAGGCAAAATATGGAAGCTCTGCTTTTCTTTAGTACAGGGGAATGGAACTATAGAAATTGACCATAAAGTAACTTCAAAAAATAAATCAGTAAATTGATTGAATTTATCAATTTCCGGTCTTTCTCTGGAAATAAAAAAAATTAATGAATCTATCATTTCTTTATCTAATATAAAATAGTGTTGTATTTATTATTCATGATACATTTTAGAAAGTACAGTCATGTTCTTTTCTCATGTGTTTCTTAAGTTGGATCTTGTGATCACTGTCATTTTTTTTTGTACATTTCCAAAACTATTTCATTGGATGCATTTGACAACATAGGGGAAATATTGATTTCCCCCCCCCGATTATTTCAGTGGTCCCTTAAAAATCCACAATGACCTAATAACTTGCCCTCTTGTGGTTAGCACTTTTTAAATTTATTTTTAACAAGTGGATTTCTTTGAAAAGATTTGGCAGTACTTGCACATTTCCTATTATGCTAGTCATGGTTCCAGATATTTCCTATACTCCCTTGTATACACCAAAAAAGTTGAGACCTTAACAGAAAGAATGTTATTAATGTATTTGTATGAGCTTTCCTGCAAACACACCTTTATAGTTTGTGTCTTTACCCTAAGTATGAATCTGGTTAAGGATTAAAGTCACTAATATGAATGTTATAGAAGTTTTAAATACACACACACACACACACACACACACACACACACACACACACACACATATATATATATCAGGCAAGGAGGAAGAGGAAAGTATTTTATCTTTTGTGACCATTCACTAGAAAAGTATAATTATATACATAACATTCTATGAGGGGGATAGGATTCTGCTCCGTAGCATTTTTATAGCTATTAAATACTTATGTAGGAGAACATCTCATCTTCTATTATGATCTAGTATGGAGTTTAGGAAAAGAAATTTTGCTGATCATTTATGTGATAAAAGGTGGATTGAATTTTCTCCCACTTGATGGTAATAATGTTGGCACACACATTCATTATGAGGCTAAAAAATTAGGGAGCTTTAATTGAAAGAGATATTATAATAGGGTAATTATAGTTATAATGTGTCTGGAGCTGCAAACAGATCTTTAATTTTATTTTCACGAAGATTTTACTAGTTGCTGGTAGCTAGTAGATAACCAGTAGAGAAATGGTATATTTGGTGAAAAATTTACTTTTAAGTGTATAAAGTTTAAACTTTATTGTTTTCAAATATTTATTTTTATATTTAAAATTATTAAATAACTTCAGAAATGAAACCAAATATAAAGGTAGAGAGAGTTTAAAGTATTTTAAATCTTCTAAGTTCTCCCATTTTAGTTTATATACAAATTTACTTTACTTTTTTTTAACCACAGAAATATATACTTTTCAATAATGTAATGTTTGCAAAAGTACTATAAAGTTTATAGTCTCTAAAATGACTGAATTAGATGAAATCCCAAGTGATTAACAGGAACATTAATTTGAAGGTATAGGTGAGTGATAGTAGGAATTTAAAAAAGAATTTTTGCTTTCCAGAAATAAATTTTATTTAATTAGAATTTCATTATTATTAAATATAAAATTGTTTCCTGGGCAGCTAAACAGAATTTAAGTGCTCACAAATATTTTTGAAAACATTATGAAAAGTTTCATAATTAATTTTAGATTTTGTGTTGGCCACATTTTGTTATTTGAAAACTTTCCTGTTCATATTTTTTACAAAAGATATAGAGTATCTTAATTTCATCTGTCATATTAAAACATTAATAAAACAACCTGTAAGTGATCATTAATTTTTCTAATTTTGAGAATATTTGATGACAGAAACTTCAAAACACTGTCCTTTTTCAATACCATTATTCTAATAGAAATGTGTTAGCTATTGCTAAAATAACCATCTCATCAAAAACAAGTACATATCTCATAAGTTATTATCAATAAATCATGAGGACGTTTAGGAGAAAGGATGAGATTAATATTTCGTGTTGGAAGGAGCTCGTATTTATACATATTTATCACAAAGAAAAATAAGTCAAGATATTACAATGTTAAGTGATGTGTTCAACATTACATTTAATGGAAAAGATGGAATTAGAACCCAGTTCTCTTAAATTTCTAGGTCAGAGCTTTTCATAGTTTATACTTTTTTGCTATACAAATTTTAATTATTTTTAAATCTATTCAAGTTAAGATTAGTACATAAGTACACACAATTTCCTTGTTGTCATTTCTTATCAGTAAAATATTGCTTTTTAAGATTAAAAAACTTAAAAATCCAATTATATTAACTCAGAGGAAACAGCTATGCCACATTGTTTTGTTAACCAGTACTTGAATGTCTGGACTACTTAATTTGCTAGATGTGAACTTTTTCACAATTCACCAGCTAAGTAAAATAAGAGAACATTTTTTTACAGTTTCAGTTAAGAAACCTAGGAACTCAAGTAGGAAAAGGAATGTAATTATTTCCAGTGATTATTTATAAAGGGTAATCCTTGTTTTGTTGTTAACTTCTTTTCTGGATTGGCAGTGTTTTTTTTTACCCCCAGTGATAAATGTTCAATGGGATATTAAATGAAATAGAAAACCCATGAGAAATGTGGGTGAGAAAATATTTCTGTATATTGGCATGTTTGGATATAATTTAAATAATGGGGTTTCTTAGGGTAATAATGATTTTAGAGCATTTAATAAAATGCAAAGCAGCAAATGAGTCTCTTAAAAATAGGTACTATTCTTCTGAGTTTTAGAATACAAATATTGCATATAAATTCTAATTTTACTGGTAAAATACTAAAGGAAGTTAAAACATAAATTTGAGTCTGTAATAGTATTTTCGTATTGTATTTGAAACAAAGTTTGTTTATGCTTAATTTTAATGTGACATATATGATTTTAAAATGAAACTATATACTAAAATTTTTCATCAGTATGACTGAACATGATAAACTGTAAAGTCAGCATAGGGCAACATAGTTGAAAGGTAGTTGTATGTTGCTGGGTTTCTGATATAATAATATTCTTATAGATCCTTTCTCTCAAACCTTTCATTGTCAAATTATGACAAGGAATTTGTGTATGTCCATATGGGGGGACTTCATATTTTAAGACTCTCTCTTCCTTTAATACTGAATATTTAAAGGTGACAAATATAAGATGAGGTAAAAGACTGTGGCTAAAACAATTAATGTTTAATCTGAGGTATTTTCTACCCAATGCATATAGCCAAAATTTGGAAATAACTCTAGTAGAAAATATAAGATTTATTCTCCAAGCCCAGTGGACAAATGGTGCTTAAAATTCTTTGAATTTTTTTTACTTTTTCTTGATATTTATTTATCTACACCTTATTTTTAATTCTTCAGTATTTTCAAACAACAATAAACTTAGTAGGGAAGAGAGGTTACTTGAGATTTAAGTTAAATGATCCAGAGTTAATTTTATTAAAATTTACCATATTAATTATGTTTTAAAATGTGTGACTATATTTGCTTGTTTCTCATTCTGTAATGTGGTTTTGTTAATAAACCGTATACCCTGGTGAGTAAAATTAACAAAAAGAAATTCCTTTCTCATTTTAAGCGATTTCTACATTATTTCAATCACTCAAATGGTCTTCTGTGGACAGTTGGAGTAATGAGTAAGAATATAAAAGGGAATAAGTAGTTCAGGGACTGATAGAGGAAATAAGCACATAGGGTGAATGTAATTCAATGTGAAATGTTCAGTGATAGAGTCATATATAGCTAAGATGCAAATTTTCAGTATTTCTCCTTTTAGAGACAGCTGTTAGTTTTCTCCTATTAAGACTTTCCAGCTTGGACTATTTCATGTTAACATTGGTTCCATAATTGCTGCATTTACTCCCAGATCCTACATTATTTTGAAGTAACTCTGGTTCCAAGATTCACCTAATTTAAATGAATGCTGTCTTTTTCTACATCTCATTATAGGGCTAACTTTAGTTATGTAGAACCATCTAGTCTCTGATGATACAGCCAAATCTGAGGTAAAATGAATGTGGCTTAGATGCTATGAAAATGTGCAATTTTATATGTTGTTATAAATAAGTTTGATTTCTTTCACTTATTAAATATGGAATATTAATGGTGCTGGTGATACTTATTTTACAGGCGTGGGTTAACCATGAAGCTAATGAAGCTTTGCTTACAAAGGCCATTCCAGATAATAGTAGTCATTCCAGATAACAGTAGTAATAGTAGCAGCAGAGTAGTCATAAACATTATTTTGGAATTTTTAATAGTATATCTAATATAGGGAGGCAGTATGAATTAGGGAACTTGATATTTGAATTTTGGTGTTTAGAGTTGGCTCTACAACTTACTGTATAATTTTAGAAAAATTATCTACTTGTAAAATTAGGATAATAACTGTCATGAAGTTGTGATAATATATAAGGAAAATATCTACTTTTTAATGCAAAAAAATGACAGTATTAGAAACATTAAAAAATAAGTCTGGGAAAATATTTTGGTTGCACTCCAATTTCTTTTCTTACATATAAGTTTTAAATTATCTAGCTACCAAAATATTTTATTTTTGTATGCTCTTCTAACTGTGGAAATTGATAGTGAGATCTATTGACCATGAGTATTTAAAGATTATTCTTTGTACCGTATCTTTGATTCAAGTAAATTAGCATTAACAGTACCCTTAACAGTTTGAGATGCAAAGGAAGTGAGAGGTTTGATCCCTGACAATGGAAAGATGGAAAATTGTCAGCCAGGACACAACATGATAAGGATGTTAAGAAAATGTACCAGAAACGTAATTATCAAGATAGGACTCACACATTCTGAGAACCTTGGAGGACCAGAAATGCTCACTGTGGGGATGGATTAAACCCCGGAAACAATGAGAAGCAATAGAACTTGAAGAGACTTTCAATTATGGATTGGCAAAGACCGTTTTTCAGTTGGTGGAAAGAGAAGCAACATGAATATGTAGAAGAAAGTAGGAAAGCTAATTAATGTAAAGAAAGAACTTTTTGTTGTGTGAAGAGAAAATTTAAAATCCATCAGATGAGGAAATATAAAGGATTCTGAAAGGCATTTGAAGAATTGAGATTTTGTTCAAAAAGAAGAGGATAATATTCAAGATTAGATGGTTTTGAAGATGAGGGTCAGCCCCAGTTCTGCCTCTTACTCTGACTTGGAAAAGTCACTTTCTCAGTCTATTCATCTCTCCAGGAAGAGAGTTAAAATCAATAAATGTAAAGGATTTTTTTCTTTTAAAGTTTTGATCCACTATAATTCGATGGCTATGTACTTTATGAGGTTTTGATGAAGAAACAGATGTGTAGGTGTTGACAGCTGAGTTTAGGATAGATTCCCTAAAATAGAGGTAACTTTCATGGCATATGGAGAGGCCACGGGAGAAGCACGAACTTGCTACAGACAAGTTTAACCCTGACTCAACAGCTTCCCTAGATGCTTACCTGAGCAATACAGTAACTGTTCTAAGCTTCCGTTTCTTTTCCCGTAAAAGGATGATATTAACTACTACTACACAGTTGTTTTGTTTTGTAGGAAGAAAATGCAATTGTGTAGATTCAGGAGTTAAATTTAGGAGAAAATTCTTCATGTCTTTAGGTATAGTTGCTTACAAAAGTATCTCTTTATGCTTAAGTTCAAGAAATATTTGAAGGCAGAAAATTCATTGGAATGTTATATAAATACATCTGGCTACAATCACTTCAGTTTTCCAAATGTGAGGAAAATCACTTATTTTCTTGGCACAAACCTGTACATTTGCTGATAGGCAGATGATTTATTTTCATGGTCTTAATTGTATATGACAATATTTAAAGAGATTGTATGTTTTTCATATATTTTTTAAAATTTTTATTGTGTTTTGCTGTACCTGAAAAAAATAAGTTTTCAATGCCCATTCTGTTGTAAAGAAAATATATTTTATTTTGGTAGGAGAGGAAGCTTTTCCAAATACAGTTTTTGAACCCCATATGATTGCAAAATGATATAGAATATATTCATTTAAATATAGTTTCCCCAATTATTCTCTTCTTTTGTTTTGATCAACACAGTAGAAAGAAATGAAAGAAACAAATTTCACAAAAATAGTTCTTTTAAAAAAGTGTAATAATACTATACTAGGTCCAGAGGTACTGGATACAGAGGAAAAGGAAAGATGAATAAAGCCACAAAGCAGACAGGAGAGGGAGCTGATAGAAAGCAATTTTAAACTGTTCAATGAAGAAGTGATTAAATAAGAATTCATATCATGAAATGCTTTTAAAAAAATACCTGGACTTGATATTATGCCTGAAACAAAGTTTTCTGTTTATCTTTCTTGCATGTATCTGTCTTATAAGATAATAGGCTTTAGATATAAATATGTGGTTGATTTTTCCTAGATTGAATATTGAAATGCCATCTAGATGTCATATAGTTGCTTTGATAAATATTAAGAAGAAAGAATGACTTAGTGTTTTCGTTTTCATTCTTATTTCTCTTTAGATGTTCTGCATGATCAGATATCTCCTACATATTAGAACTTAAAAGATGTTTTAAGGTTGACAATGTATCTTGAATTATTTTCAAATCAACTACCTTTTTAAAATGTTAATCTCTTAGATGTCAGAATCTTGATTGAATGAACACTTTCGTCATCATCCCTTTTTTATTGTAACATCACAGAAATGATGATGAGCAGTATAAAAATAATATGATGAAAGCTGAATCTTTGTCTAAAGAAGTCCTCTGGTTCTCTCCCTCAGAGTAGCCGTAAAATAGGCTTCTGTATGACTTCCTCCCAGCAAATGTTTATTTTTTCCTTAGAATAAATTTGGGTGTCTACTATCAAATGAAAAGGTATATCGTTTTTGAACACTGCAGACTATTCATGACAGAGTTATATCATAATTTATCTAAATTATCCTTCACTTAATTTTTCGTTAACTTGTTTTTATATGCAAATACAAGTAATTATAAAATATGAATTATTATGCATTTATTTTTATATAAGTGTAAGTAAATCTAGTAGCGGAATTGCTAGGTCAGTGAGAATGTACCTGTAAAATTTTGGCTTTACTGACAAATTGCCCTCCACAGGGATGCTTGCAATTAACGGTCCCACCAACAGCACATTCGAATGTCTATCTCTCCGCATTCTAGACAGTAGAGTGTATTACCAAACTTCTTGTCTTGCACCCAGTGGAATAGATGGAAAAGTTTCTTATTTTTGTTTTAATTTATACCTAATACTGTGAGCATTTTTAGATGTCTATAAAACGTTTTTAACCTACTATTTCACTTCATCCCTGGTTTAATTCTATTCAGTTAATATTACAAAAAAAATCCCTTTACATGGTAACTGAAAGCAAGAAACAAATAGCAATAGTAAGTCAATTAAAAATGTTTTGAGGCATTGCCAACATTTCTAAGAAATAAAATGCACATCTGGGAAAAGCCAGATATGTTTGTTTAAATACCATTATGTTTCTTTCCCCTCCACTGTTTCCAAAACATCCAGTGGAAGTACAACGAAGAGAAGACAATTCTACTTGAGTGGAGCAGAACAAACTTCAGGCAAAGAAACAATTCTGGATACAGGAGTCCTCATATTCCAACCAGCCTTACAAATCTCGCATTTGTTCAGGGCATCTTTCCCTGGAATCACAACATCTCCAGACTGGTTTCTCTCCCTGTATTCTCCAAAATGTCAGTCATTCTGATGGAATGTTCTTTCAAAGACTCAAGACTAGTCATTCCATTTATTTGCTTTGAAGGCTTTAATGCTTCCTTTGGCTTGAACGTGTTTCGGATTCTGCCACGTGCCAGGAAGGAGCTCCGTGGCTGTCTTATAGAAACTCTCTCCAGGCTTCTGCTACTACACATTGTAGAATGAGCCACACCTCTCCAAAACCTGTCATTCAAATTCCCAGCTCTCTACTTGTGTTGACATTATTTCTTCTGCCAAAAATGATGCTTCCAGATATCTCCATGTTAAAACTCCTTTTTCTACTGGGAGATCGCAAGCTACTTTAAAGACAGGAACACGTTTTGATCATTTTTATAAACTGCTGTGAATAACATAAACAAGTGAAGTTTTTATTTAATTAAATTAGTTATTTGTCATAACACATAATGCTCTAAATAGCATAATGTTTTGAAGATACCCACATTGAGAAGTACTGCATAAGAAACATCACTTTAGGACAGTATAACAGAACGAGCTCTCAGCAAGTGTTCTTACTGTACCTCTACATAAATTCGTTTATGGTCCTTGACCTGACAACATCAATAATATCAAATACTTATGTAAGTTGTCTTTTCCTAATTACAATGAAGAAACCAAACTTGTATGTCCTTGACAAATTTGTGATAACTGCTTTTAAGATTTTTATTTAAATTTCAAGATCCTTTGACTTGCTTGCTGGATTTTGGTACATCTGCATTGCTCATTACAAAACGTAACATTGCTTGTCATAAAAACATGGACAATAGACAAATACTTATTTTAACAACAAGCTAATATTTTTCATTTTATACATCATTTACAAATGTGCAACAGGCCTACACAGTGAAAGCTTCTTAGCATAAAGAAATCAAGGATATATATTATTTTATAACTTTATAATTTTAAGGTAATATTAGGAAACACAAGCTCTTAGCAAGTGTTCTTACTATACCTCTTCTTTATAATGAAGATGATGTATCATAGAGTAGGTATTAATTTTACCATTAAATCAAATTACAAGTAGCACTAAATAAAATGTCCCACCTGTAACCTAAATAAATTATAAACTTAGTTTTAGTTGTTTTATAATTCTGTTCTGATTCAACAAATTAACAACTAGCTAAAATGTCACATTTTTCTATCAGATTCCAAAGTTATCATAAGAAGAATAAGCAATGAATTGAAAACTGAAAACAGCCCTAACCGGTTTGGCTAAGTGGATAGAGTGTCGGCCTGTGGACTAAAGGGTTCCAGCTTCAATTCCGGTCAAGGGCATGTACCTTGGTTGCGGGCACATCCCCAGTGGGGAGTGTGCAGGAGGCAGCTGATCGATGTTTCTCTCTTATCGATGTTTCTAACTCTCTCTCCCTCTCCCTTCCGCTCTGTAAAAAATCAATAAAATATATTTTTTTAAAAAAAGAAAATATATTCCAATCAAGGTACATGCCCTTGACCGGAATCAAACCCAGAACCCTTCAGTCCGCAGGTTGACGCTCTATCCACTGAGCCAAACCAGTCAGGGCGAAATATATTTTCTGTATCTTTTTAGTAATGTTTAAAATTTTTCTTAGATAATTCTTTTGGGGTCTAATTTAAAATCAAGCAGTATCTTTTCCCAATCTGGTGTATATCTTGATAATTAGATTAAAATGTGATTTTATAATTTCAGTGTCATAACATCATAGAAATGTGAGCAAAAAAGTATTAATTAAGTCTTAGGAGAAAAAAAAGGAAAAGAAGGAAAATCATAAAGAGGAATTTGACCCCAACAAGTCTACAGGCACCGCCCAGTCTTTCAGATCATTGATTGCATTTAAGTCTAAGAATATGCTGTTACCCTCTTCATTCTCTGTGCTTCTTTTTTCTTTAAGGTACTATTCCTTGAACCAATTTCTTTTGAACAAGAAGCTGTATCATCAACAGGAAATACTATTGAACTGCATACAGGATCAGCACTCTTTTTTTTGGTCCCATCACTAGATAAACTCAGAGAAGCCAACCTGCTATTCTTTGTATTATTTCTGCCTCAATAGAAAACACTGAAAGTAAAATCGAAGACTAAGACTTCTTTTTGAGATCGAGGGAAAATAGAGAGTTTGCAAGTATAAGCACAGACACAGTAGCTGAATTCACAAACGTTCCAGTGTGCACAATTAAAATAACCTTCACTGTGATTTTACGGAATGGTAGGCAGTTGAATAACAAGGGAAAGGATGAGCAATTGTATACACTTACCACTTAATCCGAAAGCAGAAAAGGCATTAATTGTCGTATTAGCTTATGTGTTCCTGTGTTGAGAAATAGTTGGCCTGGAGGCATCAGCAATTCCTGACCAAGCATTTTCACGGAATGTTTCTTGGCATACCAAAGCTTCTATAAAAGAATTCCAGAGATTTTTATATATTTAAAATAAATGTGTAGCATCTCAGAGTATCAAGAAAGGAAACTCAAGTAAATTTCACTTACCATTGTAATGTGTTCAGTAATTTTAGACAATGCATTATTTTAGGATGGCAGGGGGTGAAGGGGACTTATCTTCATTTAGTTTTATAGTTCCACAAGCCATAAAACCAATTTGATAAGAACAATCAGCCAGCAGGTGTTTGCTCAATATCAGATGGATGGTAATTTGGACACTTTGGACTGTTACCACGGTGCCACTTAGAGGGGAAACATTACTGGAAAAAAAGGCAAAATAAGATTAAGTGTGACACAAATATATGTAAATTTTGATAGAATGAAAATATATTAATGACTATAACCAAAAACATTTTATTTTTTTCTATATTTATGTTTTTATTTAAAAATTCTAAATACTATGAAAACTGGCAAAGCTAAAGGCATAACTTAAATTATTAGTCAAAAATAATTAGGAAAAATCCCCTGTAGCAAAGTTATATCATAAAGATAATTATATATGTTAAATACATCATATTAGAATATGAGAGAAATATTGTACCAACCCAATTAATTAGCATGCTAATGATATTTGATAATATTCGGTGCCAGTATTTTAGACTTTGCTAGTATATTTGCCAGTTAAGTCCATTTTTTCATATAGTTTAAGTTTTAAAAATCTGAAGTTATCAAAATCCAAAAGAAAAATAAAGAACTATTAAGAGATCATGCAAAGATAATAGTAAAAAGTGATTAAAATTCAGTTCAGCCTGGGTTTATTTGTTGTTGACTATGGGCAAGGAAATTTGACATTTGGAAGGCACATTTTTAAACATTAGCAGTTTATCAAGTTTACACTCCACATTTTATGCAGAGATCAAAGTCTCACATTATTTAATGATTTTGCTGATGCATATATAAAGATACTGTGTTTGATTTTTACATACCTTTTTATGGGTAAGAAAGAAAGGGCTGTCACAAGTCTGAAGTATTTGTCATTAACATTTCTTTAGTCACAATTTTCAGGCTCATTAAAAATAATAAATAAAAAACCCTGCAAAATGTAATACATGCCATTCCAAATAACAACAACAACAATAATAAGCAATTTAGGATATGCTAAAACAAATCTATAAAGAAAAAGAAATGTAACTTTGTTTTAACTTGAACTATTCCCCTCAAATCATCTTGGCCTTGAGTATTCAAAACACTGCCTTTCACTGTGTTCTAAAAGCTGGGAAGACAGGGGCTATAAAGTTTTGTTATATTGATCTTGTGTACATCAGTTTGCAGCAGTTAATCCAGTACTAGTAAAAGCTAATCAAGAAATTCAGCCACCTAAGCCGTGAAAATAATCTGTCTTGAAAAGAATCAACTGTTTAGCTTTTGATTTTGAGATTTTACCCTAAAATTTAAAAATGCCTTTATTGTCAGCAGTGCAAATTATGTCATAGACTATTTTCGTAGCTCATATACAAGTTAAACAAGTGTATTATTCCTCCTATGAAAAAATTGTGGGTTCTAAATATATTTCTCATACAATTATTTTCATTCTAAATTTTCATTTGAAAATTTATTTGTATTTGTGAAAGAGTACAACTATGGGACTTTTGCATGATTTTAGCAGTTCTGTTAAATGTAACTAACATTTTAAAAAATGTGTACTGAGAGTTAATTTTTCCATGCCTTTTCTTTTTTTTTTTTTTTTATATTAATCTTATGCTCCTGGATGAGACTCTTTTTTTTTTAATGTTTTTTTTTTTTTTAATTGCTTAAAGTATTACAAAGGGTATTACATATGTATCCATTTTATCCCCCCGCCCTAGACAGTCCCCTAGCCTCCCCTATCACCCAGTGTCTTATGTCCATTGGTTATGCTTATATGCATGCATACAAGTCCTTTAGTTGATCTCTTAACCCCCTACCTCCTGCCCCCCAACCCTCCCCGGCCTTCCCGCTGCAGTTTGACAATCTGTTTGAGGCAGCTCTGCCTCTGTATCTATTATTGTTCAAAAGTTTAGAATGGTCTCTATTGTCCATGAATGAGTGAGATCATGTGGTATTTTTCCTTTATTGACTGGCTTATTTCACTTAGCATAATGCTCTCCAGTTCCATCCATGACGTTGCAAATGGTAAGAGTTCCTTCCTTTTTACAGCAGCATAGTATTCCATCGTGTAGATGTACCACAGTTTTCTAATCCATTCATCTACTGATGGGCACTTAGGCTGTTTCCAGATCTTAGCTATGGTGAATTGTGCTGCTATGAACATAGGGGTGCATATATCCTTTCTGATTGGTGTTTCTGGTTTCTTGGGATATATTCCTAGAAGTGGGATCACAGGGTCAAATGGGAGTTCCATTTTCAGTTTTTTAAGGAAACTCCATACTGTCTTCCATAGTGGCTGCACCAGTCTGCATTCCCACCAGCAGTGCACAAGTGTTCCTTTTTCTCCACAACCTCTCCAGCACTTGTTGTTTGTTGATTTGTTGATGATAGCCAGTCTGACAGGTGTGAGATGGTACCTCATTGCTGTTTTGATTTGCATCTCTCGGATGATTAGCGACTTTGAGCATGTTTTCATATGTCTCTTGGCTTTCTGAATGTCCTCTTTTGAAAGGTGTCTATTTAGGTCCTTTGCCCATTTTTTGATTGGATTGTTTATCTTCCTTTTGTTAAGTTGTATGAGTTCCCTATAAATTTTGGAGATTAGGCCCTTATCAGATATGTCATTGGCAAAAATGTTTTCCCACACAGTGGGTTTTCTCGTTGTTTTGTTGATGGTTTCTTTTGCTGTGCAGAAGCTTTTTATTTTGATGTAGTCCCATTTGTTCATTTTTTCTTTAGTTTCAAGTGCCCTAGGAGCTGTATCAGTGAAGAAATTGCTTCGGCATATGTCTGAAATTTTCTTGCCTTTGGATTCTTCTAGAATTTTTATGGTATCCTGTCGTACATTTAAGTCCTTTATCCATTTTGAGTTTATTTTTGTATATGGTGTAAGTTGGTGGTCTAGTTTCATTTTCTTGCATATATCTGTCCAATTTTCCCAACACTATTTATTGAAGAGACTATCTTGGCTCCATTGTATGTTCTTGCCTCCTTTGTCAAATATTAATTGAGCATATTGGTTTGGGCCGATTTCTGGGCTCTCTATTCTATTCCATTGATCTATATGCCTGTTCTTGTGCCAGTACCAGGCAGTTTTGAGAACAGTGGCTTTGTAATACATCTTGATATCTGGTATTGAGATCCCACCTACTTTTTTCTTTCTCAGGATTGCTACAGCTATTTGGGGTCTTTTTTATTCCAGATGAATTTTTGGAAAGTTCGTTCTAGATCTCTGAAGTATGCCGTTGGTATTTTAATGGGAAGTGCGTTGAATTTATAGATTGCTTTGGGTAGTATGGACATTTTAATGATGTTGATTCTACCAATCCATGAACACGGTATGTTCTTCCATCTGTTTATGTCTTCCTCTATGTCTTTTTTCAACGTCCTGTAGTTTTCTGAGTAGAGGTCTTTTACCTCTTTAGTTAAGTTTATTCCTAGGTAGCTTAATTTTTTTGGTGCAATGGTAAACGGGATTGTTTTTATAATCTCTCTTTCTGAAAGTTCACTATTGGTGTATAGAAATGCCTCAGATTTCTTGGGGTTAATTTTGTATCCTGCTACATTGCCAAATTCATGTATTAAGTCTAGTAGCTTTTTGATGGAATCTCTAGGGTTTTGTATGTATAATATCATGTCGTCTGCAAATAAGGACAGTTTTACTTCCTCTTTTCCAATTTGGATGCCTTTTATTTCTTCTTCTTGCCGAATTGCAATGGCTAACACTTCCAGTACTATGTTGAACAGGAGTGGTGAGAGGGGGCATCCCTGTCTTGTTCCTGTTCTTAGGGGAAATGGTGTTAGTTTTTGTCCGTTGAGTATGATGTTGGCTGTGGGCCTGTCATATATGGCCTTTATTATGTTGAGGTATGATCCTTCTACTCCCACCTTGCTGAGAGTTTTTATCAAAAATGGGTGTTGAATTTTGTCAAATGCTTTTTCTGCATCAATTGATATGACCATGTGGTTTTTTTCTTTCAATTTGTTTATGTGATGTATCACGTTTATTGATTTGCGGATATTGTACCATCCTTGCATCCCTGGGATAAATCCTACTTGGTCATGGTGTATGATCTTTCTGATGTACTGCTGGATCCGATTTGCTAAGATTTTGTTGAGGATTTTGGCATCTATGTTCATGAGGGATATTGGCCTGTAATTCTCTTTCATTGTGTTGTCTTTACCTGGTTTTGGTATTAGGGTGATGCTGGCTTCATAGAATGAGCTTGGAAGTGTTCCTTCCTCTTGAATTTTTTGTAGTAGTCTGAGGAGGATAGGTTTTAGTTCTTCCTTGAATGTTTGGTAAAACTCCCCTGTGAAGCCATCTGGTCCTGGGCTTTTGTTTGATGGAAGCTTTTTGATGACTGCTTCAATTTCTTCCATAGTTATTGGCCTGTTGAGATTTTTAGATTCTTCCTGATTGAGTTTTGGAATGTTGTATTTTTCTAGGAATTTGTCCATTTCCTCCAGGTTGTCTAGTTTGTTGGAGTAAAGCTGTCCATAGTATTTTTTAACAATCATTTGTATTTCTGTGGGGTCTGTTGTTATTTCGCCTCTATCGTTTCTGATTTTATTTATTTGGGTCCTCTCTCTCTGCTTCTTGGTGAGTCTGGCTAGAGGTTTGTCAATCTTGTTTATCCTTTCAAAGAACCAGCTCTTGGTTTCATTGATTTTCTGTATTGTTTTTTTGGTCTCTATGTCATTTATTTCTGCTCTAATCTTTATTATCTCCTTCCTTCTGCTCACTCTGGGGTTTTCTTGTTGCTCTCTTTCTAATTCTTTGAGTTGTAGAGTTAGATGATTTACTACCATTTTTTCTTGTTTTTTGAGATAGGCCTGTAGAGCTATAAACTTCCCTCTCAGGACTGCTTTCAATGTGTCCCATAAGTTTTGGATTGTTGTGTTTTCATTGTCATTAGTTTCCAGGATGTTTTTAATTTCTTCTTTGATCTCATTGGTAACCCAATCAATATTTAATAGCATGCTATTCAGCTTCCAGGTGTTTGAGTATTTTGGGTTGTTTTTATTGTAGTTTATTTCTAATATTATGCCATCGTGGTCTGCGAAGACGCTTTTTATGATTTCAATCTTCTTGAATTTGGGGATACTTTGCTTGTGACCCAATATGTGGTCTATTTTTGAATATGTCCCATGAGCACCTGAGAAGAACGTATATTCTCTGGCTTTGGGGTGAAGTGTTCTGAAGATGTCTATTAAGTCCATCTGATCTAGTGAGTCATTTAGGATTGCTATATCTTTGCTGGTTGTTTGTCTATAGGACTTATCCAGTGCTGTCAATGGTGTATTAAAGTCCCCTACTATGATTGTATTGTTGTCGATCTCTCCTTTGATATTTTCCAGGAGTTTTTTTATGAATTTGGGTGCTCCTACATTGGGTGCATATATGTTTACCAGGGTTATATCTTCTTGTTGTATTGATCCCTTTAGTATTATGAAGTGGACTTCCTTATCTCTTGTTAAGGCCTTCACTTTGAGGTCTATTTTGTCCGATATAAGTATTGCTACCCCAGCTTTCTTTTCCTTTCCATTTGCCTGAAAGATATTTTTCCATCCTTTCACTTTCAGTCTGTGTGAGTCCCTTCTAATGAGGTGGGTTTCTTGTAGACAGCAGATGTATGGGTCATGTTTTTTTATCCATTCAGCCACTCGATGTCTTTTGGTTGGAGCATTTAGTCCGTTTACGTTTAAAGTTATTATTGAAAGGTACTTGTTTGTAGCCATTTCTTTTTTTGTGTGGCTGTTTTCTTTCTGAGCTTTTTATTTCTTATTTTTATATCAGTCCCTTTAGCATTCCTTGCAATGCTGGCTTGGTAGTGACAAACTCCCTTAGCCTTTTTTTGTCTGTGAAGCTTCTTATTTCCCCTTCAAGTTTGAATGATAGCCTTGCTGGATAGAGTATTCTTGGATTCAGTCCTTTGCTTTGCATCACTTTGTAAATTTCAGTCCATTCTTTTCTTGCCTGATGTGTTTCTGTTGAGAAGTCGTTTGACAATCTAATGGGAGATCCCTTGTATGTAACTTTCCGTCTCTCTCTTGCAGCCTGTAAGATTCTCTCTTTGTCCTGAACATTTGCCATGGTGATTATGATGTGTCTTGGTGTGGGTCTTTTCGGGTTCACCTTGTTTGGGACTCTCTGGGCTTGTGTGACTTTTTTCTTCCCCACCTCAGGAAAGTTTTCTGATATTATTTCTTCGAGTAGGTTTTCTAATCCTTGTTCATCCTTCTGTTGTTCTGGTACTCCTATTATTCGTATGTTGTTTCGTTTCATGTTGTCCCAAAGCTCCCTTAGGCTCTCCTCCTGTCTTTTAATTTTTTTCTCCAATTGCAGTACATTTTGGGTGTGTTTTGCTTCCTTGTCTTCTAATTCACTAATTCAGTCCTCCGCTTCTCCTAGTCTACTGTTGATACTTTCAATGGAGTTTTTCATTGCAGCTATATCACTCTTCATTTCTTCTTGGGTCTTACTTAGGTTGTTGATTTTTTCATCTGTTTCTTCTAGCTTCTTCCATATGTTATCGATTTTTTCATCTGTTTCTTCTAGCTTCTTCCATATGTTATCGACTTTTTCATCTGTTTCTTCTTGCTTCTTGAAGAGGTTGTCGATTTTTTCCTCCATCCGGTTTATGCACTCTAGGATCCTTATTCTGAATTCTTTATCTGTCATGTTGCATGCCTCTGTATTACTTAGCTGCTTTATTGGAGAGTCCTCCTTCTCTTTCCTTTGGGGGTTTCTTTGTCTACCCATGTTTGATCTCACTGACATATCTAGACGTTGAGTTGTTCAGTGGTTGCTCCCTTGGTGGCAGTGACTCCTTGGTCTGTGGTTGCTCTTCGGGCGGTTGCGGTAGCAGCTGCTCTTCAGTTGTCAGCAGCTCCTCTGGTGGGTGCTGTTCACAGCTGTGGTGGCTCTTCTGGCTGGTGGGGCGAGGTTTCACGTACAGCTGCTGTTCCTCAGCAGAGGATGTGGTGCTCAGGAGGTTGTTGTTGCTTGGATCTGCTTTCCAGGGGAGTTATGCTCTTCCCGGCTGCAAACCCTCTCACCAGCTGAGCAATTTCGCCAATTCGGTGTGAGTGTTACTAGCTTCAGCTGCTCGCTCCATTTGCTCCGGGACACAACCTGGGACGCGTCTGCCTATATCGCCGCCATCTTGGTTCTCCTGGATCTCCATGCCTTTTCATAAGAGAATTCCAATGTATTTAATTTTTACAAAAGATAATTGGAAATAGAGCAAGCTGTTTCATAAACATATACAGCTGTAAAGCTTAAACTAATATCACGGTACCTTGTTTAAGCATTTTGTATTATCTTTATCTTTTCCTTGCATTTTGTCCTGGTTTCACGATCAAATACAAGCTAAGTCTTAACATGGTAGTAAATCAAACTACTGATGTCCGTTTACAGATAAAATTGAAGGTGACCCCAAACACTAAGTCAATGGAGTGACTTTAAGACCTGCTCTAAACAGGTTCAGGTACTAATACACAACCTGAAGAAGAGTGAGGGCATCTCAATCCAAAGGTGATGCCATGAATTGTGCCGGTGTTACAATGTTAAGATATCAATCGTTCCAAAGAAAAAAGCACTGCCACCAATTTTAAACAAAATTAATATAAAAATGATTTCTTTGTTTCAAGTTCTTTATTTTCAGGAATTATTCCATATAAGTGATCAGAAAATTTTTTTTCACATTAATTAGTTATGAAATAAATTATTGGGTAGGAAGCAGATACACATTAATTATTCATAATTTTTACACTATTGGTGTTTGCATTGGCTCCTTTCAAAGTTCTAGTGTGTCACATGAACCTTTCAGTTTGTCAGCTCTTAAGAGATTAATTACATCATTCTGCAAGTTCTTTTTGGCAGAGCCAGTTTCTTATTAATCATCCCCTTGGGGATGTCCCTGGGGAATCGGGCCTAAGCTGTCGCTCAGACATCCCTCTTGCAGTCTGGGACCCCTCGGAGGATATCTGCCTGCCAGCTTAGGCCCGATCCCTGCCTAAGCTGGCAGGCGGACATCCCTCTCGCAGTTTGGGACCCTTTGCTCCTTATCACCCACCTACTTGCTGCTCCTTACTGCTCGGCTCGCTGCTCCTTAGGGCTGCCGTGGAGGCGGGAGAGGCTCCTGCCACTGCCGCTGTGCTTGCCAGCCGTTAGCCCAGCTTCTGGCTCAGTGGCACTCCCCCTGTGGGAGTACACTGACCACCAGGGGGCAACTCCTGCATTGACTGTCTGCACCCTGGTGGTCAGTGTGCATCATAGCGACTGGTCACTCTGGTCATTTTACCGTAACAGTCGCTTAGGCTTTTATTATATAGATAAGAGACCAGATGTACGAAATTCATGCAAGGGGCTTGGCCCTTGCAGTTCTGGTGGCTTGCCTTGGCCCTCACAGCCACAGCGCTTGCCTCAGCCCTCGAGCCCCAGCTTCGTCCGGAAGGTCGTCTGGCTGTCTAGTCTAATTAGCGTATTACCCTTTTATTATTGTAGACTAGTGGCCCGGTGCACGAAATTCGTGCACATTAAAAGGAAATTAATTATAGGAAGTATTTTACTATTGCTATTTGCCCTTTTTCTATAATAGAAGTGTCAGAGATGAAAGAAAATTAGTGAAGTGTATATGAAAATCTCCATCCTGTCAGAGTCTGGGGCATGCTGCGGGACCTAGAGTCAAGTCCCTGCCCATCACCTGCACATGCTTTGAAAACACAGGAGACCCAGACCCAGCCGGCCCCACCCCCTTTGGGTGAGACCCAGACCTGGCCAGCCCCACTTCCATCAAGCCCCTCTGCGCAGGCGGGGGGGAGGGGTTCAGCCTCAGGTCCCCCAACCCAGTGAAGGGTAGGGGGCGCAGTCTCAGGTCCCCCATCAAGTCACGCTGGGTGGAGGGTGCAGCCTCAAGTCCTCTGGCCCAGCACTGGGTGGGTGGCATAACCTGAGGTCCCCTATCAATCCCCGCCAGGCAGGGGGTACAGCCTGAGGTCCCCTGGCCTGGCACTTGAGGGGGGAGGGGGGACAAGGTCTGAGGTCCCCCATCAAGCCCTGCCAGGTGGGTGGCATGGCCTGAGGTCCACAGCCTGGTGCCGGGCCGGGGGGCACAGCATGAGGTCCCTCACCTGGCCAGGAGCCATGCAGCCTCAGGTCCCTGCTGTTTCGGTCATGACATTATGGCGTCCTGGTTAATTTGCATATTCCTCTATTATATAGGTAGATGGGCAGTACCACTGTGGCATTAGTTACATCCTAAGTCAGTGATGGCGAACCTATGGCACGCGTGTCAGAGGTGACACCCGAACTCATTTTTTTCGTTGATTTTTCTTCGTTAAATGGCATTTAAATATATAAAATAAGTATCAAAAATATAAGCCTTTGTTTTACTATGGTTGCAAATATCAAAAGATTTCTATATGTGACACGGCACCAGAGTTAAGTTAGGGTTTTTCAAAATGCTGACACGCCGAGCTCAAAAGGTTCGCCATCACTGTCCTAAGTCCACATCTTAAGCAAAGATGGTTTCTAAGCTGATGAAATTCACTAGCAGTAGTTCATCTTTATATTTTTCTTAGAACACTTTCATTATACGAAGTTGGACTAAAAACCTATAACTATGTGCTTGGCAACACTGCTAATTATGTGTAAATCCATGGTAAAGTTTCATTTCGCTGCTGCTTCTGCTGCTGCCTCAATCTCTCTTCCTCCCCTCTCTGAGTTGTTGGAAGCAGTATAATAGCATGCATCATGACAACTTGACGTAGTAGAACATATTGGCTAACAACAGTAATGCTGGAGCCTGACTTTCGCAATTTAGTGCTTCTACCTGAGCAGGTTATATTCTCTGTGCCTCATTTTCCTCATCTGTAATGCCCTGAATTCTTAGTAAATTGAAGGTGGCTTGCTCCATTGACTTTATTTGCATATTCACCTCCGCTTCATAGAGACATAAAACAGAGAAATAAATGCACAAGGTGTCAGATTTCCAAAGAAATTCTCTTGCTGTCTTTTCAAATATGACTTCAATGAACATATTCTCCTGTACTGACTATAGTCCATGGTTAACCTTATCCCTTCATGGGCCAGTTACTCCAGAAGTATATCAAAAAATCTATTCATCATCACAAGATGAAAACCTCCATGAAGTTCAGTTAAAAAAGATTCTCCAGGGAAACATAGAGCTAGAAGTGAGAAAACAGAGGCAAATTAATATCAATTTTCAGTATGCCCCAGTATGTTTATTTCCCATATATCTGGTCCCTGTGTATCCCTATCATCCATTTTATACCAGTAAAAACACTGGTAAAGACTGAAAATCAAAGATTGTATAGTTTCATTTTTGTCCCAGCTCTACATGACTCTGATCCTCTCAATTTTCCCATTTTAAAAAGGAAAGAATACAATCTTGCTTGTTCAGTCTTTTATTTCCAAAGAGTGGGTGATGTTGTGAATCTAGTTGATGGTGAGAGTACTATGCAATGAATTAGTTTCTATGATAACTACTTTCTGTTGTATAGCAGAGTAAACAGACATTAATTTAAAAGTTGTAAATTGGAAATCTGGGGCCCATTGCAGTACAGCTAGTAAAAACGCATTCTTTCAGAATGTGATTACTTCCATAATTCTTTGGTATGGAGAATTACTGCCAAACAAAACAGTCAACTCTTTTTGAGATGTATTGACTGACACTTTAGTGGAAAGAAAAGTAGGAAATGAGAACATGAGAAAAATACGTATTTTAGACAATATAATTTAAAAGACAAACAGAAGCACCTTTTTATGTTTAAAAGAGTAAAGAAGATAGGTGTAAAATAAATTTATAATATTTTTATTTGAAATATATGAGCTTTTGTATTATAATTTGGAGGATGTGCTGTTCTTTATTTGTATTACCACAGCTATTGGTATTTGTCAGAATAAAAGAACACTCCTAAATCAGAATTGGTATTCCAAATAGAAAAAAAACCCTGGAGAATAAGAAAGCCATACCTAAAAGAAATAAAGATTTCTTTTTAAATTGAAAGAAGAAATTGATATTAACTATGCATAGGTTAAGATACTTAATGTGTTTTGTTATTTTTGGTGAAAAAAAAGGCTCTTTAATAGTAACTTAATATATTTCTAAGTGGTGCATATATAGTTAATACTTTAGTGATTGGCATATATTTAGAGATTTATAAACTTAAAGGGTTTCTCAAAGTTTCAAAAGTTATATTTTTAAGAAATAATCATGGAATGAAAATGAATATATTCTCATTAAATTATGCTTTTGCACGCAAAATATTTATTACATAATTTTAAATTAGTGCTTGTTTCCTTAAGTGAATCTTATATAACAATTATTAATATCCTCTATATTAGTGGTTCTCAACCTTCCTAATGCCAAACCCTTTAATGCAGTTCCTCATGTTGTGGTGACCCCCCAACCATAAAATTATTTTTGTTGCTACTTCATAACTGTAATTTTGCTACTGTTATGAATCGTAATATAAATATCTGATAACCAGGATGTATTTTCA
Source organism: Myotis daubentonii (assembly GCF_963259705.1). Taxonomy (NCBI): domain Eukaryota; kingdom Metazoa; phylum Chordata; class Mammalia; order Chiroptera; family Vespertilionidae; genus Myotis; species Myotis daubentonii. The sequence goes on along the minus strand of NC_081848.1, from coordinate 20,807,476 downwards.
TTATTCGCGACCCGAGGTTGAGAACCGCTGCTCTATATGAACCCATACATAATATAAATTATAAATATGCATACATATATACTATCATACGCATGTATATACATATATGTGTTTGCATGTATATAGATGTCATGCATATATATGTATTTTATAATACTGAAATTATAACTCAAGTTCATAATAGTGTCACTTAACATGACCAAAGTAATTATAAGAGATGAAATAAGAAAGCTATTAAAATATTAGCAAAATTTTTCTGATGTCAGTCATATTAGGGAAAGCTGTTTTATGAAACCTGTATACTTTTCTCCTACGTTATATTATTCTTACTAATTACAAGCCATATCTCTTTTTATAATGTACTTAAAGAAAGGCATTTTTAATTGCATGATTTTATTCATATTCAATGTAATAGCATCAGTGTACTTGGTCCCAAAGGGTAAGAAACAAATAGCTGAATCATTAATGCCACCCAGAATTTTTTCCCTTTTGAGACTTACTTAATTTTCAATATCTAAAACAACTGCAGTCAATAGTGCTATATCTGAAAGTACAGCATTCATTTGGAATATTCAACGTATCATTCATAAACTTTCCTGTGGTGATTTCATTTAGCATGCCAAAAATCACCAAGGGGAGTTTCATTACTAGAAACAAGCCTAGTTTATTTTTGTGAATTTATTTTACTTCAACAGTCAACAGCGGGTATTGATTACCCACTGTGTTGAAAGCATTGTACTGTGTATTGTGAGGAAGTCATTACATAGGAAGTAAAATATTTGCTCAGGGAATCACATACTTATCATTTAATGAAGGGGAGAGGGAAAACTTTATATAAATGATTAGGTATTAGTTAATCCATCCTGGTATTCTTTAATTCATTCACTGATTGAAGTTTACTATGTAATTAACTTTTCTTTATTTAGGTTTTAGAGTTTGTACAGATACACAAGGAAGTGTTTATACCCTTCAAAACTCACAGTGGACAGGCAAGTCATGATACAGCTACTGCCAGAACAGTAGAACAATTTATTATCATTAGGAGTGTCAGGGAGTAGGAGTGTCAGGGGGAAAAAGTAGCTTTTCACTGTGGTCTTAAAGGATGAATTGCATTTTGAGTGTTGGAGATTGGAGAAAGTAAAATTTAGTAGTGAAAATGACAAAAACAGTGGCACAGTTTGACAAGAGCAGCCATATTAAGGGAGTTTGGAAATTGCAGATAGTAGTTTAGCATGGCAGAACAAAGTGTGTGATATTGAGGTGGGCAGACAAAATTGGGAAGTATACGGTTCTATGTATGGTTAAATATATATACATATATACGTACATACATGCAAACATAATATATATATGTATATACCTATATACACACATGCATACAAACATAAAAGATATATAGTGTGAATGGATGAGCTCTGTTGAGCAAAATGGATGAAAACATCTTGAAAAGTATTATTAGAAAATTCAATTTAATGAAAATCTTAATAATTGGCCAAGTATTTTTGAAAGAGTAGTTAATGTGCTAAAGTGTTTATCTGTAAAAGGTATCCAGTGGTTACATATTGGATATGTTGACTTGTATGAAGAGTGAGCAGTTTTGATATATGAGGTGGGCATGTGGATTTAGGAAAATGTTCCTAAGTCATTATTCTACTGGCTCTGTGGATCTAGTTTTGTATTCTTTCAGTCTATCCTTAATGCTATCACAAGAAAAAACATTTTCTACTTAAATCTGATTTTGTTTTACATACCTTATTTAGAGCAACTTGAAATTAAACTTGTTAAAAATTTTGACTGTAGTACATGGTGGAAGTCTAATTTCAGAGCATGATATTCAAAGTTCTCTACCCTACTTTTTTAAAAAAAATTGTTAAAAGAATTACAGATGTCCATTTTCCCCCCACTGACCCCTTCTAGCCCACATTCGCCCCAAGTCCTAGGCCCTTACCTCATTATTGTCTTTGTCCTTTGGTTATGCATATATGCATACAAGTTCTTTGGTTAATCCCGTCTCACCCACCCACCCCCACTTTCCCTCTGAGACTGGACAGTCTGTTCCATGCTTCTGTATCTCTGAATCTATTTTGTTCATCAGTCTATTTTTTTCTTTAGATTCCACATGAGTGAGAGATCATATGATACTTGTCTTTCTCTGACTGGCTTATTTCACTTAGCATGATACTCTTCAGGTCCCTCCATGCTGTCTCACAAGGTACAAGATATTTCTTTTTGCTGCTGGGGAGCATTCTGTGGTGTAGGAAAAAAATAAACAAATGGGACTATATAAAAATAAAAAGCTTCTGCACAGCAAAAGAACCCATCAACAAAATGAAAATGGAGCCCACTGTATGGGAGAACATATTTGCCAATGATACATCTGATAAGGGGTTATTACCCTAAATATATAAGGACCTCATGCAACTTAACAGAAGGAAGACAATCCAATTAAAAAGTGGTCAAAGTACCTAAATAGACACTTTTTCAAAGTGGACATAAGATGGCCAAGAGACATGTGAAAAATGCTTAGTCATTAATCATCAGATTGATGCAAAATAAAACCACAATGAGGTATCACCTCAAACCTGTCAGAATAGCTACCATCAATAAATCAACAAATGACAAGTGCTGGCAAGGATATGGAGAAAAGGGAACCCTAGCACACTACTGGTGGGAATGTAGACTGGTGCGGTCACTATGGAAAACAGATTGGAGTTTACTCTCCATGCTACTTTTAGACTCAAATTCCTCCATGGCCCCTCCTCTACACCTCCTTATGTTTCAATACAATCATTCAGCACAGTTATCTTTCTAGTTGTAAAAGAAAAAGTTTAAGACAGATACGCTATGTACTAGAAGCCTGGTGCATGAAATTTGTGCACAAGTAAGGTCCCTAGGCCTGGCCGGCGATCAGGGCTGATTGGAGCCTTCCAGGTGCTGGCCAGGGCCTTCCTTTGTTCAATGCCGCCTTCTGGTAGTCAGTGCACATCATAGCGAGCGATCAAACTTCCAAACTCCCTAATTTGCATATTAGGCATATATATATATATATATATATATATATGTATATATATAGTATATATGTATTATATATATTAATATATATTATATATATTATACATATATAATATTTCCTATCTCTGGCTTGCTGTTGTTCACACATACACACAAAAAAAATAAAAATGAGGAAAGAACTGGAATCACATCTGCTTCAAATCTATAAGTTTAAGTTTTCAAAGAGCCTATTCTTAGTCTCCAGTGAACTAATTATTTGTTTAGAGCCTAAAGTCAAGGCCAATCTATTTTCATGGGAAAGAATTTAGGACAACAGCTAAATGACAATGATAAACATACCTTTTTTTCTAAATCCTTCTCGGTTCATATGCAATTTGGGTCTTTTAGGTCATCCTCAGGAGATTCTCATTCTATCACTAAGTTATGGATTTTTTCCTCTTTTGCATCTGCATGTGAGGTTTCCACTAACATATGAACTAATTGATATATATGTGAGGACCCTAAAATGCATGTTCCTGAAATTATTTTAAATACAGTAGGTCCTTGGGTTACGTTGGAGATCTGTTCCTACGGCAAGATGTAATGTGATTTTCGCCCTAAGGTGGAACCCACCTACATAAGCACCTATGTCACTCACATGGAGCACAGACACAGCAGTAATGAAGTGAAACAATAAAAATATTCAAAAGAAAGATGATTCCTGGCCTTTACTGTGGTAAATAAATAATAAAAAACATAAAGCACACATGTGCATACGTCGAAATGGTGGAAATTTTTTTTTTTTAATAAGTAAATGGGAGATGGCAACATAACCATGAAACGATGTACATTGTTCTAAGAGGAGGAGAACAGGACAGGAAAAGAAGTACGGGTAGCATAGGATGAAGGAAGAACACTAGGCTTTATTTGAAGTTTTGGAGGATGTAAGAGTTTTAAGTTTTCCTCATTTTTTTATTTGCTTTAGCCAAGGAATATTTTAAGAAAGCAATTTTGAACCTGAATTGCTTTTGGAAACTTCCTCATTCCAATCTATATATATAAAAGGCTAAGTGACTTTCCAACCAGCGGTACATCTGTCATGCACTGATCACCAGGGGGCAGATGCTCAATTCAGGAGCTGCCAAACTGCAGTGACTTGGCAGTGGTGGTTCTCGGATGACGCACCCCAGAACCAGAGAGGAGGGAGCCGATTCCTCGCAGGGCCACACAATTCCACCTTCGGTCATGGGTTGTGCTGTTGCTGGGGCACTGTCGGCCAGAATCTGGTTTACTGCACACTTGCGTTTGCATACCACACCCGGTATGACAGCAATTTTGCAGAATGCCCTCTCTCACTCTGGGATCCCTGTCTATCTCTCTATATAAAAGTCTAAGTGACCGACCATCCATTCGTCCGACAGTCCAACCAACCGACAAGCTGGTACATATGACACACACTGGCAATTTAAAAATAAACATTGATTCACACATGTGTGATGCATATAAATCTGTCGCTGATGCCAATCGCATGCGTGTGTTTCGACACTGGCCTCCCATTTAAATTAATTCAAAGACAGTTTCCCATGATGTCAGCATTTGCCATGACTATTAATAAATCATAAGGACAAACTCTAGACAGAGTAGGAATATTCCTACCTGAACCCATTTTCAGATATGGTCAGTTATATGTTGCTTTCTCTCGAGTTCGAAGAGCATGTGATGTTAAAGTTGTAAATACTTCATCACAAGGGAAATTAGTCAAGCACTCGGAAAGTGTTTTTGCTCTTAATGTGGTGTACAGGGAGATATTAGAATAAGTTTAAACAATTTATCAGTCATTGTTTTTATTGATGTTTTCATTGTTTTTATATCATGTCTTTGTTGTTATATCATGGTGTTATTGTTTATTAACCTATATATTATTTTCATATGCATTTTACTAATTTTCTTTCATTTCTGACACTTCTATTATAGAGAAAGGACAAATAGCGATATTAACATATTTCTTCTAGTTAATTTCCTTTCAATGTGCACAAATCCGTGCACTGGCCACTAGTTAAAAAATAATCAAGTGAATAATATTGTTCATGATGTGGGATATAGTAGTTCCCCCTTATCTATGTTTTTGCTTTCTGCATTTCAATTACCCATGATCAACCATGGTCTGAAAATATCAAATAAAAAATCCCAGAAATAAATAATTAATGTTTGAAATGCCACACCTTTGTGAATAGAATGCTGAAATCTCTCCTGCTTACCCTGCCCAGGACATGCATCATCCCTTGTCCAGAGTACCCAATGCTGGACCTATTAGCCTCTTAGTTCTCTCAGTTATGGGATTGTGGAAAACTTAAACCTTTCTCTTAGGTCCTCCAAAATCTCAACTAAAGTCTAAGGTGTTACCTTACTAGTCTTCTTCCTTCATTCTGTGCTTCTTATTACCTGCTGCCTGTCCTTTTTCTGTCCTGCCTCAGTTGAAGTATTGCAGTGCTTGTGTTCAAGTAAGCTTTATTTTACTTAATGATGGCCCAAAGTTCAAGCGTAGTGATGCTGGGGGCTCAAATATGCAAAGAAAAACTGTAAAATGCTTCCTTTAAGTGAAAAGGTGAGTACAATAAAATAAGGTCTTTTGAGACAGAGACCACATTCACATAACTTTTATTACAGAATATTGTTATAATTGTTCTATTTTATTATTATTTATTGTTAATCTATTACTGTGCCTAATTATTAATTAAACTTTATTATAGTTATGTATATATAGGGAAAAACATAGTGTATGTAGGATTGGGTACTACTCATAGTTACAGGCATCTTGGAATCTATTAGGGATCTTGGAATGTACCCTCCATGGATTAGGGGCGTATTGTATATGGCATGATTTGTTCTGCAAAGAAGTTGATTCAATGACATATTCTAAACTCTGGCTGTTTGGAGCAGGACAAATTTTGGAGCATGGACAGACTTCTTATAAGTGTCTATACCTGTTCTCTTCCTTAAGAACTTTACCTAAAGGGGTAAAAAACAGCAACCTACAAAACATAGAGACAAATAATAATTTTGTTAGTAATAAGGCATATTTCCACTAAGATAAAAACTTTCAAAAGGGACCTACTAAAAGTATTTTATATAAGTCCTCTTCATTCCTCCAAGGATTTGGGGAGCATGTTAAAAAATGTAGAAATTCAAAGGTTCAGATCCAACACAAGACTCATCATTATAACCAAGGTTCATGGAGTGACAATTTCATGACTATTTTGAAAGAAGCCTTCAGAGTTAAAAGTTGTTTGGATTAACCCAATTTGCCGGGAGCCGGTCCATGCTTGCTGTTTCTAGGGACCTGGCATATATGGCATACTGTTCTTAATATGTTTGCTCACCTTTTTGGCACTATGTGTTTTAACCAAGGTCTCTGAGAAAGGTTGTTTCCCCAGGTAGGGATTTTCCCCTGAAGTTAGGGAGGGAATAAAACCTCTTAACTAAGTGCCAGGCGGGTAATTAATCACTTTAACTATGAACAATCATGCTTAAGCCACATAATCTTTACTCCCTGGAATGGAGATAAGAAACGCCCTAACCTTTGGAATAGAGATTGATAGGATTGGAATCAACTGGTATAAATACAGATGTAACAAGACAGCAAGACTCAGAACTCAGAAGACAGAACTTACACGGAGCCTAGAGACAGAAGAACTTCGCTGGAGAGAACATGGCAAAAGATCCTGGACAGAAACTGGCCTCAGAACGTAGAGACAGAACCTAGCGAGAGAACATGGCAAAAGATCCTGGACTGAACCTGACTATAGAACATGGCAAGAGAACCTGACTAGAACCTGGTGACTGAACCTGGCAGGAGAACCTGGACAGAACCTGGCTGGAGATCCTAACCAGAACTTCGCTGGAGATCCTGAGCAGAACCTCTCTGGAGATCCAGACCAGAACTTGGCTGGAGATCCTGGCTAGGCAGCTGATCAACTGAACGCTGTCTCCGTGTCCTTCCTTCTCCGCCGACTCCATCCACACCTTTGGGGACCCCTGGACCTGCTGGGGTTGGACCCCAGCACCAATTGTATAACATAATCTATTTTTCTTAGGAGACTGTAACTCATCTATGGAGTTGCTATGTAATTTATTGTTTGGATGTATTAGGAAGTTCCTGAAACAAAGTTATTCAGAACTTCATCTTACAGCATAAAATTTTCAGAATTCAAAATACCTGAGCTGGGCCCTAGAGTTTGCATTTTTAATAAGTAGCTAGGTAATACCAGTGTTGCTGGTCTGAAAGGACAATTTGAGAACCACTGATGTAGACAGTCTTAGTCATTAACTGTATTAAGTTTTGTGGCTAGTGATAGTTTCAGGGAACTGTGAATGCCAATAAAATTGTTTCATGCAGCGTACATTTGTCAGTTTGTAATATTCAAGATGTTTATCACTTGAGATAAAGATATTGGAATTTTACTGTTCTGCATAACTGAATTTAAGGTATGCCAATCTTATGTTATTCCTCTAAATAGGAAAGAGATTTCTCTAATGTTAATTACTCATTCAACATCAATTATCACAGCACAATTAATCCTGATTTCCTAGAGATCTCTACATTATGAAAATTGTCAGATCTGTCAATACGTGTTAATATATACTGATGGGGGAGATGTGCATGTTAGCTCTGGATCTCAATGTTATACACAGAACAGGTTTTATCAATATATAGTCTTCTTGCCAATTCCATTTTCTTTCTTTTTCATTATCTCATTTTCTCATAAGCTCAGGATGCACATTTAAATGCTAGGTGCATTCTAGCTCTTACCAATCAGACTCATTACCATTTTATAAAAAAATGCAGGCTGCCCCTAGTTACATACTAACTTTTTCAATTCCAGGGCATTGAGCATGCTGCCCTGATCTGGGTGTATTCTAACTTATTGTTCGAAACAGAATGAGTCTTGCCCTGAAGGGATCCTTTCAAACACACTATTGGGCCTGAATGCATTTTTGCCCTTAGGCTCTCTCCATTCCTTCAGACTGATCATCCAGACTCCACTGAATATTGCCTTTGGGTTGTCTCCTTGGGTTTCAATTTCAAGGCTTGCCTGCCTTTTACCCTCAGGTTTTCCCTTTTCAGTTTCTGTATTAGGTTTTAAAGGCCTAGTGGCTTAAACACTTTCTCATTACAGTATTTTCCTGTTTCATGCTTCAATAACATGGATGTGGACTGCTGTTTCATTGATCTGATGTTCCCTCTTAAGAATTTTAATATCCCCCTTTCTTAGGTATTACTTTTTATGCCATAGCTTTTGTCAAACCTTAGGATTTTGAAGCAGTAAGCTATAGTAGCATATAGTCAATCATATCCCCAAATCCATACTTTCTACTGGAAGAAATTATTTGCATACCTACACTGTCATAACCAGTCAGGGTGTTGGTAATAAATCAAGGCTGCATATTTGTTTTCATTTAAACAGAAATGGGTGTATTGGAAGCTATTCAGGTAGCACAGTGAACAGAGTTTCATGCTGCAGAAACCCAACTAAAGGAATGTCAAGTGGTCCAGCAGACACTGGGCAGCGGGAAACAGCCTTACACACATTGATAGCACAGCCTGGTTCATGAAGATGTTGGGGACTGAAGCCGCCCTTCAAACTGATGCCAGTGGATGCTGGGTGCCACCACTATCAGATTGAAATGACTATTGAAAGTTTCTTCCTTGAGTCACTAGCTTCATGTTCAAGGTTGTAGCTAGGAACAGTAGATTGCCTGAAATAAGTCTATCTCACCTTATTGGCCTGCTACCATTGAAGGCTTCCCTGATGGCAGCATCCCCACCCCCAATACCAGGAATGGCTCAGATACTGTGTCAAAGAAAACATGACTTTAAAATAATGGAGACATAGTTACAAGGTCATTGTGTTGGAGGAGGTCATTGAGAGGTCATGACCTGCGGGCTACTCCCTGGCAATTAGAGACTCTTTATCCCCACCCCTCCCCTTGGAAAGTACATCTGCCTACTATTCCCATGCTAGCAGCCATTTCAAGGATGTAGCCTTAAAAGAGTAAAGTGATCTTGAGACCATCTGGGCTGACTATGGTACTGAATCCAGTTTAGGCCCCTATATAAACTTTCTGGGTTCTGAGGGGTCGGTGTGGAGATCTAGTAGTCCTGCAGTTGCCTCGTATGTAAGTTCCCTTGCTTATTAAAATGGCCACCTACCGATCTGGAGTGGTCTGCCTCTTTATTCAGTCATTCCTTACCCTTTACGAATGGGAGCAGATTTGGGAATGAGCACATTAGCATACACATAAAAATAAGACCTTACAGGAGCTGCCACAGGTTTTCATTTTTGTATTTAACTTTTCATTTAGTGGAACTTATAATTATTTCCCCTACTCCTGGCTGCCCAACATGTTTCTTTTTATTCTCAACTCCCCTGAAACATAAGGTGAATTATGGACACTACGTGCAAGTGAAATTTAGGCTTCTCGCCAAACTGACCAGTGTGAGCAGCCTCCAGAAGCACAACTTAAGCAGGTCAGGGGTAACTTAAATTATGCTCTCTTTTTGGGACAGAAGGTTGTTTTGCCTTTGAAATGCTTGGAAAATTCCGTAGTCCACCTTATGTCCTTAATTCTGCCTTCAGGGAGCCTGATCTGTTTATCCTAAAGATTTTCTGTAAAAGTCACTTATCTCTTTTTCCAGTTTCCTGGGTTTCATGTACTTCTGAACTATGTCAACCCCAAAGTCCATATATAACCAACACAATGCAGGTTTTAATTTCTTTTTCTACAAACATGTTAAAAGGCTAGCCTTGTAATAAATAATATTATTTGCTTATTTTCTGGTCCTATCTAAGTATGGCTTCGAGTAGGGGAAGGTAAAGCCTCGAGACAGAAAAGAAGCTCACTTTAACCTACAAGCATTTCTAGACTAAAATCTATCCAGAACATAGAGTTTTTGACTCAGTCATACATGATTCAATTATACACTTCATTGAAAATATTTTTATTTAATTAAATAAAATGTTAAATTATTTTTATTACATTAAAATGTTTATTATTCATTTTTTCATCCAGTTAATATTTAAGTGTATCAGACACTGTTGTCAATGCTAAGGATAAAACATTGAGAAAATGTGAAAAAGGCCCACTCTAATACAGCTTGCATCCTAGTAGGTCTGTCAGACATATAAGTAATAAGTAAGTGAGACATAAATATAAATACCTTTGTTTATATGGTTACAAAGGCTGAGAAGGAAAATAGAGATTGGAATTGTTATTATTGGGAAACGTAGAGCAGAAATGGTTAAAAGTTTCGCTAGAGAGGCCAGGGAAAGTAATATTTAAGTATAGACTGAGGGAGCAAGCAAGTGGATATAAGGAGAACATTCTAGCTAGAGGAAACAGGGTTCACAGTATCTCCAGCAGGCATCTCTCTAGTTTTTCATAGGAACATAAAGGATTTGGATTTGGTTATGTGCCATTATTGGGGTTTGGGGAAGAGGAGGGATGAAGAAAAATTGGGGATATTATAATGACATTGGGTTTTGCTCTGAGTGAGCTGGGAAACTAGAGGCTTAAGGGTACAAAAGGCTGTGTCCTGACCGACATTCAGCAGCACCTCTCTGCTTCCGGTGTGAAGCACACATTGATTGTAGGGAGAGTGGGCAAAGACAATCACATGCAGTGAATCAATAAGGCTATTACAGATTCAAGCAGTAGCTAATGAGGGCCTTGCCTAGGTGGTGCTAATATAGGTGGTCAGTTTCTGGGTATAACTGTAGACTGCTTACAATTTTGATGTTGGATGTGAGGGGTAGGATCAGGGATGACTCTAAAATTTCTAGCCTCAGCACATGGAGATGTAGTTGTGAGGATGATGTACAAGGAGGGAAAAGAAAGTATGGAAGAAAAGATCAGGAGCTCAGTTTTTGATGCATTATTTCTGTTAGATATTAGACATCTAAGGGGAGATGGCAATTAAGTAGTTAGATAAATGTCTTGAATTTAGCAAAGAGGATTGGTTTAGAGATACAAATTTGAGAGCCATAGGCACACAAATAATATTCAAAGCTATAATCTAGTGCTGTGTAACAAAAGTACATACAAACTAGCTCCTTTAATAATTTTTTTTTTCAGTTTTAGAGATGTGGAAACTGACTTGGAGAGCTATATAGCTTGATGACACACGCACACAGGAAGTTATGTGCAAGGATTAAGTTTTAGAGACCTTTTGTTTCTGAAGATTCAAGTCCTTCCATTACCAAGCTCAATATCTGCATCTTCCTTGAATTGACTACTTTTCCTACAACACTCCACCAGTCTGCAGTGTCCCTCTCCACTTGTTTTTTTTCCACTTGGCCAGTTTCCTTTATCTCTCCAAACTCTTCCTTCATTGGCATTGATTAAAGTTGAGCACTCTTCCAGTCATATGAGAAGAGGGAAAGACAAAAAAAAACCCACAAAAAAACAAACAAACAAAAAACAAAATTAAACAAAACATAAAGGAATGGGCAAGGTTCCACAGAAATCAGAGAGATAATGAGGTCAAGACTCTTTAGAGTTTAGAGTAGACAGTTCTCAATGATGAGGACTAAATGGAGAATATATTCTTATTTAGGCTTGCAGACAATTACTTGTCCTTTCCCTTTTCGAGCCAAATTAAATTAATGAAATCACAGCAAACTTCCCTTACTAGTAAGTATCTCAGGAAAGAAATAAAAGACAAATGCATGTATTCAGCAGTATATGGTTTTTAAAGGCAATACAATACTGTTGCCTAGTCTTTCATTATCTTAAAAATTCTCTGTCTTACTGTAATCATTATAATGTTTAATTTTTTCAGAGCAATTCCTTAGGTATTATTACATGTGATCTCAATGAAAGCTATTCAGATGAAGATGCTAAAAAGCACAGATGGATAAAAATCATATATTTATATAAAGGGATACAGTACTTCTTGTCAGTTTTTCAAACCATGCAAATTGTTGATCAATTATTGTTGCAGAGTTTTAGAATATATCTTTGTAACACTGAATATAATAAAGAGAATTATCTCCTCTGTATTATATTCTCTTAATTTCCTTTTCTCACTCCCGCCTCCACCCATTTTCCCAATGTCCATTTAGTCCCAACTCCAGGAATCTCTTCTAGGCTTTCCTCATCTTATAACATTTGATCAGATTACCTGGTATGCAATAGAGTGTGGTGGGGTCTGTGGTTAACTTGAGCAAAGTTTCTCTTTCTCTCCCTCTATCTCCATCTCTCCCTCCCTCCTCTCCCCCTCTTTTTTTTTTTGTCTCTCTCTCCTTTTTAGTTTAACACTATGCTACCCAAGATAAATACATCCTGGGGCCTGATGTAGTCTACTGCTGACTTTTATTTCGTGATCCTTTCTATAGTCTTTCATGACTTTTAATTTTTAAGTTAAATAAGTGTATCTGTCAACCCTACCTCCCTATTTTCTAGGAACTAAATCTTTTCACTTTTATCATTATTGGTTTGGTTTTTTACTCTGAATTCTTTCTCTGACAAATTACTTTCCTCCATTTCATTTAATTCCTATTCTGGTGATTACTCTTTTTCTTTCCTTTGGGGATTTTTTCTATCTCTTTCCATTTTTTGCTGTAACGTTTTAATTGTTTCTATGTTTTAGATCCAACTGCTTTGTTAACCAGGTTCTTTTGAGAACCGGTGGTACAGTCTCTCAGATCTCCTGAGGTTGCTGTTCTAGTGGAGCATTCTACTTGAGCTATTTTCATTCTTCTGGTATAGTTGGGTCTTGAATGTTAGTTTCCTATTCGTGGATAAAGTCTAGTCACAGTGAGGCTCAGGTAGTATGACTCTGGCTGGTATTGTGTGACTCTTACTGGAGTAGTGTCACTCTGAAAAATCACCGCAAAGGTCCTGGAGCCTGTGACAGTGGGAGGCAGCTGTCCCATAGTCTGCAGATGAGGCAGTGGGACTCTGGCTGGGTTATTTCACTCTGTGAATCACGAGGGGGTCCAAGAGCCAGCGGCTGGGAATGTGGCAATCTTGGTGTCTGTGGCTAAAATAGCACGACCTTTAATGCGTATACGAGCCCTCAGCTCACAGAGGTGTCCAGAAGCCAGCAGCCAGGAGGGGGGAAGTCATGGATTTTGCTAAGAGAGCTGTGTGCCCTTGGCTGGAGAGGTGCGCGCCCACAGGCATCTCACAGAGGGGCCCAGGAGCCGTCTGCCGGGGTGGTGGGCTCATGGGGCCCACGTACTGGAGTAGCACAGCCACGGTGTCCAGAAGCCGGCAGCCAGTGCCTGTTTGATTTTACTTCTCTCACTTGTGGGTCATGTTATAGTCCTTCTAGATAGCACTGTTCTAGATCTCATTCAATACAAGTGGAGTAAATTGAGAAAATTGAGAAAATATCCTATATTGGCAAGGTATTACACTATGATTGTTTTTTTACATGTGTGACTATCACATTGTATAAATTATGTGTGTGTCTGTCTGTGTCTGTGTGTCTGTGTGTCCCTTGCCCTTCACTGACTGAATCACTTATTTAGGATACATTGATTAAGCAGTGCTGGATATTATTAATGGCTGGGTCAAATCTACGATGTCTCAGAGCATCACTGCCTCAAAGGCAAACCCCTTGTTTAAAATTAATCACCTCATTTGTTCAAATTGTCAGTCTGCATGCCCCTGTTGCTTTGCAGTTTTCTACAGCCGTGTCCCACTATTTGAACTCTTCTTTCAATATGTTCTTATGACTTTTCTTCTGCCTTGTCCCTTCAGGGCCACCTGACTGCAGTTTTCAACACAGCAGCTGTTTGAGCATTACTTGCCAATTCTCTGTTCACACACCTATGACTCTATTGGCATCACATCCTGAAATATTAGATTCCTTTATGCATAACATGTAGGAAAAGAACAACCTAAATCAGAAAAATGTATAGATCACTTGAAACATTTTTCATTATAGAAAAGGACATAGATTTTTTCAGAAGATATAATCAAAGGCATTGTTAGTCTAGGAGTAATGGGATACAAGTAAAATGAGACTTCCTTTTATATTAAAAATTGTGCGAAGTGGCTAATGGTCATGAACATCTCTATTTATTCACCATATAAATAAGTTATGAGTCCAGGCTCTGAAAATCTTTCTAGTATTGAACAAAACTTTAAGCCAAATATTTCAAAATGAAAGTTGTATAAAACTATCACCTCTTTTAATAATACATTTTATTTGGAGCATGTCAAAATTAATATCATGTTTTCCTATAAGTATGTGGTATCAAAAGGGAGATTAGCAAAATTATACTTACAATTTTATGTTTAAATAACAGTATTTTACAGTTTTATTTTCATTAAAAAATATCTTAAAATTGTGGGAAGTGTTTGTACGAAGAAAAGTATTCCTCAAATCTCTAGGGTCTCTAGCGAGGTCTGAGAATTAAACTGACAAAGATATATTAATAGGACAGAGCATACAATTTTATTAATGAATGTTTTATATGACATGGTAGCTTTGATAAGAAAATGAAAACCCAAGGAACCAGATAGACCTGTGTATTTATATGATAGGTTTGATGAAGAGTGCACAGATATGAAGGAAAATGATAGGTTAAGGAGTATGAGGTAATTATGGAAACCTGGGGGAAACTTAGTAATGCCTGTTTCCTAAGATTTTTCTTGGCATCTCTTTGTCTTCAGAGATAACTATGCTCCTTTCCTTTGAGTATAGGAAGGGCAGAGTATATAGAGGGCACTTTTCAAAGGAGGATTTTATGACCTGTTTCATGGAATAAAATCAAGACGGGGAAGAGATTAGAGTGACCTTCCTGTTTCTGTCATTTTATCCAACAAAAGCTTAAAATATTCACTATGCCAATGTGCCATATTTTAGGGTAGTGTGTTCCAAAAACCATTATTTTTTATTTCTAAGGTATTTATATTAAATCATGTATAAATATTAATTTGATAATATTAAATGCATATTTCTTATAGAATAAAAAAACATTTTCTTATTTTTCAACTTTTAATAGAATTATTTGACCTAAGATTTAAATAAATGGTAATTTCTCAGTAAAGAGAATGATTATTTTTAACTTGCTTTCTATAATGAAAATATTAGCACTAATTTTAATAATAAAATTTAAAAAAAAATTAACGTGAAATATATTTTAATTTTTTTATTAAATGTCTATATGAGTATGTGTTTCCCATTACAGAGGAAAATGTATTTGCAAAGCAAGGATACACATAAAAGAGTAGAAAAAATACAAGTTAATTGAAAATCTTTAAATTCACAATGAACATGTGCAAATCTGCCCATATTAGAGGCATGTAATTATCTTTAGGATGTGTGAGGCAAAAAGGTAATAAGGCAGATTTTCAGTGGTAATCACACTGACATTATACTTAAAAGGATGAAGGAAACAGAATTCTCCAATTCAGAAAGGATCACACAAGCATAGAATTTTTCAGATTAGCAACAAATAATCTACAAATGCCAGTGAATCTAAAAGCCAAGGACAAATTATAGAACATGAACACATTTCTCCTTCTACCTTCTTATCTGCAATCAAAAGAAATGAGTGATTTAATAGAATTGCCACTTTTTTGTGTTGTGTTGAATCAATGACAAATATGTTTACATTAAAACTTAGAGGTCGGTATCAAGTCATCTGTAATCTTATCAGAAAATTTGAAAGGTTATATGTACTTCTGAAGCCATACCAGCTACACACATGGACATACAAACACGTTGGTCTTATTAGGGTTGATTCATACTCTGTTTGACAAAAAAGGATGAGTAGAGAGAAAAGTTTGACTTTTTTAACATTAAAGTTGAAATATAAATACAGTTAATGTAAGAAACATTATAAAACATATTGGCATATAATTTTGAACTCAAACTGTTTTAAAATCTTGATTGTGTTAAAATCTAATCAAGCTTTTCACTTTTATTCTCATCTGCTCACTACTAGTCATATCACTTTTAATAAATTCACATACACAAAGTGATAAAGGGTAATATACAGATATTGTTATTAAATATAAGTATACACACATGTAATATATACAAACATCCTTTTTGCTATATTTATTTTAATGACCATAACTGCTGATATTAAGGACCTGTGATCTTAGTGAGGGTATTACTAAAAGGACAAAATAACAAGGTTTTCTCCATTGAATACATGTGAAAATTGTCTATTCTTTTTAGCTACAGCTGTTTTTAAAAACACTATCTTCAGTAGATAAAATAGCTACCAGATATGGAAAAGAGATGTTAATTAGCATTGCATCAAATACATTTCCAAATGACCTAGGCCATGCAATGTAAAACATACGGTGGCAGCCATGAACATGTGCTTCTCAGATCTGACGGAGGGATCCTAATTGACCCATTGCCCAAGGTCTTACACTGGAAATCCTGTAGCTTTACTTCCCATTTCCTCTTCTCAGCCAATCACTGAGTGCCGCAGGGATATTAAAGCAGGTCTGTTCCATGAGGGATAGGGCTCTTCTGATGGTCACTTTGACTCAAGGACTTCCCAGTGGCTTTGCCACACTTTCCTCAGACTGTACTGCAGTCTAAGTTTTACATCCAAACTCCCTTCCCTCTCTTCTTCACAGAGATGAGACCTTTATTGTACTCCACCAGGAATCATGGACTCCTTCCTAGCTCCTTTTCATTTTCCATCATAGGCATCTTCTCCAATAAATCACTTTCATAGCTGCATGCATTTTGGCAGTTGCTTCTTCAAAGACCCTAACACCCAAAGATTTTGGTATCTTTAGACTTTCACAGGAAGAAAACTACGTAAGTCTCTGTATATGTATAGATTATTAATTTAACATGAAAAAGCATATTTTTTTGTTGTTCTTAAAATACAAAAAACATGCATAGTCAGAACATTTATAAGCATTTTAATGGTGACCAGATGATAATGCAGCTTTAGGAAGCCCTGTATTTTTATATTCCTTTCCTTTAAAGAGATATTGTCCTCCTAAAATGAATATTGGCAGTTCCATCAGTGGAGAGATGGGCAAGAGAAGCAGGCAATCAATGTGGACTAAACAAAAGCTGAAATCTTCTTTAGAAGACTGACTGAGAATAGGAAGATTGGCTTAAGTGTCATGTTTGCCATTGAAATATAATATATATATGTATATATATACACACACATATATATACACATACATACATATATATATATATTATAAAGAAGAACTTAGGGAAGTGCCATTTATCGGAAGAAAGAGTGGCATAGGAAGGAGGAAGGAGGAATTTAAGTTTAGTCAAAAGAGGAAAAGTAAAATAAAAATTAAAAAGCTTTGCAGTTTAAAGACAACTTTATTAGATCACTTTGGGAAGAGAGCATATTAAAACTTCAATTTCTACCTCTATAGAATAATGATGTATTAAATGATTTCTGATGTCTTAATACAAAGTCTATCTGTAATATTCAAGGTCATTTATTAATTTACTAGAAGCCCGTTGCACGAAGATTCGTGCATTAGGCCCTCCTTCCCCTGCCTGCTGGCACCGGTTTTCCTCTGGCACCCAGGACCCAGGCCTTTTGCCTGGCTGCAGCAGAGAAGCCAAGCCTCTTCAGTCTTCAGTCTTCAGTCTTCAGTCTTTAGTTTTCAGTCTTCACTCCGGCCGGAGCCTTCAGTCTTCGCTCCATGCCTGCGTATGCAAATTAACCACCATATTTGTTGGGTTAATTTGCATAGTCGCTCTGATTGGCTGGTGGGCATAGCAGAGTGACACCAATTTGCATGTTTCTCTTTTATTAGTGTAGATTAAATATGTGCACAATGCCTACCATTTGCCTACTTAGTTCTAGGCACTAAGCTATACATCTCCTACAAGGAAGAAAGACAACTAGTTAGCAATTGCAATATATTGGGATACATAGTATGAAAAGATATGCCTAGGATGTGATGGGATATAGACTAGAGGTGTTTAATTCATTCATGTGAGAAAAGTCAGGAAAGACATTTTAGATGGAATAATGCATGGGTAGAAGTAAGATGTGTTCAATTTCTAGGTGGTCCAGAGCAAGGGAATATGCATCTCGTCAATAGGCTGTTAAAAATATTACACCATCAGGTAACACAATCTATTCAGAGACATTAGAGAATAGTGTTCCTTGAGCAAACAGTGCAGGTAAAGGAGCCATGTGAGTGAGGCAGGAGAGATAAACAGAACATTTCTCACAGCTCTTAGGAAACCAGGGATTTCATCCTGACAGCCTTGAACAGCCATGGAAGAATTTTACTAAAATAATTTACATTGTCAGTTTTGAATATAGTACATCAGAGGTATGGGAAGACAAAGGCAGGGAAATCTATTAGACTTTTATATTAAACTAGAGACCTGGTGCATGAAATCCGTGAATGGGTAAGGTCCCTAGGCCTGGCCAGTGATCAGGGCTGATCTGTGGGGTGACCTGTGGGGTGATTGGGGGGCCCCCACTGGCACCTGCCTTGGCTGGCCTGGGGCCTCCAGACTGGGGGCAGCTCCTACGTTGAGTGTTTGCCCCCTGATGGTCAATGTACGTCATAGCGACCGGTTGTTCTGCCATTCGGTCAATTTGCATGTTAGGCTTTTATTATATAGGAAAAGTAATACACAATTTGATTGAGTGTATTTTGGTTGGATAAATAGGAAATTAATGGCAGGGAATTATAGGGCTGTAGAATTCTAGAAGTGGGTTAAAATTTAAAAAATCAGACATTCCTAAGAAAGAGTGACCGTTAGTGAATGAAAGAGGAAATCCCCCTCAACCCTTTTCCTGGATTCTCACCTTGTATTAGCCATAGTCAAGCAGAGAGTGTTCCTCCTGGACTAGCATCATTCATGGTCACTGGCAATGATTTCTTCTTACCTGAATTTGAAAACAGCAATAAGAAGCTGTCATGATTGAGGGTTACTGCCAGATTCTGTAGGAAATTGTCAGTGAGGAATAATTTGATAGAAAATAAACCTCCTCAGAGTTTATCCTCTACTAAATGAGGGTTTCCTCCCCAAAGTGGACTATGGATTATAAATATGTCTCTCCTTTCAGGTAATTCCTCAATATGTATTCATCTGAAATTTCGCTAGCATCGTTTATCACTAACGTATCAACAAGACTTAAGGTAACGGGCAGGTATGATTCAGGTGACCCTAAATGGGAGTCAGGGTAAAAGGTGGGTGAAGGATGCATTACAAGGAGCATCTGTAAATCAAGGTCAAATATACCCTGCTTGATTTTGTCCTCAAAAGTTGCCAGTGGTTGGTTAGATTGGTAAATGTCCTGACACTACTCCTTCCTTCCTCCATGTTGTATTGTAAATATCTCTGCTATAGAGATTACATTGTTCTGTGATGATTAGGTTATAAACTGGTCTCTCCCACTGGACCATAAGCTACTAAGAGTACAGGTACTGGGTGTTTTTACGTATTTATCCTCGGCACTTTGCATCAGTACCTAGCGTGTATTAGATACTTAGTAAATATTTGTTTTAAGAATACATAACTTGATTGGTTATTGTTTTAATGAACAATTTAGATACCTAGAAAATGTCCTGTTTTATAAACATCAGCTTCTTGTCCTTTAGCTTGACTTATCTTCTGCACATGTAGAATTACTCTGCTACACATGTAAACCTCACCAGCTGTGAGCTTATTTTGCACCCCTGCAGCAAATTTCAAGATCCCTGCCCAGGCCAGTCTTCCTGCTTACAGAGGTGCAATGGGGTTAAAGCAGCCCCTCCTCACACCCACACCCACACCCACACCCACACCCACACCCACACCCACACCCTCAGGCTTGCTTCCTGGCTTCAGTGAGGAAGGATTTAATCAGCTACTTATCTTCTTCAGGTGTAGGGACAGAGCTCCCTCAGTTGCTAATGAGGACTGAGCCCCCTGCTAGCCCACTGGTTTCTCTCTCCAGGCAGATTCTTTCCCACACAGCTGGTGAGCTGCTTCCAATGACCATTTAGTCCCCACTGGCATGAAAATGGCTCTGCAAGTGCTGCCCTGGCTATGCTCAGGGCAGCATCTTCCTCCTAATAACTTCCTACTGGTTGTAACTCCAAAATCTATCTCCTGTCACTGACTCATCTGCTTTACAGAGTGCTGAATCCTCCCATCAGCCTCCTTTTGTTGCTCACGTCTTCCCAGTTCTTTCCTCAAGGAGATTTACGTGCAAAAGGAGTTTCAGTTTAGAATTTAGGTATTTTTAATAGACTCTTATTTGTGTTCAGGAATAATGATTTTCTGAAATAATTTTATATGGTTTCTTTTTTGTTTTTTTTTAAAAAAATTAAAATGCAAGCAATACAAACAAGTAAAGAAAGTGAAGAAAAACACCCTGACCTCCTCTGTGCAGATAGAACCATTTCCAGCACTTGACAAACATATACCCAGATATTTCCATGTGCATGCAGATAAAAAGGTAGACGAACCATGGGATAGGCAAACATACCTTTACAATAAATGAGATCTTTATATGTAAGCTTCTCATTAAGTTCAAATAAGTATGTTTTCTTGTCGAAAGTAAACACTGTGTTAGGGTGGCTTTTTAAAAAATCTTAAATATATTTTAACATTAAAATTAAAATATACCAATAGTTTTTAAATAATACTTTTTTCAGACTCACCCTAGTGGACCTCACACAGATATTATGTGCATGTCTCACTGTCGACATCAATGCTAATATAATTAGTTCAGAGAATGTCAAAAAACATCTGTTCAAATAGCCAGAGGAATCTGAGTACAGACTAAGAGTACTAATAATACTGATAATAGTACAAGTAATAATTTAGAAAATGGTTCTGAAGCTGGTATGATCGTACAATCTTTTGGGAACCTGTTAAAATGCAGATGCTGACTCCGTAGGGCTGTGTTGGGGGCTGATATGCTGTAAACTTACAGGTGATGTTGACCTCGCTGGCCTTGCACTGTCCTGTAAGCAGCAAGTAAGAGTGCACAGTGCGTCAGGTGTTATCTGCCAGGCCAATCTGTCCGGCTTATATTCTTGATTTTATTGAATCATCACAACAATCTATGAGTACTGCATTATAAGTATGAAACTGAGGCTCAAAGAATGTAAAATATGTACCTAAGGTCACTCCACTAGGGAGAGAGAGAAACATTGATTGGCTGCCTCCTGCATGCCCCTTACGGGGGATTGACCTGGCAACCCGGGCATGTGCCCTGACTAGGAACGGAACATGACCTCCTGGTTCACAGGTTGACACTCAACCACTGAGCCACATTGGGCAGATTGCAGATAGATGTTTTATTCTAGGCCTTTCTCCAGAGACACGTTTTTCCTTTATCGAAAATCCCCTAATATTTCATTCTGGAAAGCCAGTTGCTGAGACTGATTTGTACTTAAATCTATAACATCATTAAATTATGCATAGACTGAAAATATCACAAATAGTCCATAAAACTAAGAGAAAAACAAAAACAAAGAAAAAAAACAACAAAAAACTTATGCAAGTTAAATAGAAAGAGCAAATCAATGAGATTTTGCATATTTATATGGATTAAAGACTTTAAAGGAGCTTTTGGCAGATTTATGAATTACTGCAGTAAAAATTACAATTAGGAAATGATGGCATATACCTAACCATAAGTTTAATATTAGAGAAATCTTATAGGCAATGTATAAGCCAGAAGTCAAATATTTGCCCTACAAATGATCATTTATCTTATTGTTTTTACTTTGTAAATTCTATTACTTACACAAACAATTGGCCTAAATGTACTCCCAGATTTCACACTGAAGAACTTTACAGTATTTCAAGAAGAAGCCAAATTTAGAGATTATACTTGCAGTAATTATCTGCAACATAGATAAAATAGAAAAATTCCTTGGGAAAAACAATTATCAGAACCGGCACACAAAGAAATAAGATATCTGAATAGTCCTATTGCCAGGAGGATTCGGTTGGTAGGGTTCCCTAGTCACTAATGGGAGTGGGATTCTTGGGGTACCACTGGAATAAGCATTTCCGGAGGCCCCCATGGGAGAGTGAATGGTTTTTATTTGCTTGGCATTATATCCCTTGGGTTGTAAGGTACATTGTCCTTGATCCAGTGCTGGGAAATATGTAGTTGGGGCTCTAGCAGAGCCAAAAGTGGGGCCATTGTCCAGAGTTTCAATTCCATGGTGGAATGGGATCTGGTGTGGCATCAGGCAAGATTCAGTCCATCAGTGTATTGTGTGGAGTCCACGTGGCTCTGGGCCATGTGGGTGAATGCAGGGCGTGAGAGCCCTGCAAGCCAGGTGGGTCAGGGATGAGAAGCAAAAGAGAGAGAGGGCTCCTTTTTCAGGAGTTTCAATATCAAATCATCCCTCATTTGCAGTGGTCCCTCCTATTCTGGCCACTGACTTGTTCCCAGGTGTGACTGACAGGTAAGCATCTTCCCACATCACCCAGGACCTTACTGGGCACGCATCTATTGTCCACTCCCAGGATCTGCGAGGAACAGACTTGGAGAATGTGAACTGCAGCTTCCTTGGCAAAGCTGTGTAAATGGCATGCCTATATTATCTAGTCTCCCCTTTACTCCTTTCTGTTATTTTATAACCAGGTTGTTATGTGATATCAGTCCCAAATCTATTAAAGAAACCTACTTTGTTATTTAAAACTTTTTCATGAAGGAAACTCTAGGCTAAGAGGGTTTCACTAATGAGTTCTATAAAATATTTAAGGACATAATAATACAATCATACAAACTTTCAGAACACATTTGTCAGAGCAAAATAAGTCAGACACAAGAGTGCGTACTACAAAATTCCACTTCGATGAAGTTGAAAAGCAAGCTAATCTAATCAACGACAGAACTCAGCAACAGTGGCCTATTAGGAGCTTGGAATGAATGTGAAGGAGACATGAGGGAATCTTTTTCAGTGAAGGAACTGACTGGGACATACACATATTTTCCAGAACTCAAAATATTATACATTCCTCAAACCTAATTTCTTTTAAGTTGAAAGGAATAAAAATATATTTTAAAATGTCTCTGGTACTCAGATCGGTCTATATGCACAGAAAATAAACTGGTTTCAGGTTCAATAAAAAATGCAGTCATTGAGGGCATGCAGAGGAATGATATAAAATCAGGAGTTAGAACTATTTTGAATGACAAGATTGTGATTGGTGTTAAGTATCTAGTTTTCAAAAATGATTACTTTGAAAGAGATAATGCATATTTGGATAAAAAGTCCCATTATATTTAGTTAATAGTTATTTTGTAATTGCAGCTAACATTGCACTTTTCATTGCTTTTTTAGTTTTTCCATGTTTAGGAATTTGTTTTCTTTTTAACTCAAGTGTTAATTCTTCCAAAGGGGAAACGTTTTTTTTTCATATTGCTGATTATTATATGTTTATTAAATTAAGACTCAGTGCCACTGAAGTTGCATTTTGTAATGTAACTTTTATAAAGAACCCTGTTCAATCTTCAGAGGCTGGTGTATTTTTATAGCGATTTTTCAAATGTGTTTGCTAGTGCAGTTTACTCCAACAAGCATTTCTTGAACCTACTTCATCCCAGGAAAGGCTCAGTGATTCAAAGCTGATAAAGAAGGTACATACCTCAAAGCACCATGTTTTTAAGTTAGAACACATACTGGCTAATTAAGCAGTGTTCTTTCTTGGATTAAAATAATTGGAATGACATAAAACATATATAATAAAAAACTGAAAAATTTGTGTAATTTTGTGGCTATGTACTATAAATACATAAAAATGAAGAACTGGACCCTCTCTATTTAGGCTCAAGGCAGAAACCCATCTGAAAACCGGAATAAAGTTTAGCATTGGTTATAGATTCTGCACTTTCATGAATTATTCACTGTTCTTACAACATCTGTAGTAACACATCAGTAAGCTGCAAAGATTTGTTTTAAGTTTCTCCAACAACATCCTTGAAAATCACATTTTGTTATTGCAACTAAATAAATCATATAATTATTTTAAATTACTATTTGAAATGTTCATATATAAATAGTGCTATCATTCTTTATATCTATTTCAATTGTCTGAGCCTACATACAATATATATATAAATATATATATATATCATATCATATATATATATATATATATATATATATATATATATATATATATGATAGCACTATTTTTAACATCAATAAACGTGAATTTTTGAAAATATAGGTTGCAAATACCAGGAAGAGTGATTGGCTCAAAATACATATTTCACAGTTGATTAAAATGCAAGTCATGTATACATTTATTTTAGATCTGTTTTAAGTAAAAGTAGATTCATCTTTGGTTGGTCATCATCTAAACATTGAAATAAGTGTTGCTGAAATAAATAAAATGAAAGGTAAGATTAGAAATTACATTTCAACCTGAGGCTAGTCAGAACTATGAAAAGAAAAATATTGCAATACATTTTTCTTGCATTACCTAAGGAACCTTTCTTGTTTTATCTCTCCTATAAATTATATTTATTTGGTAGTGTTACTACATTCTTTTCATTTAATACATACTGGCAGTGGTTAAAGGACTTGGCATATAAAATACTGAATATTCAGAAAGTAAAACTGGTCTAGGAATGAAAATGGGTTATGTTATTTTTTGTTCACCAAGGTGAGATTAATGTTACATGGATGACATATTTGCTTTTAATTTTTTCTGTCTCTCTCCCCCTGAAAGTTAGATGAAATCATTAAGAAGAACTACAACAAAAATATAAACTCTTATTACTGATATATGGTAGCATATCGTGTGTTAAAGTATTATAGCTAACTTTTATAATTTGGAAAACTTATTTCAAATAAGGAGTGCTTTACTTTTGAGGAGTTTCCCACCATTAGAAGAAGTACTACTTAACATTTCTAAATATGTAGATAGAAACCCTTCACACACGCGCGCACACACACACACACACACACACACACCCTTTACCTAGAGAATACTGAATGTGCTGAGAAGTTAAATACAAGAATTACAGGTAATGATCTCAGTGTGCCCAAATTCCAAGACATGTAATATCACAAGATACAAATCATTGATTTTTTAATACTTCTCTAACCCTTGCCATCCTATAGATATAAGGATACAATATAAAAAAGTGGACTTTTATATCTACTTTAACGTAGCTTGCTTTGGAAGAAGATTTTGTGATACCTCCTATGGGAAATGTGTCTAGTTTTCTTTGGTATTTGGTAAATGAATCTTGTTTGTATTAAAGTTTTTCACGGGGCACATAGGTGATTAAAGAAAGGAGTCTGATGGAAAAGCATTAGGGAAAATAACTCTGTGTTTTCCAAAGAATGAAAATTGTAGCCCATGTCTGTTTTTCTATCTTTGAATTGTGTATAATTTTCCTCCTCACAAAGGATCACTTATTATGTTATTTTTTTTGCTTTCAACTGATCCAATCATACGTTTTTTTACACCTGTTACTGATTAAAATTGAGTAGCTCTGTGGTTCGCGTAGCCCCATGTGCACTTTGTTTTCCTTTGGTATTCAGGGTACAGGATAAGCTGCGCTGGCATATTGCATTTCATAAAACTCAGTGATGGTATTGAGTTTATGTGGCCTTCTGTGGCATGCCTACGCTTCAAATTCAGATATTTAGGAGCAGGCATTTGGGATATGTTGGTACTCTAACTCTGTTATAGAATATAAAGTTTGACAAATGATCAAAATTTAACATAAAAGTTTTGTGATATGTTGTTCCAGGGGAAGAAAAAAATTATGAACACAATACTGCTACTACTTATGAAATAATAGGGATGATGTATTCTTTGCCAACTACTTTGAGCTGACCATATTTGATAGCATTGCTACAAAAAAGTAATTACACTTTCAACACTATTCCAAGGATTCTAGATAAAATTTGTATATTATTGATCTCAGTGTTTCTCAGTACTTTTCTTTTGGAGACAGAAAATGACTAAATTCTTCTCAGTAATTTTGTCAGTATGTAATCAGTTATGCTGTGGTCCTAAAACATCTTCAGAGTTACCTCAATCTTTCTCTTCAGCAAATCATAAATGGAGAGTGTGTTCTCAAGCTTTTCTTCCTGTCTTTGCTAATATCACTGTTAAATTTTAATTTATTATCAATTTCTGGTGATTTAAAAATAATTGTTACTTCTAAAAATGAACGTAAATCGGGGATTAATATAATTTTCTGTCTTTTGTTCTTATCAGTAATTTGATATCTAGATCAAGTGACTATATCAACACATACTTTTTCTTCTTGAGTGGGAAAGGTAACTTTGTATAAGTAATTAAATATTTAAATTTTATCTGCTACTGAATATACTGCCTCAGGAAAGAAATGTTAAATAGGTATGTATTGTTGATAAATAATAATCTGTGTGTCCATAAACTTAGCTAAAAAGACCCTCCCCGCCCCCGTGGCCCCCCAACAAGACCTTTTGTGAATTTCTGTTCAGCGAGTTGTATGGTACAGATCCAGCTACAGTAAAAGAGAACTTTAAGGAGGCAAATATGTAAGACAGAAGCCTAAGATTCACTTGGACTTCAGAAAATTAAATCATAAATAAAGAAGTATTAAGACTTCCCTGCAAGATTCCAACTCTTTCTAGATGATCAATATAGCCTGTTCATAATAACACTAGCACACTTTTGGGTACCAGTGTTAAAAAAAAAAAGTGAAGTAGAATATAATTACCATACTATTTAGCTCAGAAATCAAAATGCACTGTCAGCCCAGCCGGCATGGCTCAATGGTTGAGCATCAGCCTATGAACCAGGAGGTCACGGTTTGATTCCCGGTCAGGGCATGCCTGAGTTGTGGGCTCAATTCCCAGTGGGGTCATACAGGAGGCAGCCAATCAATAATTCTCTCTCATCTTTGATGTTTCTATCTCTCCCTCTCCTTTCCTCTCTGAGGTCAATGGGGGGTGGAGGGGGGAAGGGGACATACGTAATAATTTAAACAATGAAGATTAAAAAATTAAATTTAAAAAAAGATACATTGTCAGACAGTTCAAGTATGTCTATTGCCCACAAGTGCAGGAAGTGTGAAATCAGTATGATCTTGCAGGTCCACAATATGTTCACCAAAACCTTAAGTCTAACATAAGCTAGTCATAAACACAATTTAATTGGAGAACAAATACAGAAAAAAATATGTAAGGATAGTTCCATTGCCTACCTTTCTAGCTTTATTAATGACCCCTTTCCTTCTTATAGTTTATTCTCAAACCAAAACAAATAAACAAATTAACTTTAGGTACTTGAAGTTGTTGTATTATTTCACTGTGCTTAGTACATCCTGTTGGTTCTATCTATAAAGCCTTTAGTCACCTTTGTCACCCTGGTGAACTCCAGCTCATTCTTTTTTTCCTCTTTATTTTTATTGTTTTCACTACTATAGATGCCCCAATCCCCCCTTTTGCCCTCCTCCCTGCCCTCGCATCCCCTTCCCTCTGGCCATCACCACACTGTTGTCTGTGTCTATGGGTTATGCATGTATGTTCTTTGGCTAATTCAGTTACCTTTCTTTAAGACAATTCAGAGTTTCTGAATGCCCACAGATAGATCAGGTAATTGTCTCTTTTCTGCCACCATGGCCCCTTGCCTATAACTGTATTCCAGCCTTTTCAGAAATAAATGAAAATGTTTTTTATTTATATTTGATTTTTATTCTAGACTTGAACTCTTTGTAGACAGGAACAGAGTACCTCTATGCTTTATCCCACAGTGTAGCACTGGGCGCAAGAACTTATAGACTATACAAGCACAGAGTGCTTAATCTTATTATAAATGCTAAACACTAAACTAATATTGTGTTTTATGCCAAACTGTGTATTACTTACCATAAGTGCTGTACAAATTTAAAGAAAGAGGAGAGAAGTGAAGGTGATTGCTTTAAGCATAGGATTGTAGGGGAGGTGGGTTTCACGTTATTTCTTGATTGTATTAAGAATTTGAAAAAGTTAAAGGAACATGTAGGGTACTCAAAACAAAAGGAAGAAGTGATAATGGCAGGAATATGAATACTATATTACATATTTCATTTGTTTTGATATTCCTAGCAACTAATAACCGAAAATCCAACTCTAAATGTTATAAATCTAAAAGGAAACATATTACCTCCATTAACAGTGACTATAATAATCATGAAGTGGAGTGAAAAAGAGGAAATAAAAGCAGTAGTTTAGATATGGTATCAAGATCCAACATTCAGTTTATATTTTTGACATTCTGCCATTAAAATGTGGACTTGGTCCTTTTATGACAAGATTTATGCCGTATTTCTAAGTATCATATCCAGATATAACTCTGTCCAACTGAAGAGAAGGGGTGAATTCTCCCATTTGTCTTTTCTTAGTGTGAGGAAATATTTTTGTCAAATTTTTCTTAATTGGCAGAACTAAGTCATAGCCTTAATTGGAAATTGGAATTTGACTAATATAATTGACTGATATTATATGATTTATTCTTGTGTTACAGTGGGATGGGACAGAACACAGGAACGAGAATAGCGATTGAATAGGCAACCAGCAGGTTATGAAACATGTACTGAGAAAAGTAGAAAATAGGTTTGTTAAGTGTAGTGAGAACAATTTAATGAGTGTAGACTTAATACAATAGCAAATTAGAAGCTGTTTATAGTTCGAAATAATGTGCATAACTTCTATTGAGGCAGAAGTTTTCCTTTGGAGACAGCTGCATTAGCTCTTTTGAAGACTTGGTACAAAATGTCCTCACCTACTGAGGAATAATATTTCGTTCTCAGAACAGTATGTATACAAGGGTGAGCAAACGTAAGTTTGCAGTTGTATGTAAAGAAAAATGATAACTAATAAATTATAATTCAAGAATAAACTGTGTTTTGCATACTCACAGCTGTAAATCCACTTTTGCCTGCCCTGAAAATGGAAATTTTTCTTTTTATATTTATATGCAACCCATGAAACATAAATGTAAATTAATACAATAGTTTTTAAATATTTTCAAACAACATTGCATTGCATTTTGCTTTTCCAGTTACTCTGACATGTGTTCTTTATTTCTCAGTAAAATGTAAGAGCTGATGTATCAAAGAAATACATTGCCTTCTTGTAGTCTCTTTAGTATTTTTAGTGCTTTTTACTTAGCGGAACTCATCAGAATTAACTGTGAAGCTACAACCTCAGTAATTTAACAAAGAAGTATCCTTACTTCAGTAAAACATAAAGCATAGGCAGGTGTGTAGAAAACATTTCTCAGATTTCATTCACTTATACACACAAGCTGTAATAATGCTTTCTACATTGGCCCGGGATAGGTTTTCTAGTTTATTTTTCCTTCTTTCAATTAATCTGTAACTTAAGAGAAAAAAAATACTCACAGATGCATTTCTGAGAAGTTTTAGTCATCATATCTAAATAGTGATCTCAAGATGATATCATATCTATTTATTGATCCTTCTAACACCAACAAATTGAAATAGGCCACTGTGGGGTACTACATTGATGTTCTTAGTCTATTACCACTTGCTTTCAAATTATCACATTTTAATAAATCAAGTTTCCTTAAACATTTATACTTAACTTCTCTCTTAAGAACAAGGTCAATAAACACAAGACAGCTTTAATGTATAGGACTTAGTATAAAATATGCACACTGAGTCTTTTACTAGTTTGGGAAGCAGGTAGAGATCTTATCATTTATTAATACGTTTTTTAAAATAAAGGCCCTAGACTAATAATTGTTACCTACCAGAGCCAATGTCCCCTTTATTAACCTATCTTTATAGTATCTATTTTATGATCCTAAAATGAAATTCACAAATAATATAATCTAGTTATGCACACACAGTTTTTAAAAGTCAATAAAATGAACTAATTGCAACATAAAGGAAAAATAAAGTGAATGCAAGTCTAGACTAACATTCATTTCAAAATGCAGATGTTCAGCAAGCTCCTATGAGATGTTCTAATAGAGGAATTGGATGTTTGTTCCTACATAATACGACAGGTGCTAGCATTGCCAGTGCCAGTGGTGTCTAATGACGGTTACTTCCAGTATTACCTGAAAACAAATATTCAAAAGGTTCCCACCGAGAAAAACACTGCCCTTGATTGAGACTCTTGTTTTTAGTGCAAAGAATGATGTGATCTGGGAATGAATAAATAGCAAGGGTGTAAAACACACAAAAATCTTTAACTTAGTCCTGGCTGGTGTGGCTCAGTGGGTTTGGCGTCATCCTGTGCACTGAAAGGTTGCCCACTTTGATTCCTAGTCTGGGCACATGCTCTGGTGGGGGGCATGCAGGAAGCAGCCAATCACATTTTAATCACATTGATGTTTCTCCTTCTCCCTTTCTAAAAATCAATAAAGAAATCTTAAAAACAAACAAAAAACTCTTTAACTTACATTTCCCCATTCTTTGCCCTATAAAAGGTCTCTTATCAAGAAAAAAAATTACACACACACACACACTCTCTCTCTCTCTCTCTCTCTCTCTCTCTCTCTCTCTCTCTCTTCTGAGTATTTTTTCAAAGACACGGAAGAAGAGATATACTTAATGTTCTTAATAAGAAGCTGTGGAAATCATCATCTAATTTTAATATTATATCTATAAGGTGGGTATTATACCTACTTTAAAATAATGTTTAATGGCCATTCAGCATGGCTTAGTAGTTGAGTATTGACCTATGAACCAGGAGGTCATGGTTCGATCCCTGGGCAGGACACATGCCCGGGGCTTGCAGGCTCAATCCCCAGTGCGGGGCGTGCAAAAGGCAGCTGATCATTGATTCTCTCTCATCATTGTTGTTTCTATTTCTTTCTCTCTCCCTTCCTCTCTGAAATCAATAAAAAAAATATTTTTAATGAAAAGTATTTTTTAAAAATAATGTTTTAGCCCTAGCTGGTTTGGCTCACTGGATAGAATGTTGGGCCTGTGAAATGAAGGGTCCTAGGATCGATTCCAGTCAAGAGCACATGCCTCGATCTGCAGTAGGGGACGTGCAGGAGGCAGCTGATCAATGATTCTCTCTCATCGATGTTTCTATCTTTCTTTCCCTCTTCTTCCTCTCTGAAATCAATATAAAAAGATATTTAAAAAATAAATAATAATGTTTAAGAAGAGTTTAAATGAAATGAGAAATATAAATAATAAAATAGGTGAAAAAGTAGAACAAGAATATGACATTGTATATATACTATGACTTGACATAAGTAAAAGTACATTTAAATAATATGGAAGAAAATAGGCCAATATCTTAACAGTAGTTAATTCTGAGTTTTATGATTATGGATGATTATGTTTCTGCATTTTTCCTCTACTTATTGATGATTTCAAAAATATTATAATAAGTATATATAAATTAAGCATTAGATTACACAAGAGAAGTGATATGGATTTTTATCCAGTTATTTTACTTTTGTAACATTTTTTAAACAAATTTAAATTCTTTACTGTTTAAAATATTACATATGTCTCCTTTTCTCCCCATTGACCACTCCCTGGCCATTCCCACCCCCCTAACACATGCCCTCACCCCCCTACTGTCTGTGTCCATGGGTTATGTTTATATGCAAGCATACAAGTTTTTTGGTTGATCTCTTACACCCCTCCTCCCCCCGCCTTTCCTCTGAGGTTAGATGGTACTTTCAATGCTTCTATTTCTCTGGATCTATTTTCATTCATCAGTTTATGTTGTTCATTATATTCCACAAATGAGTGAGATCATGTGATACTTGTCTTTCTCTGACTGGCTTATTTCACTTAGCATAATGCTCTGCAGGTCCATCCATGCTGTTGCTGCAAATGATAAGAGTTCCTTCTTTTTTACAGCAGCATAGTATTCTGTTGTGTAGATGTACCACTGTTTCTTAATCCATTCATCTGCTGATGGGCACTTAGGCTGTTTCCAAACCTTAGCTATTGTAAATTGTGAGGCTGTTGATTTGAGAGAGACAGAAAGGGAGAGAGAGAGATAGAAACATCGCTGTTCAGCATCTATTGGCTGCCTCCTGCATGCCCCCTGCTGGGAATTGGGTCCACAACCTTGGCATGTGTTCTGACCGGGAATTGAACCAGTGACCTCTTGGTGTAACTCAACCACTGAGCAACACTGGCTGGGCCTCTTACTTTACTTTTTTAGATTTGTAATCTCCACTCATCACCAGATTTTCCTTCTCCTATCTAAATGCAAATTCTGTATTACTTTTGTGATTTTTCTTCTCTCATCTATTAAATTTGGGTATTCCCCAAAGTTATTTCCTCAGCTTCTCTCTTTTCCTCTTATTTTCCCACGCTGTGATTAATCATACTTGTGTCTTATTCTCTTAGCTGTAAAAAATTGCCATAGCCTCAACTCAATTTACTAATTTCTACAAAGTAAATTGATTGTTTCCTCTGGGTATCATACGGCCCTTCAAAAGTATTACACCTGCTATTAATCTCATCTTGCATACATGCACACTAGCCCATTTCTCACAATCACTCCAGCCACCAGTTCTGATGTAGCAACCATCTTGGAACTCTTACTTTCTAACCAATGAATAACATTGATTCTTTCTCAACAATTTTCTCCAATAGGGGCCTCCAGGATTTCTATCAGGAACATAAGAGTGGCAATTTTGTGGCAAATGGGGAAGCTGTGATTGCATAACATAGAACATTTTAGACTTAGAAATTTTAAGTTAAAATTATGGGAGGTGGATGGATCGGGGGAAGAGGAAGAGTGAGTGGGTAAAAGCCCACCACTGAGCTGCTCTTGTCCTATTTTATATTCCTGCAAACATCACACTGGTTTCTTCCTGCTTTATTGCTTTATTCCTGCAGTGGTCCTCTATCTAGAATTGAGAGCCCTTTAAGGAGATACCTGGCATCACACGTCTAGGCTATTTTGTATTTATTTTAAGAGTTTATTGCTCTCCCTTAGTGACATCATTCTCTTGTCCAAAAAGTAAATGCTTACTATCACTGTCTTTACAAATAAAATAAAGATCTTTAGCTTGTTACTCAAAGCACTTCAAAACTCTACTGTAAGTAAGCCAGTCAGAGAAAGATAAATATCACATGATCTCACTCATTTGTGGAATATAATAAACAACATAAATTGATGAACAAAAACAGATCCAGAGACAGAGAAGCATTGATCAGACCGTCAAACCTCAGAGGGAAGGTAGGAGAGGGTGGGGGTAAGGGGGAGAGATCAACCAAAGGACTTGTATGCATGTATTTAAGCCCAACCAATGGACACAGACAACAGGGGGGTGAGGGCATAAGTGGGGGGTGGGGGGTGGGGGGTGAAGGGGCAATGGGCGAATAAGGACACATATGTAATACCTTAATAAAGAAGAAAAAAATTCTACTGTAGTCTTACATTTTCTGCTTCCCCATCAACTGTCTTCCCACAGGGGCTACATTTGGACCTAAATGGAATTACTGTTGCCTGTATATACTTGTGTCATTTTCTATCCTGCTGTAGTCTGCGTCCTGCTCTATCTATAAAACAATCTCCTCAACTCCAGAACTGCCTTCCACATGCAGCAATCTTTGATTCTTCTGAGTGTAGCAGTTGGTCTGTATGTTTGCTATGCCTCTTGTTTTTTTTCTGTTCTGCACTATGGTTATTTACGTTTGTGTATTAGAAATTCTATTTTGCTCCAGGCTATTTAAGGGCAGGTCTCAGAGTGATTATTTTTAATGTTTCCCAGAGCATAGATCATTGCCTTGTCTGTAACAGGGGCTCACTCAAAATGCATTGAGTAAATCCATAATTCCGTACAGATGATAATATTTCTGTTTTCTATTCTACTGTTAACTCTTGCTAAACAGATTTACCTTTCCATAATATATTTTTCAGATGCTTGAGGGGTTTTTTTCTTATTCAACTTACCCCTGTATGTTTTACATATTCCTATTTTATTGCCCTTTCCTTCTGTTTCCCTTGTTCACATAAATATGTTTACTGTATTTAACTCTCCAAACAATTCTGATGTACTAGTGAATTGGTAATATTGTGTTAAATGTGCAGTGTAAGATTTAAAAAATAGAAAAAAATGAATTATCTAATTTTTAAGTAGCAAGAGCTTCAGAGCTTTATAAGATTTTCCTTTTTCTGTTTTATCTTCCACTGCTTAGCCACATTTCAAAAAGGGGTTTGGCGTAAGAGAGATCAACCAGAGGACTTGTATGCATGCATTTAAGCATAACCAATGTGCCGGGAGCCAGTCCATTCTTGCTTTCTTCGCCGACTCCGTCCACACCTTTGGGGACCCCTGGACCTGCTGGGGTTGGAAACCAGCACCAATGGACACAGACAGTAGTGGGGTGAGGGCATGTGCTGGGGGCTGGGGGTAGCCGGGGAGAGGTCAATAGGGGAAAAAGAAGACTTTTGTAATACTAAATGTAATACTTGAAACAATAAAGAATTAAAAAATAACAATTTAGTATCCAAATTCTACTTATCACAATTGATCATCACATTTTCTTTCTATGATGTGTTTCTCAGGTTAATATAAATTTCTTTAGTAATGATTCAAATAGGAATTATAATCCTATGTAATTGTGTCAAAGTTTACTCTTCATTTTTACATTATGTCAGGTAGAAAATATTTATTGCTAAGTTATATACCCAGGGTTATGAAAAATAAAAATATATATATTTTGTAATATGACTGTTATTAAATCAAAGTTAGGACTAACAACTAGATTGCAGATCAGTATTCTGAGTTTCTTGTCATTTATTTGTTTGGAATCATAATTATAAATATAATTCATTAATATTTTTGTTCTAGTGCCTTTTAAGAGTTTTTCTAACATTGGTCAAATATGTATTAGTTTATTCAGCAAAACCAAATATGTTAAGTGGAATCAGAATAGCTTT
Source organism: Myotis daubentonii (assembly GCF_963259705.1). NCBI lineage: Eukaryota > Metazoa > Chordata > Mammalia > Chiroptera > Vespertilionidae > Myotis > Myotis daubentonii. The sequence goes on along the minus strand of NC_081848.1, from coordinate 20,772,649 downwards.
GTTCTTTTGAAATATTATTGTGATAATGAGTAAATAAATATATTTATAAGCCTATGCTTAACACTTAGTTTTGATATTCAAATATATTTAACATATCTCTATTTAAATTTTAATATTTATAATATCTATAAGTTTGTTCATATTTTGATCCTCACAGTATCCCTGTAAGTTAAGTAGGGCAAGTATTATTTTCCCCTATGATAGATAAGGAAATTGAGCTCAGAAAGTTTAAGAAATTTGCCCAATATAAAAATGGGCAGACATAAAATCAAAGTGTAAATTATTTTCCCAGTTACTTTCCCTTGACCCCTTGTCCTAGTTACTTTCAAATAGTGTGACTCTACTTATAATATTTACTGTGTATTATATAAAAGGTTTGTTAATTAGTTTCACAATTTTTTGGTTTTATTCGGGACACATATATATTAAATGATAAATCATTTTAAACTTATTAGGTTTCTATTGATATATTAACATAAGTAAAGGTAAAGGAGAATACATTAAAATAAAAAATATGAGGCTTTAACAATATCCATATAAGTAAAAAACAAATATATAGACAAATAAGATAGTAAATATTAAATTCAAATCTGAAGTATAGATATAAGAGCTCTTAAAGACCAGAGAGGAAAGTTGATTGGGAATTTCTAAAAAATGGCTTTTTCTGCAATTATTGAGAGAGCTAATAAAAATGTTTATATGTCAGAAGAAATTATATAATATTTCATCCAGGAATATGACATGTATGATCTGCGGTGAAGTCATTGGTGTGGAATGGAAAGGATATATGTGAGAGTTACTTTGATGGAAGCAAAGATAAATTCTTATCTAATAAGAATTTGGTCCAATTAAATAATGGGGTTAAAATAGTAATAAGAATTGCAGACTATAAAATGCTTACCATGGGCCAGATAGAGTTTCCAAGTGCTTTGCATAAATTCATATAACCTTCAGAACAAAATCATGGCAATGGTTTTACTTCTGTCCCTATTTCATACATGAAGAAAACAGGCCCATAGAATAACCTGCTCAGTGTCACAGTATTTGTGGTAAATCTTGGTTTTGAGCCTGGTACACCTGGCTCAAGTTTGTGTTCTTCCTCACTAAATAGAAAAACAGAAGACCAGACAGAAATTGAATTCTGTATAGAACTTAGAATTGAGGAGATGCCAAATACTGTCTATACCGTATTTCCAATTTTCACAGCAATCCTCATATTGATGAACCTTTATGCTATTAAAGAACAGAGCAAATATCTGACTTGTCTAGGCCATACCATCAATAGCAGTCAGAGCTGGATTTCAAACTCAATTAGAAAGTAGTTTGTTTGAATGCCTATGCTTTTCCAGTCATAAACTAAACACATACACACAACAACAACAACAACAACAACCAAACAAAAAACAACAACTAAAAAACTAAACAAACAAACAAACCCAAGCCATTTATATGATTCCTCTGTGGACCACTTATTTACTCATAAACTTAAAATCTTGAAAGTTCCTTGTACACCAGATATAATGTTAGGCACTGAAATTAATGTGATAAATAAGACTCGTGACTACTGGGTGGCAATTAAGCAAACAAGCAATTGCAGTGCGGCAGGAGCAAGTGAAAGTGACACCTAATATTCATAGCTCTATTCCAGCATTTCCCTCAGTCTAATGTTTATTTCAGGTGGTGGTATACAGTTCTCCCCCTAGTACTCTTTGATCTCAGAGAATACTTTTTTTCTTTTCCAGTAATAAATGCAGTCTCCTGTACAAAGAAACTGCTTCATAAATATTAGTGGAAGTGAATTCAATTCAGTGCAAGCTGTAAGTTTTAAAAGGCATTACAGTTCTGTCTACCACCCAGGGCTGCAAAATAACAAGGAATTGTGTTATAGAAAATAGAATAGAGAAATCTTATTTTTCTTGAGATTCATTCTTTCTCCTGTCCAGAGTCGACTTCATAGATGTGTGATGTGTGCAGTCACACCACAGCACATGCTCAGAGGGCCCAATGCTTAGATTACTGATGTCACTGTCTTGAAATTTTTTTCTCTTCATTAAGGCATTACATATGTGTCCTTATCCCTCCATTGCCCCTCCCACGCTCCCACTCATGCCCTCACCCCCCTGGTCTTTGTGTCCATTGATTAGGCTTATATGCATACATACAAGTCCTTTGGTTGATCTCTCCCCCTTACCCCCACCCTCCCCTACCTTCCCTCTGAGGTTTGACGGTTTGATCGATGCTTCTCTTTCTCGGGATCTGTTTTTGTTCATTAGTTTATCTTGTTCATTATATTTCACAAATGAGTGAGATCATGTGATATTTATCTTGCTCTGACTGGCTTATTTCACTTAGCATAATGCTCTCCAGTCCCATCCATGCTGTTGCAAATGGCAAGAATTCCTTTTTTTTTTTTTTTTTTTTACTGCAGCGTAGTAGTCCATTGTGTAGATGTACCACAGTTTTTTATCCACAGATCTGCTTATGGGCACTTAGGCTGTTTCCAAATCTTAGCTATTGTAAATTGTGCCGCTATGAACATAGGGGTGCATATATCCTTTCTGATTGGTGTTTCTAGTTTCTTGGGATATATTCCTAGCCATGGGATCACTGGGATTCTTAATAGTTTTTGTACTCAGAGCCCCACAGTTCTGTTTGGCACAGGGGTCCATAACCATGTGCCCAGTCCTGCTCCTAATATTTCCTTATTGCCTCAAACCACGTGGATGATGTGAGTAGACTTCTTGGAGGAGAGGTCCTGAGAGCAGCCGGTGAGGGACTATTGAACACTCTGTTCAGGGGCAACTTCTTCAGTTCTTTCAGAAACGTTCCTGAACCCTGTCTTGACACACTTACACTTCACCACTCACTTCGCTGAACTGTTTACGCGTGTTCTCATCAGTACACTGGTAGTGCCAATGGTTGGGTATTTCAAAAAATAATAATTACTGTTAGAGTTATTGACAGATATGCTTACAGGATATTGGGAGACACCTGTTATATCCTGAAGAATTAGACTCCCGTGTGTAAACCAACAGGATCTCTAAAAAAACCCCAAAAACAAAAACAAAAACAAAAAACAACAGTATATGGTAAGAGGCATGTTCCACATTCATACTCATCAATGCCCACATTCAGGGAACAGATAAATAGGGAAACTTCATTAAAAAACTAGTGTGTAATCATTATTATCAACAAGCACCTAGGAAGCCTATTGTGTAAGCAGACAGATATTGTGCCAAATGTCAAGGCTGTCCCAGATCTTTTCATGAGTTTTTATGCATTTCCCTAACTTGACTTATGGTGATATAGAATAAAAATATAATGACATGTTATTCTGAACAAAATTTAAAGTGCTTTGCTATAAAATCTGTGATTGTTATTACAAACTATTCCTATTTTTGTTACTGTTAATTTCACATAAGCGCTCATTTGGCATGCTCGCATTTTTCAACTTTATGGTATCGGTTTATTTTTCTGACCCCCGGCACTGTAAAGTTCGCTGGCATCTAACTTTCCCAAGTTTGTTACATTAATGGTAAAAGAAAACAAATGTCAGTTACATATTAACTAGTTGCACATTGATAACCAAAATAAAAAAACAAAAAAGGAAATAAACCAAAAATAATAGCAACACATTATAAACTCCTGCTGCGCTTTCTAGCACATATCAGAGGTTGTTGCATTTGATTTATATTTTTCCTTCATTCCTCCAGACCACTGCCTAGTGCCCTGCAACAAGGATCATAGAGGAATTCCCTTATTAAGATTTAAAGCTTTATTTATTTATTTGTTTATATACATATTTATTTATGGTACTATTGCCTATTAGAACTAAGTTTAAAAATAACCATGCCTTAGGATAATTAAATCTGACTTTGCTGTTTTGTCTAGAGTAAGTTTAAATTAAAATTATTTCTATTCATCCATAAGTCAGGCATCAATATACGAAGTTCCTAGATTTCCAACTGTGGTTTGTTTGGGCCTGACGAACTCTGCAGGCCTCACCTTGGCAACTTCCTTGAGACCCCACTCCACGCCCCCACACAGGCCTGAGGCTGGCAGCCTGCCTTGGTGTACCCTGGGAGTTTTGCTGGGTGACCTCAGATGCAGCACTAGCACGGAGTTCAAAATCTGTAGCATTCTGGAGAACAATACTCATTCCTATCTGGTGACTCACTGAGAATCTATGTTATACAACTCCCATACTGTCAGAGGTATTTTTCAGAGGCTGAGCCTAATAGGCAGTTGGCAGGTGGAGACAGATCTTGCCTTGGGCCTTTTGCTTATCTGCCCCAGAGCTTGGTGCTGGTGGAAGCTAGCCTTGGTGTGTACCTTGGCCCCTTCCATGCACACCCAGGCCAAGCAGAGGCAGCCACAAACTGTGAATTTTTTTGTAGCTCCAAACAGGTAGCCCAGAGCAGGTCACAGGCAGCGTCTGACATTGACCTGCACCGGAGTCACTACCAAGAGGCCCAGAACTAATGCACCTTGTGCGGGCTTGAGACCATGTTAGAACATGACCCCATTCGCTCCACAGGTGGCATATCAGAAAGGAGATCTGGGCAGGCAAGTCGAATTCTGCTTTGTGTGGTCAGCGCAGCAGCTCATACACTGTGGTTGGGGTTGGTTCTCAAGTCAGGCAGCCTGAGGGTTGACTCCATGCATGGAGGGGACAATAGCAATTGATATGTAACTGCAGCAGGAGGGCTCACATGACCCACATAAGGGGCATTTCTGCAGCACCTTGCTTGGATGATCAGGGAGACTGTGCTTCTGAGCCCCGTGGGACACTCACTACATAAGGCCGCTATACCAAGACCGGGAGGTATAGCAGATATATCAGAAACAAATATAGAAAGACAGTCAAAATGGGGAAACAAAGAAAATATGCCCCAAATCAAAGTAAAGCAGAAATACCCAGAAAAAGAACTAAATGAAATGGAGGCAAGCAATTTATCAGATACAGAGTTAAAAACAATGGTTATAAAGATGCTCAAAGAACTTAGGGGAAGAATGGATAAATTCAGTGAGAACTTAAAGAGATAGTAAGAATAGAAGAAGAGAAAAAAAACCAAGATGGTGGCATAGGTAATCACCTATACTTGCTGCCTCTCACAACCACATCAAATTACAACTATATGGCAGAACAACTACCACCCAGAACTGCGGGAAAGCTGACTGAGTGGAAGTTCCACAACTAGAGAGGTGAAGAAAGCTCACTGAGACCGATAACAGGTGCGGAGGTGCGGGGAGCGCTGGCACCTGGATGTGCTGTTCTTTAAACTGGGAGGGAGATACAAGCTCCCGCTTGCTTTGAACTCCAGTTCTGGGCAAGACTCTGGGAGACCCAGACACATACGGGGAGAAACACATCTGTCTGGCATTTGGACAGGAACGCGAGGGTGGCTTACTCTTGCTTGCAGAGATCATTGTTCCTGCACAGGTGTGCGGGATGCTGAGAAACGGGACTTCTCTGGTTCAGGGTAGCCATTCCTGTTTGCTCCACCCTGGTGATTCCCAGAGACTCCACCCCACCCAATTTACAACCCCACCCAAGCTGAATGGCCTGTCCTTTTGCCTAAAACAGATTGCAGGTGGGTCAGAGAGCCCCAGACATTCCAAAAGAAGGCCCACTACCTGGCAGCAGCAGTGGCCTTGCTTCACAGCTGGGCCTTGTCTGGGCACTTCCAAACCCCATACAAAGAGGAGGAATCTGCAAATGTCTCTGTAGCTCATGCTGGATGCCCCAGACAGTGGCTGACATTGCCCCTCCTTGGAGATCCAAGAGCCAGTGGTCAGAGTGAGACCATAAGAGATTACAACTCTTCACATCCATAGGAGACACACTCAAGGAGCAGACTCAGTGAGCACCAAAGCCCTATTGAAGCAAGTCCTGCCCCATAAGGGTATCTCCTGTGCAACAGATCTTCCAGTGTAGACACAGCTGGTCATCACAGCAAACTGGCCTGGAGGTCAATTCCTCCCAGTGATACCAACAGCAATCAAGGGTTAACTACAACAAGACTGAACAAACAGCACATAAAGGTGTGCACCAAGAGCATCCACTTCAGGTGACTGGGGAGGCCGAGCCACTGGGCCCTATAGGACACCAACCTCACAAGGCCTATCAACTCAAGGAGACTAAGCAGCCACCCAGTACATAGAAACAAACACAGGGAAGCAGCCAAAATGCGGAGACAAAGAATCAAGTCACAAATGAAAGAATTGGATGAAAGCAAACTACTGGATATAGAGTTCAAAACCACTGTTATAAGGTTACTCAAGAATCTTCTAGAAACCTCCGAGAAATTTAGTGAGACCCTCAAGAATATGAAAGAAGGACCAATCAGAAAATAAGCATTCATTGACTGAAATAAAGAATAATATACAGAGATCCAACAGCAGATGAGAGGATCTCAAGAATCAAGGCAAAGATTTGAAATACGAAAAAGCAAAAGACACCCAACTGGAAAAGCCAAAGAAAAAAGAATAAGAAAATATGAAGATAGTGTAAGGAGCTTCTGGGACAACTTTAAGCGTACCAACATCCGAATTATGGGGGTGCCAGAAGAAGAGAGAGAGCAAGATATTGAAAGCCTATTTGAAGAAATAATGACAGAAAACTTCCCCTATCTGGTGAAAGAAATAGACTTATAAGTCCAGGAAGCACAGAGAACCCCAAACAAGAGGAATCAAAAGAGGACCACACCAAGACACATCATAATTAAAATGCCAAGAGCAAAAGACAAAGAGAGAATCTTAAAAGCAGCAAGAGAAAAACAGTTAGTTACCTACAAGGAAGTACCCATATGACTGTCAGCTGATTTCTCAACAGAAACTATGCAGGCCAGAAGGGAGTGGCAAGAAATATACAAAGTGATGAATAGCAAGTACCTACAACCAAGATTACTCTACCCAGCAAAGCTATCATTCAGAATTGAAGGTCAGATAAAGAGTTTCACAGACAAGAAAAAACTAAAGGAGTTCACCACCACTAAACCAGTATTATATGAAATGCTGAAGGGTATTTTCTAAGAAGAGGAAGAAAAAAGTAAAGATAAAAACTATGAACAACAAAGCGATGACAACAAATACATATCTATCAATAAGTGAATCTAAAAATCAAGTGAATAAAAAATCTGAAGAACAGAATAAACTGGTGAATATAATAGAATCAGGGCCATAGAAAAGGAGTGGACTGACAATTCTCTGGGGGAAAGGAGGTTTGGGGGATGCGAGAAGAGATTGGACAAAAAAATCTTACACCTATGGATGAGGACAATGAGGGGTGTAAGGGCATGGGGTGGGGTGAGAACCGGGTGCAGGGGAGCTATGGGGGGAAAAAGAGGAACAACTGTAATAATCTTAACAATGAAGATTGATTTGAAAAAAAGAATAGAAGAAAACCAGTCAGAAATGAAGAACTCACTATCTGAAATGAAGAACATACTAGAAAGAAATAAGATCACATAAAGCTGAGGATAAAATCACCAATTTGGAAGACAGAGTAGCAGGAAACACCCTATAAGATCAGCAAAAATAAAAACACAATTTAAAAAATGAGGATAGTTTAAGAAATCTGGGACTATAGCAAGTATAACAACATACACATCAGAGGGGTACAAAAACGAGAAGTGAGAGAGCAAGGGATTGAGAACCTATTAGAAGAATTAATTACTGAAAACTTCCCTATCCTGGTGAAAAAAAAAAATAAGTGTATTTCTAGAAAGAGTAGAGAATCTCAAACAAGATGAACCCAAAAAGGCTCACAGCAAGACACATAATTAAAATAGCAACGGATAAAGATAAAGAATCTTAGTAGCAGCAAGAGAAGACAGTTACCTACCAGGGGGCTCCTATAAGACGTTCAGATGATTTCTCAATTTTAGACCACAAGGGATTGGCATAAAATATCCAAAGTGATGAAAAGCAAGAACCTACAATCAAGACTACTCTACACAGCAGAGCTATTATTTAAAATTGAAGGAGAAATAAAGAACTTCCTAGGCAAGAAAGAGATAAAGGAGTTCATTACGACCAAACCAGTATTACAAGACATTTTGTAAGAACTTCTTTAAGAAGAAGCAAGAATAAGAAAAAGAGGAACATAGATATGTATAGTAAAATGGCAACAAATATCTTTATTAATCACTTGAAATGTAAATGTGTTAAATGCTCCAATCAAAAGACATAGAGTATCGCTTGAGTGGATGAAAAAGCAAGACCTAAATATATATATGCTGTCCACAAGAGACTCACTTCAGATAAAAAAACACACACAAAATGAAAGTAAAGGGATGTGAAAAAAAGTCATTGAAATGAAAACAGAAAAACAAAATAACAACAACAACAAAAAAACTGGGATAGCAATACTTATATCAGTCAAAATAGACTTTAGCTCAGCTGGTTGAGCATCAACCTGTGAACCAAGTCACAGTTTGATTCCTGGCAAGGCAATGAGGTTATCCTGCAGAATATCTAAGTACAGTTTCCAGCCTTAATATCTGATCCATTTGCTTCCTTCTCTTTTGTTAATACCTAACTAGCTGTCTACTGTAACAAAAGGAGGCAAGAACATACAATGGGTTAAAGACAGTCTATTCAATAAATGGTATTGGGGAAATTGGACAGATACATGCAAAAAATAGAACTACATCATTCTCTTGCACCATATACAAGAATAAACTCAAAATAATTAAAAACTTAAATGTAAGACGTGATACCATGAAACTCCTAAAAGAAAACATAGGCAGTAAAATTTCTGACATTCTTCTTAGCAATGTTTTTTTCTGATATATCTCCTCAGGCAAGGGAAACAAAAAATAAACAAATGGATCTACATCAAATTAAAATATTTTTGCACAACAGAGGAAACCATCAACAAAAAGACAACATACTGAATGAGCGAAGATATTTGCCAGTAATGTATCCGATAAGATCTTAATATCCAAAATTTGTAAAGAACTCATATAACTCAACAGCAAAAAAAACTCCAACAATCCAATTAAAAAGGGGGCAGAGGATCTTTATAGACACTTCTCAAAAGAGAACATACAGTCATAGAAAGATGCTCAACATCACTAATCATCAGAGAAATGCAAATTAAACCACAATAAGATATCACCTGACACCTCTTAGAATGACTGTCATCAAACAACACGTGTTGGTGAGGATGCAGAGAAAAGGAAACCCTCATGCACTGTTGGTGGGAATGGAGATTTGTTGCTGCCACCATAGAAAACAGTCTAGAGGTCCTCAAAAAATTAAGAGAGTGAAATTGCCAATTCTGGGTATATATCCGAAGAAACCCAAAACACTAATTTGAAAGAATATATGCATCTCTATGATCATTGCAGAATTATTTAAAATAGCCAAGATATGGGAGCATCGTAAGTGCCCATCAATAAATGAATGGATAAAAATCAGTGGTACAGATATACAATGGCATATTACCTGGCCATAAAAAAGAATGAAATCTTAGCATTTGTAACAGCATGGAAGGACCTAGAGAGTATTATGCTAAATAAAATAAGTCAGTTGGAGAAAGACAAATGCCATATGATTTCACTTAAAGAACAAAATAAAAGTACAAAGTTTAAACAAACTCATAAACACAGAGAACAGACTGATGGTTGCCAGGGGGTGAGATGGGATGGAGGACTGGGCGAAAAAGGTGAAGGGATTGAGAAGTATAAATTGGGCTGGCTGGTGTGGCTCAGTGGTTGATCATCGTCCTGTGAACCACAAGGTTACAGTTTGATTCCTGGTCAAGGCATATGCCTGGGTTGCAGGCTCAATCTTCAGTGTGGAATGTGGGGAGGCAGCCGATCAATGATTCTCTCTCATCATTGATGTTTCTATCTCTCTCTCCTTCTCCCTCTCTGAAATCAATAAAAATATATTTCTTAAAAAATATAAATTGGTAGTTACAAAATACTCACAGGGATGTAAATTACAGCATAAGTAATATAATCAATAATATTGTAATAACTATGTATGGTGCCAGATGGGTACTGCAAATATCATGGGGACCGCTTTGTAAAGTACATATGTGATTGTCTAACCACTATGCTATATGCCTGAAATGAATACAAAATAATATTGAATATAAAATTTAATTGAAAAATAAAATTTTTAAAAGATTTTTAAAATTTTATTAAAGATTATATATATATATACACACACACACACACACACACACACACATACACAACTATCAATAATGTAATAGATTAAACATTATTATAATTTTATGTTTAAATGGAAGTTACTAATTTAATCTGGGGTGTTTAGGTATCACTAGCATTTGTTGTGTACCTTGAGTAAGAAAGTGGAATGTCAATCAAGAAAGAGTAAGAGTAGTAAACTGCCTTGAAGATAGATGTAGGACATGGGGCAGAAAAGTATATTAGCATCAGAGTAGTTCAGTAGAATGCTGGAAACAGAGATTTATGAGTAGTGGTGAAAGTTGAGATGTATAATGGTTGGAAAGGAGGTGAATTTATCAAGTTAGAACTGTAGTTTGGGGAAGAATTTATATAACAGGCTAAGGACTTTGGACTTTATTATTTAAGCAATTAGGAGCCATGAACTCTGTTCAGAGGAGTGACAAGAATAAGATGAGCTTTATTGAGAGATATGATACGCTTTTTTGAAAATATTAAGTATTTATACAACAGTCCATAAGCATATACACAGATATCATATTTTTCATCTATTCTGTTTAAGTGCAGTGCTTTTAAATAGGATACAATGATATTTTTTCAATTTTATTCAAATAGCATCAATATTTAAATAGTCTTTAATTTACATGAATGGTTAAACAAGGAAGTTATAGTTGAATTAACAATTTGCAATAAGTTTAGCAGAAATGCTTTTGTTCCTTTGAAAAACATCTACTAGTTAAATAAATGTATTCAACTGTGAAAATAATGTGATAAAAATATCTTAATATACACTATGGTTCATGGATTTTGAAAAATAATTGGTTTTAGATAAAAGCTATTAGAATTAGAAAAATGCCTAATTTAGAATGAAATTTGTTCATTTCTATGCAATTGCTTCAGTTAATAATAGAATGTATTGGTGATGAAAACAACAGTATGATTTGGGGGACATAATAATGCTTATATTTTAGGGAAAATCAAATGGATCAGATTCATGAATTTAATGGATTCGTAATTAAAAATAAGCATCCAAGATGGGAATAATATTCAAATATGTGTTTCCTTTTAACTACAAACATGTAGCATAGTGTTGCATATTTTTGGAGGTGGTTTCATGCAGTTACCTCACTTGATTCCCAGAGTAATCCCTCGCGATAGGCTAAGCAAGTGGTGACATTTTAGTGACTTGCCCTAGATTTCAAGTCTGGAATTAGGACCCAGTTATGTTTTTCTTCTTCATATATTCTTTACTGAGAATAGGTTCTTATTAGACTTATTTTTTTAGCACAAATATATCAATCATTTTATTTAGTCAAGGCATTCAGGAATTCATTCAAGTGAGTAAATATAAATGGTATGTCAGATATTTCTCACTGTCATAATACTTAGATACTGGTAGACTATGCACTTAAACCTACATTTCTTATATGGCAGACTTTACTTCCCTTGCTAAAATACTTAATCAGAAAATGATTTTAGGAATATTTCAAAAGCACTGTAGTTCTCAATTTAGAAATTTCATTAGGAGGAATGTCCTGTGGATAGTATGAAAATTATAGTTACAGTTGTATTTGTTGTACATACATGTGCAGTGCTATACTTAATTAGATATCACTATATCCTGTATTTATTGCAAGCAGAATGTCTGCCTTTAACAATATCCTTCAAACAACATATATTAACTCTATTTTCTGGTAAGACAGATAATTGATTCGGAGAAATATGTAGAGGAAACCATTGGCATATTTTTTCCTCCAAATGTTTCATTCTGTTTTTTAATCCAGTCTTCTCCTCGACAAATTATTTTTTTTTTGCGGGGGGGTGGGGGGGTTGATGCATACAAATGGGTCAGTGTCATTGACCATAAGACAATGTGGGAACAAAGTGAGGTAGACTGACAGATAATATAAATTTCACCAAAAGAAAAAGGAGGAAAGCAAAAACGATTACAAAATGAGGCTTATATCACTAAATATATGAAAAAAAATCTCTTAGATAGAATATATTTTATTTACCTATACACTATTCCATGGATTTAATTATGCACAAATCATAGAGAAACTCTTTTTTGAGGGAATTTGAATAGTCCCATCTAATAAAGAGGGAATATGCTAATTGACCCTCATGCCTTTGCAAAGATGGTGGCGCCCACAGCCACAAGATGGAGGGCCCAGTCCCCTCAGCCCCACTGGGGTGGCCTGCTCTGTGCGCCTGCCTCTGGAGTCCGCCAGTTCCCTCAGCCCCCCAGCTGCCCAGGGCTGCCCAAGGCTCAGGTAACCAGGGTGAGCAGGCTTGCGCTGCCGGCAGTGGCAGTAGCAGAGGTGTGATGGGGCGTTGCCTTCCCCTGATCTCCGGTCACCTCCCGCCCCTGAGGGCACCTGGACTGTGAGAGAGGGCAGGCCGGGCTGATGACTCCCCCTCCAATGCATGAATTTTCATGCACTGGGCCTCTAGTTTTAAAATAAAATTAAGAATAGTATTCAATAGGTAATACAATTTTGTAATGTCTGTGTATCTACTTAAAGATAATTAATTTCTTCATATTTGAAGTTGCTAAAAATCCCTGTACTCTTAATGAATTGATATCAGAAATACCTAACCAAAACCTTTGATTATATCAGTTTTTGAAAACATAACATCACTATCAATATAATTAATATAATGAGAAATGGTGTTTAAAATGAAATTTTATTATTTTCAGGAATACTGTTCACTTAACCTTAGTAATAAGACTTGCCTTCTTTTAAATACTAATTCTTTTTTTACATAAGAAAAACAATGTATAATTTAATTGTTTTAAGGTGGAAACCTGTATAAGGTGAAGGTAAAAGGTTAGTGCCATATTAAGAACAGGCAGGAAGCCCTAGCTGGTTTGGCTCAGTGGATAGAGTGTCGGCCTGTGGACTGAAGGGTCCCAGGTTCAATTCCAGCAGAGGGCGCATGCCCTGGTTGTGGGCTCAGTCCCCAGTAGGAGTCCTGCAAGAGGCAGCTGATCTATGATCCTCTCTCATTATTGATGTTTCTATCTCCCTCTCCCTTCCTCTCTGAATTCAATAAAAATATATAAAAAAACAAAAACAGGAAAAGAAGGAGATTACATTTTAAAAATCAATATACCATTAAACTAAAAGGCAATAATTTCTCAGGAATTACAGTTATTACATATTTTCTCAGTGAAAAAAATATCTGCATTTTAAGATGCAGTTTGTTTGATACATCTGGGTTCTGTTAGAAAGTGAGCAATTCTCTGTACCTCATTTAACCTCTTGAGTACCTGAGAGAGAAATAAAGGGTTCCTTCTGTACGTAATTAAATAAGAAGCATCTGTGAGACCGATATACACACTTAACCATTCATGGCATCAATATAGCAAGAGAGTTGGATTTTTTCAATCATAAAAAATATTTACTAATTGTTTGATTGATGAATGTTTAGGCCTATAAGCTAGATTAGAAGAGATGGTTTTCCATTATGCACATGAAGTCATCCCTGAACAAGCAGGTATTAACCTTGGAGAGCGACCCATTTGACAAAGTAGGCCACGTAAGCCATTATAATCAGAGCGGTGCAAGTCCGACGTCTGCTTTATTTCCTTGAGGTAACCAGAATTAATTTTCATGTACGTAGACAAGAACTCTAGAGGCCTAAAGAGCTGAAGACTTTAAGGTAGGCTCCCCTACACCACAGGGGCCAGCTGGGTGTCAGGGGGATAAAACCAGCTCTCTGCTGTAACATTTTCTTAGTCTGACTTTGTGGCAGAATGATTGCTAGTAATGCTGTTCTCTGAGGAAGGAGAGCTATAGTCCTGAATTGCTTAATGGAAAATATTAACCAACTGATCCATGAATTCTGTCTAAATACAATGGGTCACTTTCCTTTAATCTTTTATGCACTTATTTTTTTCATTTACTTTATTCCATGCCTCATATCCATAGCTTGCTAAAATTTTCTCTATGTCTTTAATAGGAAGTGTTTTTCAGGGACTAAAAGTTTTCCACAAGAGATACTAATGGCTTCACACTAGTCACCGACTTGATTTTTTTTTCTGCTTCTCTGCTGTCTTTAGTTTCACAGTCCAGAGACCATCTGTCTAGACAGGTGTTATCTCACTGGTATCTAAAAGTAGAAACTGAGCATCATTATTTTTGAAATCTATTTAGAAAATGCAACTCTAGTGATAACGCAGTACTGGCCTAAGCTGTGCACTTTTACAAATCTCTTACTTAGAACAGATGGACTGCAAAATGGCTTACTTTACATTGACCAGCTGTGAATTTAAGTAGTGTGTAAGAATTGTGGTGTCACACAGAACAATCAAGAAATTTAACAGATACATTATATCAAGAGGAGTCCACAGTAAGTCATTTAACTAGTGAATTTATTCTTAAAAAACCCTCTCTATCTACAATGCAGATAAAGACAAATGTGGGAGTAATCTGAAAGATGATACTATCAAGCTGAATTCTGCTAAAAAGCATTTTAAAGTCTACACATTTAGGGACCTTGACTATTTTTCACAACTTTTAGTATGAAAATCAGTCATAATTCTCTTGATTCCAAATGAAAAATGCCTGAGTACTAATTGCAGTATGGGTATTTTCTATTGTGTAGCACTAAAGAACTGACTTTTATGATTATTAATAATTTAAAGATACTATTACAAAAGAATATTTAATTCCATCACGGAGTCTCACCCCCTCTCCCCTCTGGGACACACACACACACACACACACACACACACACACACACACACACACACCAGCTTACAGAGGCACTCATTGTCTTACAGCTGCAGTTTGTACAGTGGATCTAACACTTCTTAGCTGTGCTACCTTGGAAAAGTTATTTAATATCTTGATTCCTCAGTGTTTGTTGTTTTCCTGTGTAAAATAGGGATAATAATGGTCCCTGAATAAAAAGGTTATTGTGAAGATAAATTTCACGATGCATATAAGTAACTTAGAAACAACCTAACATTTAATAAGCGGACAATGTGCAGGGCCCTCTCTACGGGCTGCAACCAATGGCGGAGCCCAGGCCGGGTGGGCAGGGCCTCCCTGTGGGCAGTGACAATGGCGAAACTCAGGCTGGGTGGGCAGGGCCTCCCTGTGCCTCTATTGCCTCAAAGAGGGAGGCCCAGGCTACCCTACTGTCCATGCTGCGGTGGGTGGGCAGAGCCTCCCTCTGCGGGACATTGATCTGGGGCCCCGTGATCCATTGCCCTACAGGGTGAGGCCCAGGCCACCGGCAGCGACACTGTGGCGGATGGGCCGGGCTTGCCAGCTATTGCCCTGCAGAGAGAGGCCCAGGCCAGCCAAGTGATTGCACCCCATGCCTTTCGCCTGAAGAGGGAGGCGTCTGGTGGCGGAGTGGGGGTGGCACCACACATATGGCAAGCAGTGGCAGCAGCGGGGGTGGAACCAGCTGCTGGCAGCCAGGGGAAGGAAAGTCCCCATAGGAACCTCCCCCCACCAATTCCGCCTCAGTTGGCTCCCCCCACTCCTGACCCTGATAGGAGGGAGGAGGGAGCCCGATTCTACCTGTCCCCCCGCCCCCATCCCTCCCCAGGCCGGTGTCATTGACAGAATATGTCTGAAGACCAACTATTGGCACATTGTACCTCTGAGGCCGAAAGAAACCGGTGTTATCGACACAATGTATCTGACGACCGATTATTGGCACAGTGTAGCTCTGCAGCTGAAGGAAAGCAATGTCGTCAACAGAAAATGTCTGAAGACCAACTATTGGCACAACGGTACTTCTGCAGCCAAAAGAAAGCGCCGTCATCGACAGAATATGTCTGAAGACCAGCTATTGGTACAATGTACCTCCGAAGCCGAAAGAAGCCAGCGTCGTTGACAGAATATGTCTGAAGAACAGCCATTGACAAGTACTACCAATACTGGTAGGAACTGCCTTCACAGCGAAAATGAAGAAAATGAGGATGCAATTATCCAACATAGTTGTGGTGGAATGACTGTTAATGTCAATTTTGCCTATCACTAAGTTTCTCCGATGAAAAACCATCTGATGGAAAATTTACTCAATGTTGTAGCAAAGGTAAGGTTTGTCCAAATGATACACATTTTCCAGAATACCTGGCATATTTAAAAAAAAAATAGTGATAAACAAAGATTCTGACAGTAAACATTTCATGGAAAATATTCGTTTGATAAATAGTTCTTTTGCTTTTGCTTCAATTGGTGCAAATATTGCATCACCATCAGGATATGGGCCATACTGTTTCAGAAAATACGGACAAGTTTATCACCATCCTGCAACACATCCTTCAGATGGTGTTTCTCAGAACTTTGCTCAACTCTATATTTTGGAGACAGCCGAAGCCACAGTAAAAGATTAGCAATGCCAGAAAACCAAGGTTGCTCAGAAAGACTCATGATCAACATCAACCACCTCATGCATGAAATAAATGAATTAACAATCATACAAGATGCTACATGAGGTAGAAAAGGAATCCCAATCTGAAGAAGCAGCAAAAGGTATTGCTCCCACAGAAGTAACAATGGTGATTAAATATGATCGTGATAATGATCCGGGTAGATATAATTCTCTCCTTGTAACTGAGGTTGCCGTCATATTCAGAAACGAAGATGGAGAACCTCCTTTTGAAAGGGACTTGCTCATTCATTGTAAACCAGATCCCAGTAATCTGAATGCCACTAAAATGAAACAAATCAATATCCTGTTTCCTACATTAGATGCAATGACATATACTATTCTTTTTCCACATGGTGAAAAAGGCTGGGGGACGGATATTGCATTAAGACTCAGAGACGACAGTATAATTGACAATGATACTAGACGAAATGTAAGGACACGAGTCACACGAATGCAGTATTATGGATTGCATCTCTCTGTCTGGGACACGTTCAATCCAATTTTAAATGCAGGAAAATTAACTCAACAGTATATTGTCGATTCATATTCTAAAATGGAAGCCAATTGGATAAATTTCATTAAAGCAAACCAATCTAAGTTGAGAGTTGAAAAATATAGTGGTTTGATGGATTATCTCACATCTAAATCTGAAAATGACAATGTGCCGATTGGTAAAATGATAATACTTCCATCATCTTTTGAGGGTAGTCCCAGAAATATGCAGCAGCGATATCGGGATGCTATGGCAATTGTAACAAAGTATGGCAAGCCTGATTTATTCATAACCATGACATGCAACCCCAAATGTGCTGATATTACAAAAAATTTACAACGCTGGCAAAAAGTTGAAAACAGACCTGACTTGGTAGCCAGAGTTTTTAATATTAAGCTGAATACTCCTTTAAACGATATATGTAAATTCCATTTTTTTTGGCAAAGTAATAGCTAAAAATCATGTAATTGAATTTCAGAAATGTGGACTGCCTCACGCTCACATATTATTGATATTAGATAGTGAATCCAAATTACGAACTGAAGATGACATTGACTGTATAGTTAAGGCAGAAATTCCGGATGAAGACCAGTATCCTCAACTTTTTCAAATTGTAAAATCAAATATGGTACATAGACCATGTGGATTACAAAATCCTAATAGTCCATGTATGGAAAATGTTCAAAGGGATATCTGAAAGAATTTCAAAATGCAGCCATTGGAAATATTGATGGCTATCCCAAATGCAAACAAAGATCTGGTGGCACCATGTCTATTGGAAATAAAGTTGTCAATAACACTTGGATTGTCCCTTATAACCCGTATTTGTGCCTTACGTATAACTGTCATATAAACGTTGAAGTCTGTGCATCGATTAATAGTGTCAAATATTTATTTAAATACATCTATAAAGGGCATGATTGTGCAAATATTCAAATTTATGAAAAAAACATATTATCAGTCATGATGAAGTACAGGACTTCGTTGACTCTGGGTATGTGAACACTCCTGAGGCTGTTTGGAGACTTTTTGCAATGCGAATGCATGACCAATCTCATGCAATCACAAGATTAGCTATTCATTGGCCAAATGAACAGAATTTGTATTTTCATACTGATGATTTTGCTGAAGTTATAGATAGGGCTAAAAGGCATAACTTGACTTTGATAGCTTTGTTCTTATTGAATAGAGAAGATTCTATTATTGGGAGATTATTGTAATTATTATTATTGGGAGATTCCGCAGCATTATGTGTTGAATAATTCTTGGTGGGCAAACCGCCAAAAGGGTGGGAATAAAGAATTAGGTATACTGTTCACTGTGAGCTTTAGAGAACCAGAACGGTATCACCTTAGACTTTTGCTTCTGCATGTAAAAGGTGCGATAAGTTTTGATGATCTGTGAACTGTAGTAGGAGGTGTAATTTATGCTACATTTTGTGAAGCTGCTAAATATCAAGGATTATCAATTGACGACACTATATGGAAAGATACAATTGATGATGTGATCCTTAACACATTGTATGTGGGAAACGTATTTATACATTTTACGTTGACTGGTAGTAGAGCGCGGGACGCGTATTAATACGTTTTTTATAGACTAGCGGTAGAATGCGGATAACATATAAATACGTTTATTTTTATACTTTTTTATTGCTCTAAAGGGATGCTAACATGCAGATATACGAATTCCAAAGGACGAAATTTGGGTCTCTAACACATACAATGGTGAATTATGTATGTACTTCCAGGTATAACGGTAATCTATTCAACTGCGTAGAGTCATCCCTTCACACAATTCTCTGCCTTGACACGCATTCAGTGCGATTCTAGCAATCAGAAAGGGTGCACACTTCACAAAATCTTCGTAATTTTGATCAAAGTGACATTATTTCGAGAGACATGAGCCAATTTGATGACGAAAGTGATGAAGAATTTTGTGTTGATCGTTTATCGGATCTTTCGTGTGATAGCGATATCGAAGATCATTCAGAATTGGAAAGTGACAATGAAAGCGACAGTGAAGATATCCCCCTACCTACAAATTTTACTCGCAGAACTATATCTTCAAGTTCTGATGAAAGTGAAGACGAGTGGTCACTGACTGACGGACCTCCAGTTCTTGAAGATTTTATGGGTCATCCTGGAGTTACTTCGAATGCTGCTCCAGAATCTCTGATTGATGCGGTTGAATCATTTATAAAAGATGATTTCTTTCAATATTTAGTTGATGAATCAAACAGATATCGCTATCAAAATATTGAACGATTCCAAACATCCCACAAAACTGTATTGGCTTTCTGATTCTACTGGAATATTGGATCAAATCACTGACCATCTGGACCCATCAGACCCTGGACCATCCACATCTACTACAAAAAAAACTTCAAGAAGAGACCCTCCCACAAGATTATCGATGGATATGTGTAAACATGTGACTACGAAAATTATCAGTACCGGCAAAAAAAAAAATAAATTGCTCAAAAGCAATGTTGGGTTTGTGCAGCACACAAAAAACGAAGCGAAACAAGTTACATGTGTAAACATTGTGAGATTCCCCTTCACAGGGGAAAATGTTTTAACGATTATCACACAAAAAAACACTACTAAAACGTCATTCTTTCTTTTTTTTACATTCTTTTTTTACATATTGTACTTTTTTTCAAAATATTTTCAATAAATCGGAATTTTTACATGTTTTATTACTTTTATTTCAATTTCCAGTGAGTTTTCCAGTATTTGTTTAAAATTTAAGGAAAATAATTCAGTATACATTTTATAGTAAATCACGAAAAGTTTCATTGAAAAAATATATAAAACTAAAGTTATCGTAATTTTACTGAACGTTGCCATTTGCGCAAAAAATTAGCAAAAATGGCCCATGCCACCTGTTAGTGCGCGATAAAAACTACCCTCAAACAATGTGTTAATATGCCCAAACAACTATGGCAACTTTTTGCATATATATGTGTGTTTGGATGTCCTTCTGATGCAGACAAATTATGGGATGAGAATAAATCTCATTTTACTCAAGATTTTTGTTTGAAATTACACTGAAGAGAAGGTGGCTGTGTGAACTGTGAAATGCATGCCCTTAACAAAATTCAAGAGGTATTCACATTTCATGGAATGAAATGTTAACATTTCAAACTTCTGGACCATCCTTTATTAACAAATATAAATACATGTGATGAATCCTATGAGTGACAACAGGCAGAGGTTTTGAGGTCTTGATAAATTCTCTGAATGATGAACAGTTGGCAGCCTTTCAGACTTACTTCAGCCATTGAAGACCAAACTGTACAGTCAAAATTCTTTTTCTTGGATGGTACAGGTAATAGTGGAAGATATCTATATATATAAAAAGGCAGCGACCGTGATGACTGAAATGACCGTTCGATGTGGTGCTAGCATGTGGTGCTAGCATAGATGCATAGACACAGGTAAAGTCTATGAGTGAACTAAGAATGAACAAGACAAATGCTTGCCTTCATGGAGCTCACACTGTAATAAGGTTAGGTCAGGGATGAGAATTCAAAATTGCCACCAGCACAGTCCTGAGGTGCCTCTTCTCAGAGCGGCCAGAGATACACCCAGTAGTGACTGGGGATGTGACTGAAGGGCTGGCACTGACCCGAAGGTGGGACAGTTCTGAATTTCCCAGAGGAGCCAATGGCTGCCTAGGAGAAGAAGCTTTTGACGCTGCCTGGCATAGAAACCGACCAATCAGAACCTAATCTGGGTGAACTGCGAGGAGCCAGTGGCTGCCTAGGAGGTAGAGCTTTTGATGCTGATTGGCATAGAAACCGACCAATCAGAACCTAATCTGGGTGAACTGTGGAGGCAGAACCTCAGATGAGGGCTGAGGAGGGGCTGTTTGGTATAAGGTGTAAGAAAGCGGTTCAATTTTTTAATAACCGGTTTGGCAGTATGGTGCATATGGCTGGCTATCAGTCCAGGTATAGGGGTTATGTATTTTTGTCTGCCAACAGCATCTCCTCCTGCTGAAAAAGGCCCCCCCCCCCTTTAAGCAATCCTATCCTATATAATCTATCTATACTCATAAAAAGGGTAATATGCTGATTAGACTGGGTCGACCAGACTTCCTTCTGGACTAAGCCATGGTGGTGGGGGCCGAGGCAGAGGCCGTTAGGGATGATCAGGCAAGCAGGCAAACAGTTAGGAATGATTAGGCAGGCAGGTGAGTGGTTAGGGGCGATCAGGCAGGCAGGCGAGTAGTTAGGGGCGATCAGGCAGGCAAGCAGTTAAGGCCAATGAGGCAGGCAGGCGAGTGGTTAGGGGCAGTGAGGCAGGCAAGCAGAGTGGTTAGGGGCGATCAGGCAGGCAGGCAAGCAGTTGGAAGCCATCAGGCAGGCAGGCGGAGGTGGTTGGGGGCGATCAGGCAGGCAGGCAAGTGGTTAGGAGCCAGTGGTCCCCGATTGTGAGAGGATGTGGGCCGGGCTGAGGGACCCCTGCCCCCGTGCATGATTTTTGTGCACCAGGCCTCTAGTCTATAATATAAAAGCCTAAGTGACCGTTACTACTGAATGACCAGAATGACTGGAACAACCTGTCAACCAGGCACTATGATGTGTACTGACCACCAGGGGGTAGACACTCAATTCAGGAGCTGCCCCCTGGTGATCAGTGCACTCCCACAGTCAACCTCCCATGGCCCATCCCCCCCAGCTGGCTTGCCAACCTTCCACAGTCCTTCCTGATCTGGGCGGGGGCAAGCCGGCTAACCTCCTGTGGTCCCTAACCCCTGCCGGCCAGCCCCCCCCATAAGCCCTAATTGGGGGGGGGTGACCAGCCGGCCTTTTGGGGTTCCTCAACGTGTCTGACCGGCCCCAGATAGTCCTTGATTGCTGGCCTGGGTGAGGGGCCCCATCTGTACATGAATTCGTGCACTGGGCCTCTAGTAAAATTATAAAATTCAACTGGAGAACAAAAATGTCACCTTAGAAGATATCTACCAAAATGCTATCTGTTATGGAATAAATGGTAGCTATAAATACTTCCAATTTTTATTATCCATGACCTCTTATAACTCATTAAATTATATAGATTTTTGTTATGTGTGCTGTGCCAGGAGTACTGGAAAATGATGTCCCTAGGATATTGAAGAACAGTAACAGAAATACAGGGTGGGACAAAAATAGGTTTACAGTTATTGTATTATTTTTCCATATGAGCAACTCTAACCTACTTTTTCCCTACCCTGTATGTTACAACCTTGTTTAATAGAACTGAAATTAGTACAGAAAGATAATGGAATATATACACTGAGTGGCCAGGTTATTATGACCGGCCAGATTATTATCACCACCCCATCAGTACAATGAAGTGAATTAGTTATGCAAATAATAATAATAATAAAACCTTGAGAGTATTTGCTTAGGAAGTTTTCAATATTCATTATTTTTGGAAATGTCAATGAAGTATTGATGGGGTGGTCATAATAATCTGGCTGGTCATAATAATCTGGCCACTCAGTGTATATTCCATATCCTCTTACACACACACACACACACACACACACACACAAGTAGCTCTCGATTAAAGTGTATCTATAATATAAACAGATTTATACAAAATTAGAATTACTTGTTTGAGCATATTATCTCACTAGAAAGTATATGTGTATGCTCCAGTGTTCTTGGTATTGCCTTTTAAAATTATATATTCCATCTTTGTTTCAATTCAGTCTTTATGAAGTTGATAAATAATTATGCTTAGTTATTTCCCCATGTCTGAAAGGTTTTAAGGAACTTGGTTCATGAATTTCCATGAAATGTATTATATTAACTAATAAACATTAAGAGTTGTGAACAGCTTAGAGCTTGCATTGCAGAAAGAATCCAGGACAAGATTGGTCTTAGAAAAATCAGTGTCTTGATTTCTATCTGGAGAAAAAGGAATTGGATTGCATTTAACAGAATGGGAGTGTGCTTTGTTTTCTGTTACTTATACTTCTTTTTAACATCTTCAAATTCCTTATAATTTAAAATTATAAAAGTAATTCTTTAGTTGTAATAGCTTTATGGTAGATTATTTGCAAAGGAGATTAAAATAAGCTAGAATTTTTTATTTTATTTTATTTTATTTTATTTTATTTTATTTTATTTTATTTTTATTAGCAAACTGCTTCTAATACAGCTATAATGCTAAAGTCATACTTTGAAATTATAAGTTGGCTTAGATCTGATTCAGATCCTAAAAACGCCCTGTAACAAAATAGGATGCTGTAACAAAATAGGATGCTGTAACAAAATAGGATGCTGTCTTCAGTGATTTTTATCGACACAGTATAAGAAGGTGTACAATCGGTATGAATTCAGATACTTAGGAGGACAGTAAGTCCTTTTAAGGTTGGACCTTAAAATGTCTATAACGTAAGTATAGATTTGAGAGGAGATATTAGAAATGTGATAAATGTTATTTTGCCTTTAAAAAAACTCTATCTGGCCAGGCTGGCATGGCTCAGTGTTTGAGTGTTGACCTATGAACCAGAAGGCAAGGGAGGTAAGATAGGGGTGACCAGGCCAGCAGGGGAAGGCAGTTGAGGGTGACCAGGCCGGCAGGGGAGGGCAGTTTGGGGCAATCAGGCAGGCAGACAGGCGAGCAGTTGGGAGCCAGCAGTCCTGGATTGGAGAGGGTGCAGGCTGGGTTGAGGGACACACACACCCCCATGCACGAATTTCGTGCACCGGGCCTCTAGTATGTGTATGTGTATATATGTCTCTCTGTGTGTGTATACACATATATGTATATGTGTGTGTGTGTGTGTGTGTGTATATATATATATATTGTATATATGTATACAGTGGGGTCTTGACTTACGAGTTTAATTCATTCCGTGACGGAGCTCGTAACTCAAATTACTCGTATGTCAAATCAAAAAGTGAACGGGTGAGACACGTGATGCTGGGCTGATGTTGTGGCGTTCACTGTGACGTTCGCTGCGCCAACTAGTGGTGGGGTATCTGAAGCTGGCTCTTAACCCGAATTTTAGCTTGCAACTCAAAGCAAAAAGTCGGCCGAAAGACAGCTTGTATCTTGAAAAACTCGTTAGGACCCTCGTAAGTCGAGGCCCCACTGTATATGTATTTATATATGTAATTTTTGGTAAATTGTTTTATTTTAAGCAAATTTATTTTGATTAGTGATTTCTCATTTTTATAGGGTGTCCCAAATTCATGCAAGATTTGAATTTTGCGTGAGCATTAACAACAACAAAAAATAAAAGCCTAATTTTACTTGGTTTATTGAATCAGATTCTAATACCTGTTGTCCTTTGACTTCAATCCCTTCAATTTGATAAGCATTACCAAGTACCAATTATGGCCCAGAAGCAGGGACAGTGAAGACCACGGCTTTGCGTATGTGCCAGCAAAGCCGTGGATGCCATTTACCCGATGTGCTATTCCATACATAAACCTATACTGTATACTTTATGAATCAATAAAAAGTTTACAATTTTTAATTATAAACCTGTCTTTTCTATCAAAATTACTTCTTGAATGAATTTTGGGACGCCCTATATATAACTCTTTGCAGTTTACATACTATGCCCAGGCACATTTCCCACCTGCTGCTTTCTATATCCCTATGGGATAAATATTATTATACTAATTTTACAGAAAAAGAAACTAAAATGAAGGGGCCTTCCAAAGTCATACACGAAGGACAGAGTCAAAATTTTCAGTTGCTTCTTTACACCAGATATGTAATTATGCTCATGTATCCCATTTCATTACTCTTGTTTTTAAAATAAGCAAAATGTGTCTGAAGAATACCAAGTGGTTACAGATAGTTGTAGATCATGTTGGAAGGAGAGGTAATAGAACCATCAACATTTAAATTATCAGTTTACTTCCGAGCTGCTGCTGGGTATTGCTTCCTTAGGTATAACAGCTTTGTTTATTTGCAACAGAAATAAGAATGGCCATAAACAATTCCTTTTGTTTTTCAGTTATAGCGTAACTCCCGTATAAATGTGAACATACCGAATTATTCTATTAATTCTTAGGCTCATTCCTCAACTAATTTATTTTAATAAATCCAAATAATATTTATTGTAGTAAGTGCTAGATATTTAATGATGAGAAAAATAATCTGGCTCTTGTCCTCCCAGAGTTCATAATCTAATGAACACAAGCTAGTAAGCAAATACTTGAGTAGATCCGCAAATGTATGCAATGGTGGAATAACATAGAATGAGATGGGGATACCAAAGAGAGGAACCTCACCCAGACGGGGCAGTCTTCCTTTTTCTAGGAAGTAACTTTCTGCTTTTTTAACTATGTATCTAATATGTATAATTTTTAAAGTTTTTCATTTGATTTTTTATGGAATTTTTTAATGTCGACATTATTGTAGATTTTCCCCATTTCCCCTCTCTTTGCCCACCTCCACCTCCACTGACCCCCACCCCTCCTCTTTTGGCGTTCATCACACTATTGTCTGTGTTCATGGGCTATGCATATATGTTCTTTCGCTAATCCCTTTAACTCCCTTACCCAGTCACCCCACGCACCTTGCCCCTGGCTCCCACCAGTCTGTTCCATGCACCCATGCTTTTGGTTCCTTTTTGTTAGTCATTTTATTTTGTTCTTTAGATCCCCCATTTTAGTGAGGTCATGTGGTATTTGTCTTTGTCTGACAGGCTTATTTCACTTAGCATAATACTATCTAGGTGCATCCATGCTGTGTCAAAGAGTAAGAATTTCTTCTTTTTTGCAGTCCTGTTGTATTCCATTGTGTAAATGTACCACAGCTTTTTTATCCACTTACCTGCTGATGGGCACTGGGGCTGTTTCCTGATCTTGGCAATTGTAAATAATGCTGCTATGAGCATAGGTGGGCATCTATTTTTTCTGATAGGTGTTTCAGGATTCCTAGGGCATATTCCCCAAAGTGGGATCTCTGGGACAAAAGGCAGTTACATTTTTAATTTTTGAGGAAGCTCTGTACAGTTTTCCACAGTGGCTGCACCAGTCTGCATTCCCACCAGGAGTGCGCTAGAATTCCAAGGAAGTAACTTTTAGTTGGAACCTAAGGAAAGTAGTCTCCTAAATAATGCAATATGAATGGGGTTTTCAAGAAGAAAGGCAGTAAATACTCAAGTATTGAGGCAGAGGGAACAGCCTGTAGGAAAACAAAAAGTGCATAATTTTTCATTGAAAACAGTGTTAGTGGCTGCTTGTGGATTGGGGGGTGGTGAAGAGCAGTAATGAGAGGTCAATTCAGGTGACGGATTTAGTGTTAAAATTTCACTTTTTCAAAGTGTGTTGTATGATATTAAGTAACGATTCCTATTGGAAATATCGAAAGCGGTGTTGGCCTTGAAGTGCAAAATGATGGAAGAACCTCATAATGCAATTATTGGGCTTTAATGATTCAAAAATAGTCTGTAATTTAGCATTTGAGACTATCTTTAATTGCACAACTTTGATAAGGGAAAATATCTCTTCTTATCCTTTGTTTACTGTTTAGTAGTGAATTAGTAAAAGAGTTTTGATAAAGGGAGAAAATGATGTTTTTCATTATTGAAGTTTTGCCCCCTACTGGCAATGGTTTCTGATTACTATAACCTTTAATCTCTCTGCTTTCCAGTTTAGGAATATTTTAGAAATAGAAACCAAGAATAATAGGATGGTGTGAAACAGAGTCCCCATGTGATCTATGATGGACCTATAGCATGACTGAGAAATTGATCTTTATTTTCATTTTTATAAGTAACTAAGGGTTTAGCACAGTGTACATCCTTACTAGTGTAGATGTTTCCAAGAAATAGTATAATTTATCTAGATTTTCATAGGTAGTATCAACAAAATTAAAGAGAGAATGTGTCTGTCCAGAACCAGCTATATAATATTTAAGACCCAGTTTAAAATGAAAAACAAATGCCCCTTATTAAAATATTGTTTAAAATTTCAAGAAGTTGATACCAGATATTTTTTAGAGCATGAGGTCCTATACATGTGTCTCTATGCAGTTGCACAGATCAGACACCCATGAAGTCTGTCCTGTGTCTATAAGAAGTTGATTCTTTGTCTGTAAGAAGAATGTGTGAAAACGTGTTTTTATTTATTTATTTCCACTGAGATGTTATGAGTTTAGGAGTTGGTTAGCCAAGAAACTTAGAAAAGGGCCAATTCCTGCTCTAATTTTGCTTTCTTTTAAAAGGGAGCCTATTTGAAGGATATTTTCCAACAACACGGGTGGTGAATATATTATTGACTAAAATTTTTTTTTTTTGTTGAGATGAAATGGCATTTTCTTAAGGAATATAGAAAGTTAGGAAGAGTTATTGGGGTATATAACAATGATCTGGAATTTAGTAATGCCATCAGGAGCTTCTTTTGGTATCAGAAATCTACTTATTGAATGATGGCCTCTTTTTAAACAACTGATTATAATTATTTTGTATATTTAATAAATTTTTAATTACAGTTGGTAAAATCCCACATGATTTTAGATAAAAGAGTGTAAGTGCAACAGCCTGATTTCTTTTAATATACTTAATGACAATTTTATGAATCATTGTGTGTCCTAATAAGACTTTTACTCCTGTTACTGACAGCCTTGAATTAGCATGATCCTCGGTCTCCACTCAGCAATCATGTTCAAAAAACTTTATCGCCAAAATTATACAGCTGTTCAGTTTACTGAACGTATTACTATGCATACTCCTTATATTTCTTTTAAGAATGTCCCTTAATTTGACTTTCTTTCACAAAGAAATAATCAAATTTTTTCTAATAACATATATTAATATTCTTCCTGAGAGTTACAATTTAATAAAATGTAAAATATTTTAATAAAAACAGTACTAAGTGGAGCAGTACTGTTGAACAAAACAGAAAAGATGTCACAACAAAGATTTAAACATCTCACTGAATTTTATGCTTTGTCTTTGGTCATTATAATCTAATTAGTTTAATTAAATATTTATTAAATATCTGTTTTTCCTAATATCTCTAGTGGAAACATGACAGATTTTAACAGAAAAATATATGAGGCACTTCTGACCTCAGAAATATTTATATAACAACCTGAAATATTTTTATAGGCAATGAATTGATTTCCATAAATAGAAGTAGCAGGATATTAATATCACAAGTCATAATTCTAGTAGAAAGTGTCAATGCATGAGTTTATAAAAATAAAATTTGTTTAAATAACAATTTTTAATTTTAAAAAGAATTAACCAACCAAGAAGGCTAGATTCTGACTTCACAGGTTTCTTTTGTTGGCTCAATTATTGACTAAGATATTTATAGAGATAATGCATTTGCCACTTGCTTGAAAGCCTTAAAATCCATGAATAGTATTAAATTTTGAGGGAGATACTTAACCAAATTATATTTAAGTGTTCTTCAGGGATCTCAACCCAAAGATAATTTCAATATTGTAAAAGCAATATTGAAGTTACAGCACTGACTTGTGCTAGCTCATTTTATTCTTAATGCTAAATAAAGTGCCTTACCAATGTTCAGCAGATAATCACCCAAATTTTATCTGACATTGATTTCTAAGTCAGGCATAAGAAACTTCTGCTGATTGTGCATTCTATTTGTTACTCATTTTTCAATTTGTAATTTGAAGAGCATTGCACTAGAACTCACAGTGATGTGAGATTTACAAATATCATTCATATATCTTTTGTAAATGCCAGTGCTGAAGCTAAATCCACTGAACAACTGGTTGACCATTTGCTATGCAGGAGCTGCCCCCTGGTGGTCAGTGTGCTCCCACAGCCAACCTCCCGTGGCTGGCCAACCTCCCACGGTCCCACTCCTGGAGTGGGTGAGACAGCCCGATCGGCCCCAATTGCTGGCCAGGTCAAGGGACCCCACCCGTGCACGAATTCGTGCACTGGGCCTCTAGTCCTATATAATAAAAGCCTAATATGCTAAGTGTCCAGTCGTCTGGTTATCTGTTCAACCAATCAAAGCGTAATATGCTACTGATATGCTAAAGCCGCTCAACCACTTGCTATGATGTGCACTGACCACCAGGGGACAGATAGTCAACTGATCAACCAGTTACTATGATGTGCACTGAACACCAGGGGGCAGACACTCTGACTGGTAGGTTAGCTTTCTGCTGGGGTCTGGCTGATCAGGACTGAGGGAGATGGGCCAGACATACCCTGGGGCCCTCCCACAGTCCCTCCCCAGCTGGCCAGCATCATGTGTCCCTCCCTGGCCCTGATCATGCACCAGTGGGCTCCCTCAACCTGGCCAGTGCACTGTCGCAGTCCAGGACCCCTCAGGGGATGTCAGAGAGTTGGTTTTGGTCCATTTTCACAGGCCAGGCTGAAGGACCCCACTGGTGCATGAATTTGTGCACCTGGCCTCTAGTAGTTATATAATAGGCAGACATATTAGTAGATATTCTCACATTCCACTAATGTAAGACTGTATAAAAGGAAGACTATCATTCTTATTTTATAAGGGAGAGAATCTATATTAACTAAATTATAATCTAATTTACTATTTCCTAATACACCCAGCATACAGAAACATTGTATCATCAAACCGACAAAACTGTATATTTTGCAGGTAACAGGTACACCTTGTATGTGGTCACACCTATCATCTACCATTGTCTTTGGTGGCAGAAACAGGGATGAATATCCTCATACATCTATCACCACTGAATTTATCTAAATTCTTCTTTAGCTTATTTTTGAAAACTATGCCCCCTATATTTGTATGGGTTGCCTTGAAATCAGGACCTGAGGCAACATATTGAGTGCAGGGAGTTTATTTTACTGGTCACTATAGAAAGCTGTAAGGCAGGGAAGAATGGAAAACAATAGAGGATTTGAATTCCTTTGTTACCATGGCAGATACCTGATATGCAGTCATGCTGGGAACACCTGGGAGAAATTTTTTTAAATGCAGTCGGAATTGTTCATGTGAAAGGATATGGCTGAAACATTTCTGCTCTAGCTCCTGCTGGCTTTGGTTGAAGGCTGTTATCAGGGTGTGAACTCCCCTGCAATCCCAGATAGCCCTTTGTCCTTGGAGGCCTTGGAATGAAAGGTTGCCAGTGTGCTTGAGAACTCTCCACCGTAACTACAGCCGAAGCAACATAGGCGTGTGAAAGACTGTTGTGGCACAAAGACTGTCTGTTATGCCGCTGCTTTGGGAAAAATAGCTTTCAATAAATTTCTTATTATATAAAAAAATTATTTCCCTGTGCTTTTCTAAAACTATGCTAATAAAGTCAGAATATGCAAATTAACCATCCCACCGTCACAAAGATGGTGGCGCCCATAGCCACAAGATGTCACTGCCCAGTCCCCCAGCCCTGCCGGAGCACCCCCATCCTTTCAGCCCCGCCGGAGGTGGCAGACCCGCAGTGTGGCCAGACCTACCTTAGGGCTCTTTGCTCCTTGCGTCTGCTGCCGGAGTCCCCAGTCCTTTCAACCCAGCTGGGGGGACAGCAGGCACCCGGTGCAGCCGGATCTGCCCTAACACCCCAGCCACCCGGGGACGGCCTGAGGCGCAGGCAAGTCTCGGATGGGGGCTGTCCAACAGATGCCCAAGGTGCAGGCAAGCCTCAGATGTCGGCTGCCCAGCTGCCTAAGGCTGGCCCGAGGTGCAGGCAAGCCTTGGATATTGGCTGCCCAGCACCCAGGGCTGCCCAAGGCTCAGTTAACCAAGGCCGGCCGAGGATTGTGCTGCCGGCAGTGGCAGCAGCAGAGGTGTGATGGGGCATTTCCTTCCCCTGACCTCCAGGTCGCCTCCCGCCTCTGAGGGCTCCTGGACTGTGAGAGGGGGCAGGCTGGGCTAACGGACCCCCCCCCCCTCCAGTGCATGAATTTTCATGCACCAGGCCTCTAGTCTTCTTATAATAAAAATCTGAGAAAATTAATTTTAGTTTTTAATTTAATTATATCCCATTACTCCTAAGGAGGCCCTTGCCACATTTGAGAATTCTTCCTGTAATTTATATTAAATTAGTAAATTACTGATGTAATTTTGTTACACTTATATTACACTTCATAATCCATGAAAGTAGGGACTAATTTTATTTATTGTTTATAGGTTCAGAGTCATACTAGTTGAACCTGCTACTGAACTGAATTTCATAGAGCGCTTTCACGATACTGCTGTGTGTTTTGATCAAATTTTTCTCTACCCTTTGTCTTACCAGCTAGTCCAGTGCTGATTTATTTCAATATCACCTTATTCAGAAGATCTCTGTTTACATTTGATCTGCTGGCCATTCATCTGGCCCTTTCTATTGTTCTAGAGAAGCAGCACCTTAGAAATGGGGAAACTCTTATCATCAAAGTGTCACATCTTGATACCTTTAGGACATGCCTGGAATTATCATTCTATTTTTTCCCAGCAAGTTTGTTCATTGAAACAGTGGACCAGTATCTTTAGGCAGCTCATGGATTACTTCCTTCGTTAGATACCAGTAGTTGATTTGGTTAAATATGAGATATTTAGCAAAATAAAGTCTTGACAACTTGGGACAGAAATACCATTTTTAATCATAAAACATTTAAGAAGAAATAAACATATAATTACACACACCCTGAATAATTATAAAGGCAGTGTTTATTAAAATACATTTCATTTTAGAAATTGAGCTATCAGCTGTTAAAGTCTGTATACATTTTTGGGGGGACACCCCGGAGACCTGTTATTAACTTGTTTTACTCTCCCCTCTTAATGACTACACCAGTAAGTTAGAAGTTTCAAGGATTTTTACTGTTCCTTCGTTCTGTGTGCAGAACAACATTTAGAAACATTTTGCTACTTACACAGATTCTGGTCTCCGCCAGAATTGGGATTACAGTGTTGTCTAAGCATTCTCAGCCCCTAGGGAGAACTTTTCAAATGGGTTTGCCCACAGCTCGCTGCAAAATCTCTAGGGCAATTTAGAAACATTTTCAAAGGTAACATGTGTCCTGATCTGTTTTATTACTTGCTCTCGGACTAATATTGAACCTCAGAGGTTTTCGCTACACATGACCCTATGCTATTCTGACTAGTGTTAAGATTCAGTCATAGGTATCACACCTCATCTTTTGAGGCACCAAGGACCAGATTCCTCTATTTACTTGGAGGCACAAACAAACAAACAACAAAAAAAATGCAGTCAAAATAATTTTTAAATAAAGAATGACTTTCTGACTGGAATTTTACCTTTATGTTCTTTATTCTTCTGGATATAGAACTAATTTATTTTCTGGGAAGTTCCATACACAGCTTTGCTGTACTTTGCTTTAGGAGCAATTGTCACAGCTTATTAATCCCATTTATTTTCAAGGAGAAGGAAAAAATGTCTTTGGAGATTTAGAATATGCCCAGGCACATAAAACTACTTACCATGAGTATTCTAAAATGTGAGTAAAAGGCATTTTTTTGGTATTAAGAATCGTCACTCATTAGATAAACTTAAACATATTTGAATAGAGAATTAGATATAATATATGGAAACATTTTTAGGTCAGCAGCTATGTAAATACTAAGTTCATTTATGAGGGAATAGAATATGTATTCTATTATTTTCAGATGAAGTGTTCTGTGTGTGTCTGTTGGATGCATTCTGCCTAATGTGTAGTTTAAGTCCAATGTTTTATTACTGATTTTATGACTGTATGATCTATTCATTGTAGAAAGTGATGTATTGAATTCCTCTGCTATTATTATATTGCTGTGTCTTTCTCATTACAGGTCTGTTAATATTTTATTTATATATTTAGCTTTTCCTAAAATATGTATATTGGGTTAGATACATATTTACAAATGTTATACCCTCTTATTTTACTGACCCCTTCACCATTATATAATACCCTTTCATTTCTGTTGTCACAGTGTTTGGCTTAACGTCTGTCGTGCGTAATACAAATGTAGCTTTCTTAGCAATTTTTGGTTTCCATTTGAATGGAATATTTTTTTATCTCTTTATTTTTCAGTATGTATGTTCTTAGAGTCTCAGTGAATCACTTGTAGACAGTATATATAGCTTCAACATGTTTGGTTTTTCCATTCAGTCACCGTCTTTAGATTTGAAAATGTTATTCCATTTATGTTACAGGAATTATTGACAGGTTTAGACTTACTTTATAGCCTTTTTGTTCATTATTTTCTTCTTGTTTTGTAATTCCTTTGTTCCTTTCTTTCTCTCTTACTGTCTTCCTGTGTGATATATTTATTTTATACAGGGGCATGTTTGACTTCATTCTCTTGAACTTTTCTGTACCTACTGTAGGGTTTTTCTTTATGTTAACACTAGAGGCTTGGTGCATGGATTTAGGCACCGGTGGGGTTCCTTGGCCTGGCCTGCGGGGATTGGGCTGAAACCAGCTCTCTGACATCCCCTGAGGGATCCGGGATTGTGATAGGGCACTCTGCAAAGTTGCTGTTGCTCAGCAGCTCCTGAGTTGAGTATCTCTCCCCTGGTGGTCATTGTGCGTCATAGCTACTAGTTGGCCGGTCACTTAGGCTTTTATATATATAGACTAGAGGCCCGGTGCACAAAAATTTGTGCACTCAGGGGGGAGGGGGGGTCCCTCAGCCCGGCCTGTGCCCTCTCACAGTCTGGGACCTCTCGGGAGATAACGACCTGCTGGCTTAGGCCCGCTCCCGGGTGGCAGAGGGCAGGCCCAATCCCTAGGTGCAGCCCCTGGTCGGGCTCAGAGCAGGGCTGATTGGGGAGTTGGGGCGCCGCCCCTGTCATGCACAGAGCAGGGCGGATCGGGAGGTTGCAATGCCACCCCTAGTCACGCTCAGGGTAGGGCCAATCAGGGGGTTGTGGCGCTGGCCCCCGTCATGCACAGAGCAGGGTCGATCAGGGGGTTGAGGAGCTCCCCCCTATCACGCACAGAGCAGGGCTGATTAGGGGGTTGAGGTGCTCCCCCCTGTCACTCACAGTAGGGCCGATAGGGGAGTTGGGGCACTGCCCCCTGTCACACACAGAGCAGGGCGGATCAGGGGGTTGGGGCACCGCCACTGTCACACTCAGGGCAGGGCCGATGGCGGGGTTATGGCTCTACCCCGTCACACACAGAGCAGGGCCCGTGGGGGGGGGGAGGGGTTGGGGCGGCGCACCCTGTCACACACAGAGCCGCAGCGCGATCAGGGGGTTGGGGAGCTCCCCCCTATCAGGCACAGAGCAGGGCTGATCAGGGGGTTGGGGCATCTTCCCCCGTCACAAACAGAGCAGGGTGGATAGGGAGGTTGTGGCCCCGCCCCCTGTCACACACAGAGCCACAGTATGATCAGGAGGTTTGGGCGCTGCCCCCTGTCACGCTGATCCCGGTGCTGGGAGGCCTTGCGGCTCTGCTGATCCCGGTGCTGGGAGGCATATTACCCTTTTACTATATAGGATAGAGGCCTGGTGCACGGTGGGGGCCGGCTGGTTTGCCCTGAAGGGTGTCCTGGATCAGGGTGGGGGTCCCCACTGGGGTGCCTGGCCAGCCTAGATGAGGGGATGATGGCTGTTTGCAGCTGGTCACACACCCTTTAGGGTGAGGGTCCCCACTGGGGTGCCTGGCCAGTCTGGGTGAGGGGCTGAGGGCTGTTTTCAGGTTGGCTGGTGACTGAAGCTCCCAACTGCTCCTTTTTTTTTTTTTTCTTTTTTATTCTGGGCCAGCTTTAGCTCTGAGGCTTGGATCCAGCTCTGAGGCCTCGGCTGCTGAAAGCAGGTATCTGGTTTGTTTGGGTTCTATAATCGAAACACTGTTTCAACTCCAGCTCTGAAATGCGGCTGGCTGAAGCAGGTTTCTGGGGTTTTGTTTAGCTCCTATATTTGTAACAATGTTTCAGACTGCAAGCTCAGAGGCTGGCAGCGGCAGGTGGGGAATATTGGAGTCCTCTGTCACTGAAGCAAGCAAGCTTCATGTTCGCTTCCAGCTGCCTGGTTGCCGGCCGCCATCTTGGCTGGCAGTTAATTTGCATATCGCCCTGATTAGGCAATTGGGAGGGTAGTGGAGATACGGTAAGTACCATGTTTCTCTTTTATTAGATAGGATAGCATATGTAAAGCTTCTTATATTTGTAAGTATATTTTAATCTGCTAAAAACTTAACTTCAAACATATATTAAAGCTCTACACTTTTACATTCCCCTTGCACATCTTACAGGTTTTGATATCTTTATATCTTTTTACATTGTGTTAATTAATAAATTATTGTTGCCCATGCTGGTTGAGTGTCGTCCCATGCATCATGAGGTCCTCTGTTCAATTCTTGGTCAGGGCACATGCCCGGGTTTTGAGATCACTTCCCAGTAGAAGTTGTACAGGAGGCAACAGGTGGATATTTATCTCTCAATGGTGTCTCTCTCTCTCTCCCTTTCCCTTTCTCTCTCTAAAATCAATAAAACATATTATAAAATAAATTGTTATATTATTCTGACTTATTACCTTTTCCTTTAATCTCTAAATTAGGGTTATAAGTCATTTCCCTATCTCTATTACATTAGAGTATTCTGAATTTGAGTGTGTATTTTTTTACCAGTTAGTTTTATACTTTCATATTTCCTGTTAGGAAAGAGCATCCTTTTATTTCAGCTTAAATTACTCCCTTTAACATTGCTTGTAAAGCTGGTCTGGTGGTGATGAATCCTTCAGTGTTTGTCTGGAAAACTTTTCATCTCCTGTTCAATTCTGAAGGGCAACTTTGGTAGTCTTCTTGATGGCATTTTTATCTTTTACCACTGTGTATGTATCATGCTACCCCTTATGGCTTGCAAAGTTTTTGCTGAAAAAATGCTCATGATCTTATGGGGATTCCATTGTATATAACAATACTTATTTTTAATTATTGCTTTTAATATTCCCTCCTTGTAATTAATTTTTGACAATTTATTTTTAATGTGTCCCAGTCTGGAATATTTGGATTTTTCTTATTTGTGGACTTCCTAGATCTCAATGTCTATTTTCTTTTGCAGGTGAAGTTTTCATTCATTATTTTTCTGAATAGGCTTTTTGCCCATTCATTCATATCTCTCTCTCTCTCTCTCTCTCTCTCTCTCTCTCTCTCTCTCTCTCCCTCCCTCCCTCCCTCCCTTCCTCCCTCCCTCCCTCCCTCCCTCTTTAATGTGTATATTGATACACAATATTGCCGGGAGCCGGTCCATGCTTGCTGTTTCAAGGGACCTGGCATATATGGCATACTGTTCTTAATATGTTTGCTCACCTTCTTGGCACTATGTGTTTTAACCAAGGTCTCTGAGAAAGGTTGTTTCCCCAGGTAGGGATTTTCCCCTGAAGTTAGGGAGGGAATAAAACCTCTCAACTAAGTGCCAGGCAGGTAATTAATCCCTTTGACTACGAACAATTATGCTTAAACTACATAATCTTTTCTCCCTGGAATGGAGATAAGAAACGCCCTAACCTTTGTAATAGAGATTGATAGGATTGAATCAACTGGTATAAATACAGTTGTAACAAGACAGAAACACTCAGAACTCAGAACACAGAAATCATGAGACAGAATTCAGAACTCAGAACTTAGAACAGAATCAAGAAGACAGAGCCTACACGGAGCCTAGAGACAGAAGAACTTCGCTGGAGAGAGCATGCCGGAGGATCCTGGAGAGGGACTGGCCTCGGAGCCTAGAGACAGAGCCTAGCAGGAGAACATGGCAAGGGATCCTGGACTGAACCTGACTACAGAGATTGGCAGGAGAACCTGACTGGAACCTGGACACTGAACCTGACTGGAGAGCCTGGACAGAACCTGGCTGGAGAACCTAGCGAGGGAACATGGCTACAGAACCTCGCTGGAGATCCGAAGCAGAACCTCTCTGGAGATCCGGGCTAGAGATCCTGGCTAGGTTGCTGATCAACTGAACACTGTCCCCGTGTCATTCCTTCTTCGCCGACTCCGTCCACACCTTTGGGGACCCCTGGACCTGCTGGGGTTGGACCCCGGCACAATATGGAATGCCAAAACTCCCTTAAACTCTCTTTACTATTTTTTATTCTCTTATCCCTTTAATCCTCTGATTAGATTAATTCCACTATTCCACTGTCCAGTATTTGAGTCTGCTGATTCTTTCATTCACTTTATCTAGTCTGTTGTTGAACCCTCTACTGAATTTTTCAGTTACTATACTTTTCAACTAAATGATTTCTGTATGGCAATTTCTTTTATTTTTAATCTTTTTTTCTGAGGTTCTCACTTTGTGCATGCATTGCTCTTCTGACCTCAGTGAGCATGTTTATATCTGTTATTTCAAACTTGGTTATCTGGCAGAGCCACAAAGTCTCTTTCATTAAGATCTGTTTTTGGAGATTCCTCTTTTATTTATTTATTTTTTGGAATATATGCCTTTGTTTCTTCATTTTCCAGACTCTCTGTATTGGTCTCTGTGCATTGCATTAAACACCCATCCTTCCCGGTGTTGACAGAGTGGTCTCATCTAGGAGACAAAGGCAGTCATTCAGCCTGGCACAGGCTTCTAGTTTTCTCTTAAGCCTTTGTTATTGTCCAAGCGCCTACGTTGCTCTTAATGGCTCCCAATAGATGATAGTGTGCAAAGACCCCTCAGTGTCCAACGGGGAAGATTTCACTTAGCACCTTGATGCAAACTGATTATAAACTATGTCTTCAGGCAGCTGCTGGAAAATATGCTGTTAAACTCCTTCCAGGGAGAAACTGGGAAATGGGCATTTTTGCCTTCTGGGCCCAGGTGTGTAATCATAGAGGAGTAATCCTGCACCCATTAAGAACTGCTTCTTTGTTTTCTACAATCCTGTGAGACTCTTACTAGGAAATGAAGGCCCTGATGGCTATTGAAGCTAGGCAGTCGATCTTCTCTTGGATACCTGCCACAAAAGCAAACTTTTGCATAAGCTCCTTCTGTGGAGATATTAGTGACTTGGTTATATGCTTACAGTGGCCTGGAGGGAGAAGTCAGGGGAGATGTCCACCTGCTTTCACAGTCTCTGGGCAGGGTCATGGACAGCCCCTTGATATGTGATGAAATTGGAAGCCTCAACCCTCAGGCAGTAGTTTGTTAGGTGTGGAGATAGTCCTCTTTCAGGGAAAGACTGGAAGGTGGCCTGCCACTTCTGCACTGATATCTGGGGGGATGGCTTGTTATGAACTGCCTGTTTGCTACAGTCTAATGGGCCTCATGAATGTAAGTCCCATTGGCTAATGAATCAGGTTATCAGTGACCTGTCTCTCATGTGGCAGCCAAAAAAGCTGGGGTGAATAAGCTCTTGCCGGAGAAACACTGGCAACTTGGAGTAGGCTGGGAGGAGAGGGTAGGGATGGTATTACCGGCTTCCCAGGTGTCAAGAAAGATTGCAGCCAGCCCTTAGATTTGTGCTACTTTGGAGTCCTAACACTCTGGCAGCAGCTTTTAAAGTATGCAGATGAGCTCCTTTCAGGGAAAGACTGTCTGTTCCCTTTGTGTAAGAGCTCACACACCCATTAATAACTTCTTTTTTTATATTTTTTTTCTTTATTGATTAAGGTATTACATATGTGTCCTTATTGCCCCATTGCTCCCCCACCCCCCGACTCATGCCCTCATCCCCCTGGTGGCTGTGTCCATTGGTTGGGTTTATATGCATGCATACAAGTCCTTTGGTTGATCTCTCCCCCTGACCCCCACCCTCCCCTACCTTCCTTCTGAGGTTTGATGGTCTGATCAATGCTTTTCTGTCTCTGGATCTGTTTTTCTTCATCAGTTTATGTTGTTCATTATATTGCATAAATGAGTGAGATCATGTGATATTTATCTTTCTCTGGCTGGCTTATTTTGCTTAGCAGAATGCTCTCCAGTTCCATCCATGCTGTTGCAAATGGTAAGAATTCCCTTTTTTTTTTCTTCACTGCAGCGTAGTATTCTGTTGTGTAGATGCACCACAGTTTTTTAATCCACTCATCTGCTGATGGACACTTAGGCTGTTTCCAAATCTTAGCTGTTGTAAATTGGGCTGCTATGAACATAGAGGTGCATATATTTTTTCTGATTGGTGTTTCTGGTTTCTTGGGATATATTCCTAGAAGTGGGATCACTGGGTTAAATAGGAGTTCCATTTTTAACCTTTTGAGGAAAATCCATACTGTTCTCCACAGTGGCTGCACCAGTCTGCATTCTACCTGCAGTGCATGAGGATTCCTTTTTCTCCACATCCTCTCCAGCACTTGTCATTTGTTGATTTGTTGATGATAGCCATTCTGACAGGTGCGAGATGGTACTCCATTGTCGTTTTGATTTGCATCTCTCGGATGATTAGTGACTTTGCACATGTTTTCATATGTCTCTTGGCCTTCCTTATTTCTTCGTCCAAAAACTATCTATTTAGATCTGTTGCCTATTTTTTGATTGGGTTGTTTATCTTCTTTTGTTAAATTGTATGAGTTCCCTGTAAATGTTGGAGAATAAACCCTTATTGGTGATAACATTGGCAAATATGCTCTCCCATGCAGTGGGCTTTCTTGTTGTTTTGTTGATGGTTTCTTTTGCTCTGCAGCACCTTTTTATTTTGATATAGTCCCATTTGTTCATTTTCTCTTTAGTTTCCATTGTTCTAGGAGCTATATTGGTGAAGAAATTTCTTCGGCATATGTCTGAGATTTTGCTTCCTGTGGATTCCTCTAGTATTTTTATGGTTTCCTGTCTTATGTTTATGTCCTTGAACTTCTTTGTTTGCTATAGTCTTGTGGGTCTCATGGATGGTAAGCCCCATGGCTTTCAGAGCTATGTGTGTTGGGGGCCTGTCCCTTGGGTGGAGTCTTTAATTCAGGGTGCTGAATTTGAGGTTCAACCCTTCTTTCCTAAGGAAGAAGCTTGGAGTTCCCTCTCAATTTTATGTCACTGTGCTAAGAGTGGGGTTTAGGGAAGAGTGTCTTAGACTTTCCTGTTCATTTCAGTGTGGATATTTTCTCATTCACCCAGTGTGTAGGAGTCACTCAGCCATTTCCGGGATCTCTTTCATAGGGAATAAGTCCACATGTCACTATACATTTGGTGTGTTTGTGGGAGGAGGGAAGCTAAGATGCTTCTTATTTTGTCATCAAGGTCAACTTTCTTGAAGTCTGAATGCCTCCTTTATATTGGGTGTGACCTGCACTTTACTTATAACTTAATCAGGGCAGTGATTTTATTGGGACAGTTTCTTTGGAGAGACTAAATAAGTTTTTTACTGAAGACTTTATATTACTCAATATCATTAACAGATTCAGTAAAAATATTTCAAAATTGTCGAATAACCTAAGTAGTCTTCTAATTAGTCTCATTATTGTCTTTTTGGTATTCCTAGTGTTCATGGGTGTGTCAGTAAAATCATAATTGTGATGTTAATATTAACAGGGCTAATATTATTCTTAGATTTTTGCAGTCTTCAAGCTTATGTTGAAATCAGCAAGCTCATCTGTGGCATATTTTCAGTATTTAATTAGTGGTGTGACTAAAGAAAAAAAAGAGATGCTGAAGAAAATTTAAGCAGTGTTTCCTGGCACCTATTGGGCATAAGTGGTCTGTGCAAGATGTACTTTTTGTTGTTCTGTTTCTACTAGAGGCCCAGTGCATGAAATTCATGAAATTGGGTTGAGATGGGGCTCCTCAGCCTGGACTCTGCCCTCTCACAGTGGGGAGCCCTCAGGGGATGACTAACTGGCAGCTTAGGCAGTCAGAAATCCTTAGTGCTGCCATGGAGGCGGGAGAGGCTCTCGCCACCGCTACTGCACTTGCCAGGCGTAAGCCTGGCTCAGGGCTTCTGGCTGAGTGGTGCTCCCCCTGTGGGAGCACACTTACCCCCCAGAGGCAGCTCCTGCATTGAGCATCTGCCCCCTTGTGGTTAGTGCATGTCATAGAGACCAGTTGTTCTGCCATTCGGTTGATTTGCATATTCACCTTTTATTATATAGGATATCCTAAGCCAGCGGTTCTCAACCTGTGGGTCGTGACCCCTTTGGCGGTCGAATGACCCTTTCACAGGGGTCGCCTAAGATCATCCTGCATATTCGATATTTACATTATGATTCATAACAGTAGCAACATTACAGTTATGAAGTAGCAATGAAAATAATTTTATGGTTGGGTCACAACATGAGGAACTGTACTTAAAGGATCAGAAGGTTGAGAACCACTGTCCTAAGCAATCATTGGTGGATTAACCAGGTATGGGCAGATAAGAGATAATAAAAAGGATGGTGTTTTCCTTTTAATATTCTATTGGAACAGTTTGCTAATATTTCCTTGAGAATTTTTCCATCTGAGATTATCAGGCATATTGACCTGTAATGGTCTTTTCTTGTAGTGTCCTTTTCCAGCTTTGGTATAAGGGTAATGTTGGCCCTATAAAGTAATTTGGAAGTGTTTACTCCTCATCATTTTTTGTTAGAGTTTGAGAAGTACTGTATATGCCATTCTCTTCACAGAGTATGCCTTCGCCCTTAGGACTGGGTGAGGTGGTATTTTGCTCTTTGGGATCTCCCATAAATGTCTTTATCACATTGTCACAAAATGTAAAATGTTACAGGATTCATTAATTTAATTGCTATTTATCCAGCTTATGTTTTTATATACTTTTTATTTTTTAATATATTGATTTCAGAGAAGAAAGGAAAGAGAGAGGGGAAGAGAGAGAGAGAAAGAGAGAGAGAGAGAGAGAGAGAGAGAGAGAGAAAGAGAGAGAGAGAGAGAGATGATGAGAATCATTGCTTGGCTGCCTCCTGCATGCCCCCTACTGGGGATTGAGCCCACAACCTGTGCATGTGCCCTTGACCAGAATCAAACCCGGCCCCTTCAATCTGCAGGCTGATGGTCTATCCACTGAGCCAAACCAGCTAGGCCCAGCTTATGTTTTTAAGACTAGCTTCCATCAGGGCTCTCAACTATGTGTAGAAGATGCTAATTTTTTAAAATAAAAATATTGAATTAATGATTTATTTAGTAAATAAATATTATAAATATTATAAAATGGTTGATAATCACTTGACAAATAAGCAATCCCACTTCCACTAATATTAAAAGTAACAAGTTTGAAAGAACAGATATCATATTTGAGATATTTGAAATGAGGAAATATTATAAATAAGAACATTTCAGATGTTGGTGACCATAGTACAATGGTCATTTTCATATGTCACTGACGTAAGTGCTATGTGGCACTAATTAATTATTAGATAGCCTATAGCTTTTCATACTACTGCTCAATAAAGGTAACTGCATTTATCGCTGACATTACATTTTTTCTACTAATATACGTGTAGGTTAATAACAGTTATTCTACCAATTATGCAGTATATTTATATGCAATTAAATAAGTATAAATATCAGTGTTTGAAATTATGTATCTATTTGTTACCCATATTTTTACTGAAACATTTGTTCTACGAGAGATACTTCATTTCTGTTTTGCACCCCAGTATTCCCAATATTTCACACAATAAACACATCATAAATATTTGTGTAATTCATGAATATAGCCATAATTTTAATAAATCGTAGAAACTATAGTAATGCTGACAGTTTTATTTAAGCACTTTTAGTTTCATACTCTAAACCTCCATTAACTTTTTCACATTGCCCCTTCTCTGTATTTTAACGCCCTGCATTATTATGGTTACATTTTTAACCTGCCCATTCTTTTTACTCCTTGATATTCTGCCATGCAGTGTCCCTCTCTAAGCTCTCTCACTTGAAAATCTCATGTGCTTCCAAGGTCGCCCTCCTCCTCTCTCCTTGCATGTAGAGGCATGCATTCCAAATTGTATTTCAAGTAGAAATCAATCAACAGAAACACAGTCAGTGAATATCTTTGCCTCAGATATTTCTACATGGATGCTCTCTCAACTGCTTTGAACTTTACATCTGAAACCTATTTATTTTGTCCTTGAATTGGCATTTACATCAATAGAATCAATTCTATTAATCAAATCACTGAAGTTCAAAACCACAAATGCACCTTTAATATGTCCTTTTATCTCTTCCTCTACGATCTTATTTCCTTCACTGTGCCATTCCACCTACTCATTACTCATTCATGAACCCTACCTAACATGCACAGGCATTCATTCTTTTACCAAGAGCAACATATTTTTAGGTCTGAAATATGTCTTGTTACATATCTCTTCTATATACACCTTATCTTTATTTTCTGGGGATGAAGGTTATCATCTACCACATAATTGAGATCATCAGCTATCAAATAAGTGAGATGTAGGGAGAAGAAATAGCAATATATAATATAGTTGTAATTGTCATAAACAACACAGGTGTAAGGAAGAAAGAAGGTATAAAAGGAAATAGGGTTGTTATGGGCTGTAGATACCTGTATTTCATCCTGTTATTAATGGCTTGTGACCAACACTAAGATTATGCAACATCTAGAATGTAGCATTAATTCAGTGTTTTATTATGAATAAATTAGACTCCAATGTGGAAACATAACTTATTTTTAATTTTAATGAAACATGTTAATATATTGAAAAATATTTTCAAAATTTGTTCATGTATTAAGCAAGCAATGTATCTGGTGATGAAGCACATATCTCTGACTTATACTCATGATAACGTTAAGAATAAGCATGACTATGTAATATAATAATTATACAAAAGCTTCTTGTTGCCATAAATTGACTTGATATATCACTTTATATATTAAGCTATGTGGAAATGATCCTTAGCAAGGCTATTTATATATTATGTGTTTAACTACATACATACTTGTAGTTGAATACATACTTGTAGATACACTAGTCATAAAACATCTCAGTTGGGGATTCTAACATTTAAATTTAAGTAATTAAAGGTAGGCTGATTTTAAGCACACCATTTTCTGGAGCAAGGGCAATCTATATTTTTAGAAATACAGAAAATCTTCACATCTATTAGAACTGTTCTAAGGTATCCCTTACGCATGGGCCCACTTACTTAGTGATTTTTCTCTCCACTGTGTGTGTTCTCCTCTCTCTCTCTCTCTCTCTCTCTCTCTCTCTCTCTCTCTCTCTCTCTCTCTCCCCCCCCCCCCTCTGATTAACACTTATTGTATTAGGTAGTTTCCATATCACTTAGGTAAAAATTATATAGAGAGTATTTTGAGTATTTTTAATTAAGCCAGAGTAAAATAATAAAGCTATGAAGAGTCAACAGAAATATTCTAAAGGGTCGTTTATTTCAATCAGTTGACTTCAATGATTTTCCCCCTAATCTATTCTTTATTGAAAGACATAAGAATGTTTGGCTGTAAGGAAACATGTGACACCCCTGCTTAGTTACCAACGA
This sequence comes from Myotis daubentonii, assembly GCF_963259705.1. Taxonomy (NCBI): domain Eukaryota; kingdom Metazoa; phylum Chordata; class Mammalia; order Chiroptera; family Vespertilionidae; genus Myotis; species Myotis daubentonii. Next base: position 20,728,362 of record NC_081848.1, on the reverse strand, counting down.
TTACTTGTAGAAATAGCTTCACCTAAGGCACCCTCCCCTGACATTTTTAAAAGCTGGAAGCACCCGGAGTTTGCCAGGTCTAGAACACTAATTTTGTCTGTGTTCGTATTTTTTTCACCCCAGAAAATTCATGCTTATACATAGAAATGCCAGATATGGAGACTATGAGAGCAGAGGAAAATAATGTTTTCTCTTTTCCACTCTTTAACACTCGGGTTATAGACATTCTCTTGGCGTTGAAAAAGAAATGGGAATAGTCTGTGTGCCAGTTTTCTATCTGTAATATAAAACCTGATTTTGGGTCTTGCCTTAATTTTATAAAAATATTTTATACAATGTATTACAGTTAAAATTATTGCACACTGGTGCTAGCAAAAGTTTTGAACAGCCCTCTTTTGAAATGTAACTTATTTATGTAAGGTAGTTTAATTTTATATTGTATTTCATATAAGTACAACCTTTCTCTTTCTATTATCTCAATATATAGCACAGGAATATTTTAATCAATACATATACACATGCCACAATTCAACATGATAGATTTTAGATGTTTGTATATATTATTAGCATTTTTTTTCCTTTAACAGCACTAGTTTTTTCCCCTTTTCTCATCATACTCTATTCCAGGTATAAATCTCTCTAAGCCCATCAGGAAGATGGATGAAATGCTAAACAGAGGTAAAACACTAAAAATTCCTGTTTGTCAGCTCTGATATACAAGCACTTTGCAGTTATATTAAACAAGAATGAGTGGGTTTTTAAAAATGCTAAATATAAAGCTACAGGTACATTTTAAAAATGTCCTTCAATCACTTATAGCTGTTAAACCAAAGTAATCTTTTTGTGTTTTTTTCAAACCAAGTTGAGAAGCACTATAGGATGTTTCTGACATTTAAAACAATGGTTGCTTCAGCTACTATCTGTAATTAATTGATTAAGCGTTTAAAGTAAGACTTTTGTGCAATGAGACTTGCAACCTTGTTAAAAGGAAGTTTCTCTTTTACTTTCTCTTAATCTTAATTAAAATAATTAATTCTCCAAACCCACAAATAACATTAGAAATTCAGCACTAAAACATAAAACTAAGCATCCTTTTGATGAATAGATATAGATGTGATTCGTTTGAATATATTGAAATTAAAAAAATTGGACCTCACAAAACATACATGAAGCTAACCCTCAGTCCAATATTTTACCTCTACAAGATCCTTTCTGTTCCCTCTTCTGAACAACAGTAGATGTGGAAGCACAGGAGGAAGCAAATAAAATTGCAGCTGCTTTGCTGAAGAATAGGAATGGCCGTTCCTGGGTTAAAGGATCTGTTTGCATACATAAAAGCAGGATAAGACAGGAGCAGGAGCTTTCAGCAAAGAAAGTAAGGGTTTATTAGCCGAGAAATGGTGGTACCAATCTCTGAGCCTCAGGTGAGCTAATCTCCTGGATGGCTTCTAGGGGATGGGTTATATAGGGGACTGAAAGAGTTTGGGTTAGGTCATGTTAGGCTGGTCAGTGCAAGGGTAGGTGTACTTGATAATTGCATCTGGCCCTGATGTCAGCTATGGTTTTGCAAGGATGTGGCTCATGGGGTCCTTCTGGAGCTAAAACGCGATGTTATTTCTAGTTAACATATCCAAAGCTTTGTTTCGAAGAGTAGTTGATTCTGACCAGAACCTCATTGTCCCGAGGGCTTAATGATTTAAGAGAGTGGATGTGTAAGGGAGAGGGAGGCAGGTGAGACAAGGCAGTTTAAATCAAAAGGAAAGAAAGGAGAAAAGATCACATTAAAGAAATGGTTTCTGCATAGTTATAGCTTTTGTGGAGACAGATACAACTAGAGGGATAGTTCTACAGAAAAGTCAAGAACCATGAGAGTTGATAGATTTACTAAAGAAAGGTTGTTTGGAATGTGGAATGCTCTGATTAAAAAAAGTAATACTTTTTATATGTAGAATTTACCAAAATACAATTAATAATATATCATTAAAGACCCAAACAACTAATTTTACATCAATTAAGGAGAATTTAAAAATTGTTTATTGTTGTAAATGGCATTATGTTGAGACTCCTTCAGTTATATAGTACTTTATTTTTGCAAGTAAATCTGTTTAATGTTTTGTATGATTGTTAATTTATCTTACTGAACTTTTTTTTATTTAAATATGAGTAGCTTGAAGAAATTGATGTTCGAGTTAAAACAATAAAAATTCCTATTTGGCAATTTTGATATGTAAGTACTTGGAAATTAGGTTAAATGGAAATGAGTGATTCATTATCTCTAGGTGTTGTTTTTTTTTTTGGAGCAACTCTGTGGGTTAAAATACTGGTTGCTTATAAGGACAATATTAGAAGTAGAAAGAGTTAGAGAAAGAGTCCAAAAATATGTTTTTTTGTGATGTTTATTAGACGTAGAAATGATGATGTCTAGTAGTTAAATATGTGTATCTAGAGTTTAAATAAATTAAAGGCTTGAGGTAGAGATTTGGGGATCATCAACATACAGAGAAACCATGCAATTAGAGAAGAGAGTGAATTCCAGAACAGATTTTAAAAGATGCCAAAATGTAAAGGCTAAGGCTAAGCAATAGGATTGGGGGGGAGGGGGGAAGGAGGAAGGGAGGTAGGGAGGGAGGGAGGGATGGTGGGAGAGAGAGAGAGAGAGAGAGAGAGAGAGAGAGAGAGAGAGAGAGAGAGAGAGATATTATATAAACAATCTGCATAGTAGCAAGAAATCTGTGGACATCCATCTTAGGATACTGGAGTCTTGGAAGATATAGAAAATTATTTAATAAAGAAACTTTTCATTGAAAATAGAATGATTTTGTGTATATAAAATAATAGTTTGCAGAACTCAACAACTGAATATTATGTTTTACTGCATGTGAATGTTAATGATTACAAATAAATATGAGAGTAATTTAATAGTTGAGTTTTTAACCACAAACTTGATATTTGACTCAAAGGGAAACTTGTGATAGTGGTGATAGCATCTTTGCTAATTCTTTCTGTTAACTATTTAAAATTGAAGAAAACGCAGCATGAATTTCATAGGGTCATAGATCAATTAAACAATTTTTAATAACAACAGATATGTTACATGGTTATTATATTTTATTAAACCTAGAGTTAGAGTGTAGTGATTGATTTTTTCCTATGTTTTTAACAATAGATCTTGACTTGCAAATGCCACTATTTTTATTTTATTGATAGAAGCCAACAGATGATTATTTAGATTCTAGGTACAGAAGTAAACTAGGAAATAAACATTGAGGAATCAGGAGTGTGAGGAAAAGTCAAGTTAAATTTATATATGAATATATCTATCTAACTTTCACAGAATAATCCTCTTACATTCTTACGTTGCAGTAGATACTTCTAATGCATTTGTCACTTCCGTTACACAGACTGGTTTCTAAAACAATTCACAGCAAACAGGAGAAATCTGCCAAAGCTTCTTGTGTTTGCCAAAACATTAAACTACCTAAAGGGCCAAAAGCAAGAAAGGGCATTTGGAAATGAAGTGATATCTAGGCATAGCAGCACAAAATGCATCTTAATGACACAGCTGCAAGATAAGTGATGTTTGTTTTGCAAGTTATCCAGAAGTCACTTTATTATCATACATTGTCCAGAACATGGTAAAAAATGGGTTAGAACAATTTAAATAATCATATCAAAAACTGTGTTTATAAAAGCTGAGATATTAAGATTACATTATTAGAGTTATATTCTCGCTAAATTTAACATCTTGGCTGGGAAACCCATGAAATCAGGTGACAAATTAATAAAAAGAAAGCATTTTAAATTGGGAGTATCCGCTATTGTTATATCACAGATAGGGTATTTTGATAATACATTATATCTCAATGAAGATAAATGTCAGGAAAGTTGTAAACAATAATGTGAGCTTTGTAACATGTCACTGGTATAAATGGATGTGTATCTTGATTATATTTGTTAATGAAAAATTTTTTAGTACTATGAATTCTAAGACTAGATTATTTCATTTAACTGAATATTTTTTTCATTATTCATTATGTGAAATAGGTAGATTAAAGAAATCTTTGTTCATTCTTTATGTGTGAAAGTAATTCATTTTTTTTCAAAATTTAAGTTTATCTTTATAAAAATTAAAATTAAATTTCCTCTAGGCAATTTTCTTATTACTCCGAAAAGCATCAATAGTATTTATAAGTATTTAGACTGTTTTTTTTACTCTACTTATCTTCCATCATTAGGCCTTGAACTCCTTTTTGTTAGATAAAAGACATATAGCTTAAGCAACAACCATGACCACCTCTTCCAAAACGATGATGATGATAATGATGATAATCATGAAAAATGGGAACTTTATAGACCATGGAGCAACTGTTTGCTCCTCAGATATTATATAACCTTGAACAAGTTGCTTAAATCCTCTGTCTCAGTTTCTTCAACCCAGAACAATAATGAATTGCCTAGCATAAGATGTGTTATAAAATCAAAACATTAAAAATAGAATAATATATGTGAAAACTTTCAAAAAAAAGGTACAGTTCTTTGATTAATTTCTTAGTGGTAATGATAGGTTTAAGCAACCATCTTTAATTTTATTCTTGTACATAATATCTAAGAAGTATATCCCTACAGAACTAGTTTATTTTATATATAAGCTTAATAGATATATGTGCTTATAAATATCTTAACACATAAGCACCCTGAATTAATCAGTCAATATAATTAACCCCAGTGGTTAATGTCAGAATGATACTTTGATATTTGTAAGTTGTGAAACACTGGTATTTCATTTAGCCAATATTTCCCACATGAAAGGAAGATTGGGAAAGTATCCTAAGGAATTCAAGAAAAGCAAAAGTGAGTTGTATTGAAATGATGTATTGAAATTGGGACTATATAATAATACTAGAGGCCCGGTGCATGAAATTTGTGCACAGGGGTGGGGGGAAGGAGGAATCCCTCGGCCTGGCTTGCGCCCTCTCACAATCCGGAACCCTTCGGGGGATGTCCCACAACCGGCAGTTAGATATTCCTCTTGCAATCCAGGATGCTGCATGAACCAGTGATCGAACTTTCCATGTAGGTGAAAGCAGCTTGCTGTTGTATGGGCAGGTACCTTTTTTTGCCCTGATTATAAAACGTAGTACATAACATGATCCTTCTGAGGCAGTCGTACCATTTCCCCCATCTTATGGGCGGAAAAACTGAAGCAGAGATAAGTTAAATAAGTGGCTTTGTCACACAGTTATAAGTGTCAGAATCAGGGCTGACCACAAAATGTGCAAGCCAGAGTCCATACATGTCATCACTGCGTCATCCTGTTTTTGTCAGTGTTAGAGTAGCCTTGCCAGGTTTTAATTTTTAAATCTAAGAGACTGTTCTCAGTATATAGGGTAAGGTCCCTAGGCCTGGCCAGCGATCAGGGCTGATCTGTGGGGTGACCAGTGGGCACCCCGCTGGCACCCACTTGGACTGGCGGCCTGGTGTCACTTGTTGGCTGCTCCCCCCCTCCCGCTGCCACTGTTTGCCTCCCTTTGGTGGGGGGGGGGAGGCAGTGCCTGTCATAGCGAACAATCATTCCACTGGTTTTTCTGCTGTTTGGTCGATTTGCATATTAGGGTTTTTAGGGTTTTATTATATAGGATAATTGTTATCCACTTGCAGAATGCTATGAAGATACATTAAGTGTCTTATAAATATATGACTTTTGTTCACATTTTCATTAAAATATACTAAATACAAAAATTATACATAATTCTAAAAAGTTGTATTTGCAAATTGAATACACTGTGTGTACATTAAGAAAAGTGCCGTATTATGTTACCAAACAGCACCGGGTGTTAGACCGGTGAGGTCAGACCAGACCCCAGTTCAGCAACCTCCTAGCTAAGAAAGAATTCAGAGCCAAAGCTCAAACTCGAAGAGAAAATCTATTTAGAAAGTAAATAATTGGAGCTTAGGAGGGGGCTGGGGTGGGGAAAGGCTGAGGCTGAGCCCCACTGGGTTCTTGGTGTTAAAGGGATGTATCCGGAGGTCTCAGGGGAGGACCCCAGTAGAATATTCATCAGCTTTCCAGGTCTGTCCTTTCAGGCTTGTGGTCTCGACTGATTGGTCGGTGTCAGGGCAGGAGGTCATTAGTCAATGCAGCTGGTCCTGTTGTCAGCCATGTTATCTCTAGTTCAGTTTTGTTGCTGTTCTGGGCCTAGAGCTGAAACACCACTGAGGCCTGGATGTGATCCACTGGAATTAATGCTTAAGCCCTTGCAAGGGCTTGTATCGGGGTCATATGAGGCCATTCTCCTACCCCTTGTTCCTCCTCTAAGGGGGTCTAAAAACACATGACTAGAGATATACCAGGAGAGGGAAGGTCAGAGGAGGGTCCGAATTGCAGGACCAGCGATATGAAAGGTCACTCCTGACCAGTGACTTGCTAGAAGAGGAAAGGTCACCCTGGGGGTGAGGTCCTTGTTTTCCCAGGTTTGTCCATGGCTAGGTGACAGGGGCTTTCCGCCCTGGCGACCTTCTGTACCTAGCCTATCCCCCTTGCCCTGCTCATGCCTAGCTGTCTGCCTCTTATAATATGATACCAGTCAAATAATAGGCTCATTAGCTAAGGAGGAAATAGAGCTTATAATCACAATGATTATTTATAGCAATTTAGAAAGTAGGGTGCTAAACACCAACACTATTAAACCAGTACCAGTTCCATGGCAATGAACATTTTCAGGCGGAAAATTAGAAATAAAACAATACTTTAATGTTTTCTGGTATTAGTTGTTCTCACAAAATGTTCATATATATTTACAGTGAGAGAGCATTAATGGGAAATGGTGCATTTTTCTTTTACAGAATGTGTTAATGACTGTAGAAAGACAAAATGAAAAGGCGAATGATATTCTGTCATAGGTGAAAGGCTGTAGAAATGCACATCCTTTTACATACAGTGTGACATTGTGCTTGCTTTCTAAGACAGGCTATTTTATTATTGATGTATCTTTCAGTCGTTTGAAATACAGCAGGAGCCAACTCAAGTTGCAGCGGGAAGTCGGTTTTCTCTCATGTAATGGTGATGATTAAGGCGACATAAGTAGTGGCCTGTTAACTAATGAATGGAAAATTGGTTTTAAAGGCAGAGGAAGCTGAAATAACCTTTTCTGATATATTTATAATTCTGATACGTTAATTATACTGGAGTAATCACAGTGTAAGTGAAGTCTGTGTGTTGATGTTATTAAGAAAAACGAAGTCCAGAAAATTAAAATCTGAAAAGGTATTCAGATGCAAAAATCCATACATTTTATTTTTATAATTTTATTGCTGAAATTATATGCTAGGTGTAGTTGTTTTTCTAAAATAAGCAAATTTTGTCCCAACTTGTTTGGCTTGGTTGGTTGAATGCCCTCCCATGTACAGAGAAATTCCTGGTTTGATTCCAGTCAGGGCACATGCCCAGGTTGCAGGCTTGATCCACAGTGTGTGTGTATATGTGTGAGGGCGGGTGGGGGGGCGGGGGAGGGAGGAGGGCAGGAGGCAACCAATAGATGTTAAGCTCTCACATGGATGTTTCTCTCTTCTCTCTCTCTCTCTCTCTCTCTCTCTCTCTCTCTCTCTCTCTCTCTCTCTCTCAAAAATAAATAAAAACATATTTAAAAATAAATAAGAAAATATTCACAAACAATGTCATGGCTTTATATCAAAGGGCAACAAATATAATATTTTTAATATTCTGAGCTTTCTTCCTCTCAGCCCCTTTTACCCTCAAGTTTATAAAAATTAATAGTAATTATAATTTTTTAGAACCAGTAGGTTATACTTGACTTTCAGTATCTTTTCACACTTTAGCTAAAAAGGATAATGACAGAGAGACTGGCTCTGGACAGTTATTTTCTGAAGAGTATTAGAGCTAGTCTCAGGAGTTTACCTTTGGTTTTGTTAATATAACAATAAAAAGCCAAAGTGAGAGCCAATAAGCATTTATTTGAGATTAAAAAATATTTTAATTCTGTGATGAGCTAGATTCCAAAGCAGAAATCTAAATAATGTTTTTTAAAAATTTTTATTTATTGATTTTAGAGAGGAAAGGAAGGCAGAGAGACAAGAAACATTGATTTGTTGTTCCACTTATTTATGCATTCACTGGTTGATTCTTCTCTGTGCCCTGACTGGGGTCGCCCCCACAACCATGGCTTATGGAGATGAGCTACCTGGCCAGGCTCTAAATAATGTTTTGATTATCGGGTGAAGGCTTTTTCTTTTCTTTATTCCTTTCATTTTTTTTTTTGAGATGTAAAGGCAAATAACTACATGAATAGAAGGAAAGAATTTTTATTGCTGCTAATATGCTAGGGTATTTTTTAGCTATACATGGTGGTGCTAATTCTGAAGAATGTTCTTAACTTCCAATCCTCATAGGACTCTGATTTCCTTTTAGTTTTACAAATATTTGTTTGGAATACAACATTGGTTTGGTCCAGTTTAAAGGTTATTGTGCCCGCTTCAAACATTCCAATGTTTCAAGAAGCAAGATATTTTGCAAAGTCTTTCCTCTGTGATGGTGGCTCCAACTCTATTTTTAAATGACTCAGTTTATATCAGTTTCCTTAGGCTAAATGTCTAACTTTTTAAGAAGCAGGGATGAATATTCTAGCTACTTAAAAGGCCAATTATTGTACTGACTTGAGCCTCGTGGGACCCATAGCTCGCACTGCTGCTCATGGAGTTAGAAGTCCCGTCTCAGCAGCACCCCTGAGAAGGCCCACTTAGGCAGGATGGAGCAAGCAGGAAGATGGTAAAAGGGCCTCTGACAAATTAAAGAGGATTTCCTTAACCAAATTACCACTTCATGGTTGACTACATGTCTTTCGTGAAGGATAGAGGTTATTAATGCAATTAATTATTTTAAAGTCCTAGATATATAAAAGTCCTATCCTAATTATGAAGGTATACATGTGACGATCGTCATGCACTCTTATACTGAGAGAGTATTTTAACTTTACAAAGTAGAATCAAGAAAAGTGATGCCAACAACTTAACAACCACTAACAAAGGAAATTGCTAATTGTGACCTTTTGATCTTGTTAAACTTGGTTATAATTGCAAGGGTAATGCTCAAAATTTTCTAAATTCCAAACTGGTCACATCTATAGTTAAATCTTCTCTAAATAGTCACAGATTTCTAGAATCAGCCACAAAATTTAAACTTATTTTTAAAGTAAATTTTTGATTAAAAAATGTTTGAGAAAAGAGAGGTTGCATTTTCCATACTGAATGGTAAATTGTTACCAGTACCAGGTAGACTAGATTATACTAATGACTCACATATAAGTGGAATAATTATGAACAGCCATATTTTAAATGTAACCTTCATATAAAATAGTTTATTTAACTTTCTTTGGTAATATTTTGGAGATTAGTTTCTAGGAAGGTACAACAAAGACTGTATATAAAGAATTATTCTAAATTATAGATGACTTTAACTTGTATTTTATCTGTTTGTAACTGGTTGAACTAGGTTCATGGCTCATCTGAAATTATATATTGCCTTATTTGGTATGTCAGTTTTATAGAGGGACAATTCAAATTTTTTCAAAAATTTTTTTCAATCGTTGTTGAAAATTTCCGCAGAAATAAAATACACCACCAATACTTACAACTGTATTTTTTCCCAATAGAGAAGGAATAGCAATTAAAAATTTATCAATTAATATAAGTTAACTTTTGCTTAAAACCAAGGGTCTGTTTGGAGAAATATAAATGAACTGGATTCTTGAAGACCTTTTTTTTTTTACACATCTTTATTGTGGAAAACTAATCACATTATGTAATGGAAATGTCAGGAAGTAGTAATAAATTCTAATGTTTGATTAACTTGAAAAATGTTGTAAAAATAAAATAACAGTCATTCAATAATGGTTAAAGATAAAAATTGCTTTTTTCTTACATTTAAAATATTAGAGATCATTTTCTTTGTGGGTAAAGTTGTTCTTTATCCCATATTCCTAGGCCGATTCTTGGCACATAGAAGAAACATTAAATTCAGCCCATTGCCCAGCCAGCATGGCTCAGTGGTTGAGCATTGACCTATGAACCAGTAGGTCATGGTTTGATTTCCTGTCAAGGCACATGCCTGGGTTGTGAGCTCGATCCCCAGTAGGGGGAATGCAGGAGGCAGCCGATCATTCATTCTCTCTCTATGATGTTTCTATCTTTCTCTCCTTCTCCTTTCCTCTCTGAAATCAATAAAAAATAAATATATTTTAAAAAAAGTTCATCTCATCTCAAATGTACATTGAACAATTATCAAAAACTTTACTTTGAAAGGTACTTTGTGAGGCACTAAAGTTTCTTTACCGATGTGTGAATAAAAAATTTCTGGTGAGAGTTAAATAGTAGAAAAAAATAAAATTTGTGTGTAACAGGTGTTAAAAGGATTTTTTCCCCTTATAAACACAGATAATAAGACAATCTTTTTTGGGAAGCAGAAGACATTGCTTTTCAAATTTTATCAAATGAGTCAATATTATCAGTAATGGCAGTTTCAGATGGTGTTTCTGGATTGAAGTTTTACAAAAATAATTTAAACCTTTGTTTTAAGAATTATCCTTTCAAGATCTCCTCTTTTCAATACTCCAGGAAGATAGGTTATATATGCCGTGTGTATGTGTGTGTGTGTGTGTGTGTGTGTGTGTATGTGAGTCTGTGTGACTGTGTAGGAGATGAGAGAGAAAATTAAGAAAATAATTTTTTATCAGACCAATTTATACTCTTACAAGTATGTTTATGGAAAGTAGTTTAATCTATATCCGCATTCCTTTCATCTTCAGTTACTCTTAATAATAAAAGTCCTTTTATATTTTGAGCAAAATTAATAATACTGTGCCATATTTCATCATAAATATGTTTTCAATATTTTAAAAGAGTACATTGTGTCTGTGCAGAAATGATTATTTCTAAGAGGCAGAAAAAATACTTTTCAAGGGTGAAATGACAAAAACATAATTTTGAATTATAATATGGAGTATTTGATAATTATTGCCATAATAACTGAGACCAAATTGTAAAATATAATTTTATGAGTGAACTAAATTTCAGTTTCAATGCAATATCTACAAGATAAAATGTGGGGTTAAGTTTCTTCTATCTAAAGAAATAGTAATGATTATAAAGTGAGAACATTAATACCAGGGAAACAAAAACAGCTAAGTTTTAACATCCAATGGGTTCTAGCTTTGCTTTTGTAAATAAACATACTTTCTTTTTCTATTTAATTGCAGATAAATATAATAATAGCAAACCTGTACCCGTATCAACCTTTTCCTTGTTCTATGATTAATATTTTAACAGTATTTGTTATTTATAGGTTCTTTGCTTATATCATAGAAACTGAAGAAAATAGGTCTTTCTGAAGACATTTATTATTGTAGCACTTCACTTTTTTTAAAAAAACATATCTTTATTGTTGAAAGAATTATAGATGTCCCCTTTGTTTTTTTTGTTTATTTTTTGCCAATGACCCCATCCACTGCACACCTGTTTAGTTCCTGTGTTTATATTTTAACTATATATTCCATCTGTAATCTGCTCTGACATATAATGTGAGATAGTAATATATTCTAGATTTCCCCCTAGATATTTAAAAATTTACTAACTAATGCATTGTATAAATCAGGAACTTTGTGCTGCTTACATTTGCATTTCAACAATGGTGGCTGACACAAAATATATATTCAAAAATGTTATCTAGTTAAAAGTTTAATGATTGGGGAAAAGAGAGAAGACATTTATGAGGAAAATCTTGTGATTATGAACTGTCTGTTTTTTTTATTAGTTAGAAATTTTCTTTGTGATTTGTACCAGAGGTTCATGCTGTCCTATCTCATCTTATCTTTGCTTTACTGGCACCATTTTCAATTTTTCTGATAATGCCAATTTCATTCCAGCATTACCACTTGTAATTTCCTTGCTCTGCTTTTATTTTTGATGGCCAATCCCCTCTTTTGCTTAACCATTTTTATAAAATGTCATGTGAGTTCATTATAGGGAGATAGGAAGCCAATACAACCCCACTGTCTGTATATGAACTAAATAAAAAGGGTGCCGTGGCCATTGCCATAATTTGAAAGAACTGATGTGATTGGTCACCGATTATGAGGTCCATCTGTTACTTACATATGTGAACTGAAATGCTAACAGCAAAGTTTTACTATATACAATACCTTATAGTTGACATACCATGGTGACTAAAATTTGAATAGTGTGATTGTGGGGCATTATTTTTCTAAAAATATAGTTTGAGGGAAATGTATTCACGTTAGTAGCAGGCAATGTGAGGACCGCTTATCCTATGAAGTCATAATGTTGAAAATAATGTTCAGGAACAGAAAACTATATCAAATGAACAGAACCAATACATTAATACATATGTACTTAAATGAAAATTTAGTCTACAGATAAAGTGGCATTTTTAAATCAGTGGGGAAAATATGGCCTAGTTACCTAATAATATTGGAAGGACTGGTAATTCATGTAGACAAAAAAATGAGGGTAAGGGATAATCACTATATTATACCCTACTGTAAAATAATTTCTACAAGAATTAATAAAATGCAAGCAAAAATCTAGGATTTTCTAGAAGAAAATGCAAATAAATGTATACTGTAGTATCTTAGCAAGGAAAAGATCTGAATAATTTTTAAAAAACCTAGATACCAGATCATGAAGAAAGGTAGTTTTGACTACATTAAAATGAAACACTTCTGTATTGTGAAAGACAAGTGACAGATTGAAAATATTAATTGCAAGAAAAGAAATGCTATTAGCAATATAAAGCTCATCTAAATACACAGTAAGAAAAAGCTTGTAAATCAATTGAAATAGCCAAGACACATGAATTAAAAAGAAAACTATAGAAAAAAAAGTACATATGGTTAATTAATGTGTTATATTTTTAAACTCATGAGTAATTTAAACAAATACTAATTAAAACAATGAGTTTTTTTTCTAAAAGATTAATAATAGCTAATTTTTAGGAATATGCACAAATACTGGAATTCTTATTTTCTGCTAGTGATAGTTTCAGTTAATAAAGCATTTTTAGAGTATTCTACAACACTATTAGAATTTTAGGCATGCACACATTTTACCTAGAAATACAAGCTCTATGACTTTTTAAAAATGAAATTAAGCCCTGACCAGTTTGGCTCAGTGGATAGAGCATCAGCCTGCGGACTCAAGGGTCCCAGGTTCGATTCCGGTCAAGGGCATGTACCTTGGTTGCGGGCACATCCCCAGTAGGGAGTGTGCAGGAGGCAGCTGATCGATGTTTCTCTCTCATTGATGTTCCTACCTCTCTATCCCTCTCCCTTCCTCTCTGTAAAAAAATCAATAAAATATATTTTAAAAAATGAAATTAAATTCCAGTTGTGTCCTAAAATGAAAGTACATGGTAGGTTATCAATATTAAAATTAGCATTTTATCTCCTTCTCTTTCTCTTTACTTATTAACCCTGCCCTCAACCTAGGTTCATCATTATCCTGACCTTTTTTAAGGATGATATTTACGTTGTCAATATTGTTCTTTTAAGTAAGACGTTGAAGTATATATATATTTAGGATAACCATCAATAAACATATGGATGGTATTAGAATGTGCATAAATATAAAGTGTGCTCAAACAAAATACAAGAATTTCTAAGCAAAGTTCAGGTGTAATATCTGTATTTGAATAATAACATTATATAATTGAACTATGTACTAAGTATCACTGACAGTCCTTAGTGCCAGGCACTGAGTTTTTTAAAGTAGCAATTATAACTTTTATCTCAAAAGCCATTGTCTTATACTTTATATAAGCAGACTTTGCCTAGTAAATATTTGTCTATTTTCAATTAGGAGACTTTGGAGATACAGTAATATTTTTAAAATATATTTTTTAAATGATTTTTTACAGAGAGGAAGGGAGAGGGATAGAGAGTTAGAAACATCAATGAGAAACATTGATTAGCTGCTTCCTGCACACTCCCCACTGGGTATGTGCCCGCAACGAAGGCACATGCCCTTGGCCAGAATCGAACCTGGGATCCTTGAGTCCGCAGGCTGATGCTCTATCCACTGAGCCAAACCGGTCAGGGCTATAGTAATATTTTTAAGGAAAAAATTTTACGTGTGTGTGTGTATATATATTACTTTTAATGGCTTTGTCACAATCCCTATATGGGTCCTTTTAAATTTGGTACTGTATCCTTTTCTAAAACTGTTCTTTTATGTAGACTTTTGTGAAAAATCAATATACCCATTTCCTTATTTATTTTTGAGCAATTGAGTTGCTTTTAAAATCCACACAACACATTTTATTAGGGTAGGTTGCTGAATTTAACTATCTTTATATTTCTGAGTACATTTTTGGTTCATACACATGCAGCAGAAAAAATTAATGGTCTGAAATCTACACTAATAAAAGAGAAAAATGGTAATTGGCGTACAACACTAACCTTTTCATTGGCTAATCAGGGCTGTATGCAAATTAACTGCCAACTAAGATTGGCAGTTAACTGCCAACTAAGATTGGCAGTTAACTGCCAACAAGATGGCGGTTAATTTGCATATGTAGGCACAATGCAGGGAGGCGAAAGGGAAAGCAGGAAGAAGCCCCCTGCCACTGACAGTGATCGGAAACCCAGGGGGAGCTAAGAGCTGGGGGGCAGGGCAAAGGCGGCCCTGGGGCCACCTTTGCCCTGCCCCCCAGCCATGATCGGAGAATCAGGTGCCTTTGCCGCCCTGGCCAGTGATAGCAGGAAGTAGGGGTGGAGCCAGCGATGGGAGCTGGGCACGGTCGAAGCTGGCAGTCCCTTGCCTGGGCCTAAAGCGGAGCCCACGATCGCGGGGCCGCTGCAGCTGCGGGTCCCCGCTGCCGGGGCCGGATGCCTAGGCCAAAGGTGTTAGGCCTGGGCAGGGGCGGAGCCTGCAACCACGGGGAGCTGGGTGTCCCCTGCCCAGGCCTGACACCTCTGCCAGAGGCCTCAGGCCTGGTCAAGGGGCTGATCCGGTGATTGGTGATTGGAGGGTGATGAGGGTCAACTCCTCTGGCCAAGGCATCAGACCTGGGTGGGGGGCGGAGCCAGGGATTGGGGGGATATGATGGTCCCCTTGCCCAGGCCTGAAGCCTGGGTCAGAGGCGTCAGGCTTGGGCGGGGGGTGGAGCAAGCGATCAGAGGGAGATGGGGGTCCCCTGACCAGGCATGATTCCTGGGCCAGAGGCCTCAGGCCTGGGCGGGGGCCAGAGCCAGTGATCGGGGGGAGATGGGGGTCCCTGTCCAAGCCTGACACCTCTGGCGGAGGCGTCAGGCCTGGGCAAGGGGCCGATCAGGCGATCGGAGGGTGATGGGGGTCTGCGCCTCTGGCCGAGGCATCAGGCCTGGGCAAGGGGCAGAGCCAGCAATCGGAGGGGTCTGGGGGTCCCCTGCCCAGGCCTGATGCCTGGGCCAGAGGCATCAGGCCTGGGCTGGGGGCAGAACCAGTGATGGGGGGAAATGAGGGTCCCCTGCCCAGGCCTGACGCCTCTGTAAGAGGCGTCAGGCCTGGGCAAGGGGCTGATCCTGCGATTCGAGGGTGATGGGGGTCAATGCCTGAGGGCTCCCAATATGTGAGAGGGGGCAGGCTGGGCTGAGGGACACTTCCCCCACCCACACCCAGTGCACGAATTTCGTGCACCGGGCCCCTAGTCTATATATATAAAAGCCAAATCCCAGAACGCCAGAATGACCAGAACAACCAGTCGCTATGACACGCATTGTGGCCAGCCAACATGCCTGATTGGGGGTGGCCCCTCCCCCAGGCCAGCCCCAGCTGGCCATCCTACTGTGGCCCAATTTCCTGGCTAGCCTGGCCCTCCAATTGGACTCCATAACCAGATCAGGGGCACCTCCCCATGGCCGGCCCGGTCCCTGATCTGCCCCTCTAACCCCAATTGGGGGTGAGGCCAGTCTGCCAACCTCCCACGGCCCACTCCCCCCAGCAGTCCCCACCCTGATCTGGCCCCGATAATGGGTGGGGCTGGCCTGCCAACCTCCCACATCCCCTACTCCCTGCTGGCCCTGCCAACCAGCTCCCATTGGGGCAGGCTGGACCGGCTGGACCCCACCTGTGCACGAATTTGTGCACTGGGCCTCTAGTTGTATAATAATACCATTTATTAGAGTGAATGCAAATGTGCATCCATGTATATTTTTCAAAATAATGCCTTGCTTTAAATATACCTACCCTGAAAATTGAGATGAGGACACTTTAAAATATAAAAATTGAAAATAAGCATTTCAGATGACCAGAATTGCTCCCCTAATCTAGACTACTCTGACACATTTGGATGCTTGGTCATCTCATGTTATATTATTATTAAAATTTAACTACTTTTTAGAGAGTTTAAATATAATTTGGGAAGGATTGAGGAATCTTTAGTTATATTAGGATGTCAGTCAAGTCAAGGATATGATAAGCCAGCTATATCTTCATAAATAGTTTTACATATTTGGTGTACATTCATTTATGCAATAAAATTTTACACTTCTTAAAAGAATTACAACAACTTTTATGTCTTTGCATCATTTTAACTTTATATTTAGCAAATTATGTTCATCAATGAGAGTGGCTTGAGAAATATTCCAGTTCACCTCAACATGCTGAACTGTTACCTGCTAGGTTTTATTTCAAACATGAAGGAAGCAAAATAAAATAAAAACCTGGGTTCAAAAATCCTGTAGTAACAGGTTGATAATTAATAATTTATAAATTGAGTGACATATGTCAAAACAGGTTTCTGCAGATATAGTAGATACATAAGAGAGTGGTAATCAAATACAGATAGAGAAGTTAGAAAAGCTTTCTATGTATTTAATTTGCTACATAACTGTTATCCTAATTAATTATTACACTCTCTTGGATCAAATAGAGATAATATATCTCTAGACAGTGATTAAGAAAATATTTAACTTTAGACCAAAATGTGGAAATAACATTCAGTGTCATATACCTGCCTATCTGAGCTCTCCACTTACTTATCTTCTTTGGCATCTCAAATCTAATATGTATAAGCCTTTTTTTGTTTTAAAGTTTATACTTATTGTTGAAAGTATTACAGATGTCCCCTTTTTTTGTTCCCATTGTTGAACTTCACCTTGCACCAACCACTCGCAGACCTTCACCACCATATTGTCCATACCCATGGGTTATGCATATACAAATACAAGTTCTTTGGTTAATCTCTTCCCTCCTACCTACCTACCCCTGCGTTCCTCTGATATTTGACAGTCTGTGTGTCTGGATCTATTTTGTTCAAGTTTATTTTGTTCATTAGATTCTACATATGAGTGAGATCACGTGAAATTTGTCTTTCTCTGACTGCTTTCGCTTAGCATATTACTCTCCTGGTCCCTCCATGTTGTCTCAAAGGGTAAGAGATCCTTCTTTTTTACAGCTGCATAGTACTGCATGGTGTAAATGCACCACAGCTTTTTTATCCACTCATCTACTGACAGGTACTTGGGCTGTTTCCACATCTTCGCTATTGTAAATTGTGCTGCTATGAACATAGGAATGCATATGTTCTTTCTGATTGGTGTTTCGGGTTTCTTAGGATTAACTCTCAGAAGTGGGATCACTGGGTCAAATGACGGTTTCTTACTCCTGACAGCCCACTCCCAAATCTGTTCCTATATAACCTTCTAAACTTGGTAAATGAATTTGTGTAGGACAGGCCAAGGACCTCAATATCTTTGAAAGTGTGTTGTCTCCCACAAATGCTATCTCCGTGGATACCCAAAGCTCTTTCACTCATGGTCTTCAACTGAAGACTCCCCCAGCACCCTTTCTCATAGGGTTGTTTTTGTTTTGCTTACCTCTGTTTTCTATTTTTAAATTGTCATTTATTTCATTACCTATTATTTCTACTTTGGAAAATAGCCATAATATGCCAGCTTCGTTAATTTGCATAAGACTGTGGTTTTATAAAATAAAAAAAAAATAAGCCAAATTAAATTTTAAAAGCTGAACAAGTAATAAAACGCTCCTCTGTAGAATTATTCAAAATGCTATTAAATAAATCTTTTGCAATCATATATCATGTGCAGTTCTATTTTTTTGTGAAGAATTATGTTAATGAATCAATGCATTTGGACAATCACCTTACATTAATTAAACTGCTTTTGGGTTATTTAACTCTCAATGAATTATATATATATTGATTATTTAAACTGTAAAAAGGGAATATCACTTTGCAAAATTTGGTCTCCTTACTGTAATTTCACTTGGGTAATTGTAGAGGTAATATTTGTGGAATTTATGAACTCTTTCATGAAATGTTACTGCCCATCTGCTCACTCAAATGGAAAAGTTATGTGACTTTTCAGGCCTCAGTTATCTCACATATAGCATTAAAGTAATAACAGTTTTTTCAAGATGACATTAGATGATGCTTGTGACATTCTATTTTACTTTAGTGCTATATTGAGTTTTAACAAATGCATATTTACTGGATGGCTAACATTCAAGTTAGACATTTTTTCATATATATTTATATATATATATATATATATATGAAAACTTTTAAATATTTTTTAAAGTTTATACACACTTTGAATCATTATTAATTTATACACACTTTGAATCATTATTAATTTCAATGGGTTAAATCTCAAAACAAAGAAATCAAGTGAACTATCAGAAAAAATGTGTGTGTATATATATATATATATATATATATATATATAGTTTTTTGCAAGATTCATGTTATTATTTGTTATACATTCCATCAGACTCAAAAGGTACAAATAACACATATGTTTCAAAGAGCTAATATGGTGTTTATAGTATAGTGAGCTAAGACAACTCAAGGGAAGCAGTTATTGGCAAGGTAACTTCTAAAGATTTCATTGATTTTCTAAATTTTATGGCATAAGGCATAAATTAATTTTAACTGGTGAACTTATATTAATAAGTAAAGGAAAACATAGAAAAAAAGTACCAATTTTGCCTCAATAAATATTTTTGTTGTTTTTTAATAGTTTAATGAGATCTGGTCTAAAAAGTAATTGAATTAAGAAAGAAATTGCATGAATTGTCAGAAAGTTTCTTTTTTTTAAAATTTACTTGACATTTCTTTAGCAATGCTCATGAACCTCTCATTGCATGCCAGGTTCTGTCTTAGACCCTGGGAGCACAGGTGAACAAAGCAACATTAGTCCCGCCTGCATGAGATTTAAAATTTGTGGAGCGGGTGCACACAATCAAATACAGTATTAAAAATATGATATAGGAACCTCTCTTGATTTTCTGATGTGTATTAGAACATCATATTCCCTGTCAGTCATTTGTAAAGGATGTTGAAGTAATTTGGCTAGTGTA
Source organism: Myotis daubentonii (assembly GCF_963259705.1). Lineage (NCBI taxonomy): Eukaryota > Metazoa > Chordata > Mammalia > Chiroptera > Vespertilionidae > Myotis > Myotis daubentonii. Next base: position 20,708,976 of record NC_081848.1, on the reverse strand, counting down.
AGAAATAAAAATGATATGGGCCAGTGATTTTACTTTCGTATGTTGATACTTTCGTATGTTGATCATGGATAGTTTATGATTTGGGAACTATATACCTCAACTTTGCTTATATCTTTATGACAACATGAGGGGAAACATTGTGAGCACATGGGATGCTTTGTTTTGCTTTTTGATGCATATGCAGTGACCATAAATATTGTGTAAAGGGCACGAGCTAAGTCTTAAGTGAAAGCGTAATAGTACCTCAGTCCCAACATCCAGACAAGTCTATGGATTATATTCTTCTGCCATGTCTGTTCCAGTCTCCAATTTTTGCACTATATCTCTCTAAAACATCGTTAGCAGCCGTATGTGACATATATTTCTCTCTTTTTTTGCTATACTGAAGTACTAATTATTATTTATAGCAATTAATTTCTCAAGACCCCAAGGGTAGTAAATTCAATTAGTCTCACACACCAGCAGTGCAGACTTGCCATCTAGTGATGACAGAAGGTAACTATGGATTTCAAAAAACACTACAAATATTTATGAAGCACTTACTCTGACACATTGGCAAAGATACAAAGATTATTAACATATTGAATTTGAGCCAAAGAGCTCAAAATATAGTGAGAGAGACAAGACACAAAACCAACTAATTTTACGGCAAAACATTTTTTAAAGGAAGAAAGAATTACTCATTATATATGCTGAAAGAGCACAGTTTAAAGAATGAATTCTGACAGATCATGGAGGGATTGACTATAACAGGTAGAATTTGAACTGGCTTCTTAGAAGACTAGTAAGGTTTTAATGATCAGGATCCTGGGGAGCAGGTTTATTTGTTAACCAGAATTATACATTGGAATGAAAGACATATGTTTGGGGGAAATTCTATGGCTGATATATTGGGTATAAGGAAGAGGATCCGTAGGGGAGGAACCCCATCACATCCCTTTTTTCATTGGGGTCTAGGTTAGTCTACTAATTGACATTTACCAGGAATTCAGTTAATTTTTGTTTAAATATTAATTACTAGTAATTAATGAAGGGTAATTAGGGAATATGATTATAGAAAATCTTGGAAACTATACATAGGAATATTTAAAAATTTTATTAAATCTACAAGGAATTGGGTATGCTATGAAATATTTTTGAGACCCTATGACATTCACTACAATTTGCATACGCAATGCTCAGTTACTATTTCCTCCTTAATAATATCTCAGTGTGTTTTTTTTCTGAGCAGTACATTTATGGAGTGACATTTCTGTACCTCCTTTCCATCTGAGGATAGTCAAATGACACATTTCTGTCGATGAGATAAATGCAGAAATCTCTGGATGGTGCTTACAGGAGGACCTTTAAAGAAAACCTACAGGGACACTTGGCCCTTGGCATACTGATTACGGTTGGAACTCCCGAAGCCCCGTTGTAAACATGGAGCGTTACATTACTCTCTGGAAATGATTGAGCAGAACATTAAAATGAAACCAGATTCCTGATTATGTCAGGGCGCTATCCTAGCAGCCCTGGACTGATGCACTCTAAAACCCATATTTACATGAGAAAAATAAAACTGTAATTGCTTAAGCCATTTGTTCCCAGATTTCTCTTGTTTGGAGCCAAACAATTCTAAAATTATGCAGACACAGAGGAAAATTACCTAACTCAGTCAGTACCATGGTCGGCGACAAAGAATGGGTTGACCTCTGGAGATGTTTGGAACAAGAAGCTAGCTGATATTATATTGTCACTAAAGTTTATTAACACTTTGCCACAGTTGAAACTGTTTCCCCATCACTCTCCAATAAGCAAAGCACTGCTCATAACCCAAGTAAAATGTCGCTCTGATGCCTGTGTCTAACCTCCATTCAGAATCAATCCCCTTTTCCTGTTCTCACTGTGCCAACATTACTATTGCTTTTCCAACCCCAAGCTCCCTTCATCAGTCAACAGAACCTCATATATTTTTTTGTTTTCTTTTCCCTAGAAAGCAAAATTATTTTGCCCTGGCAGTGTGCCGAGGTTGATCCAAACCAATAATAGCTATCCTGTTATGGTTTTCTGATTTGAATGATATTTATTTTCACTGATTTCATACCACCCAGTTCTTGAAAAGTTACAAAATAAGGAAAACAAAACAAAACAAAACCCCCACAAAAACAATAAAAAAATATCAGAGAGGCACATGCTTCCTAGAAGTGTTTTATTTAGAGTTGGATAAAGCCTTTGTAGAACATAAACTTGCCTTTTCACCCTCTTGCTTATACTTTTATTTTTCCTTTACTACCCTCCCTCATTTCCCTCAGATAACCACATACTGTTGTCTGTCTCTATGAGTTTTAAGTTTTATATCTCACATATGAGTGAAGTCATATGTTTCTTAGCTTTTTCTGACTGATTTCACTTAGCATAATATTCTCAAGGTCCATCCATGTTGTCGCAAATGACAGAATTTCATCTTTTCTTATGGCTGAGTGGTATTCCTTTGTGTGTATGTTCCACATCTTTTTTTATCCAATCATCTGTGGAAGGACACTTAGGTTGTTTCCATGTTTTGACCATAAATAATGCTGCAATGTACATAGGGGTGCATATGTCTTTGTGAATATATTTTTTTAAAATTTTGGGAGTAGATACCCAGAAGAGGGCTTGTTGGGTATGTAAATCTGTTCTAAATTTTTTGAGGAACTTCCGTGCTGTTTTCCATAGTGGTTGTACCAGTTTATATTTCCACCAGCTGTGAATGAGGGTTTCTTTTTCTCCACCACCTCTCCAGTACTTGCTATTAATTGTCTCATTGACCACAGCCATTCTAACAGGTGTGAGTTGGTGTCTCATTGTAGTTTTGGTTTGTATTTTCCTAGTAGCTAGTGAAGTTGAGCATCTTTTCATGTATCTGTTGGCCATTTGTATGTCTTCTTGGGAAAAGTGTGTATTCAGGTCCTCTGCCCATTTTTAATTGGGATTGTTTATATTTTGGTCTTGAATTGTATGAGTTCTTCATATATTTTGGATATTAACCCCTTGCAGGTACTGTTGCTTGCAAATATCATCTCCCATTTGGTTGGTTGCCTTTTTGTTTTGTCGGTGGTAGTTACTTCTAATTTTAAATGAACTCCTAATGCTTGGAACTACAACATTAATCCTAAGACCACTAGGCAATAAACATAAGCATGAAATGTCAGCATGCACTGATGGGAAAATTCTATGTCATTTTTGGTCACCATTAATTTCTATACTTCATGTCTCATATCAAAAAATGCCGCCGATTTTCTAAAATTTCTGACCAAAACAGAAAGCAAACTTTTTTTTCTGTGCACTAGTTGCGTTCTATAATACATCATCTAATACTCACAAACATTGTATTACTACATACAAAGAAATAGAGGCTAAGAACATCAAAGTAATGTCTGAAGTTGCACAGCTCAGAAAAAGATATATACTTAAGTGGCACAGTTGGTTTCATTTAAGTGAAGATACCCCTGTATAGTATCTAACCCCACTCATAAAAAGAATAGTTGACATTTCTTCCTTTAACTTGTGACTTTAGAAATAAATTATCAGTGACTCTCATTAGTGGAAATAGATATTTCATTTAGTGATAATTCTAAAGAATGATCCAAGCTGATCATTTGTCTGTTTAAATTGCTAATTTTATCTTTTATTGTTAGAAACAGAGTTAAATTGATCAGGTGGAAGACTTCTTTAAGCATTCTTAATTTGATAGGTGACACACTGTTTTAGCTTCTCTCTTCACACCAAACATGCTTTTTTTATGAAGAAATTATGTAAATAGGAGAGTGAAAATTGGATTTGTTGCTTTTCACACAGACTATTTTATTGAATTCACAGACTTTTTAGCAGTCTATCACAATAGCACTTACGTAATTCGCAAAAGATACAAATTCATAAATAATTAACAGAGAAATATTCTTATTGAATTGTTTCCTGATTATTGATTAGTTTCCATTGTTATAATTTTACTGGAATATGACTTTGCAGAAACAACATTGATTTAGATTGTTTTCTAGAATACACTTTATTTGATTCATTTAAAACGTTGTAAAAACAAAAAAAGAAAGATATCTGGAGACTTACCAAATCTGCTGATGTTTAATGAATTGAGTTTTCCTAATGCAGCGGTTCTCAACCTGTGGGTCACGACCCTTTTGGGGGTCGAACGACCCTTTCACAGGGGTCTCCTAAGACCATCGGAAAACACATATATAATTAAATATTGTTTTTGTGATTAATCACTATGTTTTAACTATGTTTAATTTGTAAACATGAAAATACATCCTGCATATCAGATATTTACATTACAATTCATAACAGTAGAAAAATTACAGTTATGAAGTAGCAACGAAAATAATTTTATGGTTGGGGGTCACCACAGCATGAGGGACTGTATTAAAGGGTCGCGGCATTAGGAAGGTTGAGAACCACTATCCTAAGGAGATAGGCTTTGTCGTTTACTAGAATAACATCCTTTGAGCACCTGTGGCTGTTTTCTCCAATTATTCGAATAATTAACCTTTAAAATTTTTTATATTATCTATTTATCAAATAAAATTCAATAAAGTGAATTGGCAATTTCTTTAGAATCTCCATCTAATAGATTTTGACCAGTATAATGGCTTATCTATGCATTTCCATTACTTATATATAGATTCCTTATGTATTTCTTATTTGGTTAAAAACTAAAACTTCTCAGTGACATTTAAGATTGTCATAATATCTACACTAATAAAAGAGTAAAATGGTAATTGGCGTACGACGATACCCTTTTCATTGGCTAATCAGGGCTATATGCAAATTAACTGCCAACAATGATTGGCAGTTAACTGCCAACAAGATGGCGGTTAATTTGCATATGTAGGCACAATGCAGGGAGGCGAAAGGGAAAGCAGGAAGAAGCCCCCTGACACTGACAGTGATCGGAAACCCAGGGGGGAGCTAAGAGCTGGGGGGCAGGGCAAAGGCGGCCCTGGGGCCACCTTTGCCCTGCCCCCCAGCCATGATCGGAGAATCAGGTGCCTTTTCCGCCCTGGCCAGTGATAGCAGGAAGTAGGGGTGGAGCCAGCGATGGGAGCTGGACACGGTCGAAGCTGGCAGTCCCAGGAGCTAGGGGTCCCTTGCCTGGGCCTAAAGCGGAGCCCACGATCGCGGGGCTGCTGCAGCTGCGGGTTCCCGCTGCCCGGGCCGGACGCCTTAGCCAGAGGCGTTAGGCCTGGGCAGGGGCGGAGCCTGCAACCGCGGGGAGCTGGGGGTCCCCTGCCCAGGCCTGACACCTCTGCCGGAGGCCTCAGGCCTGGTCAAGGGGCCGATCCGGTGATTGGTGATCAGAGGGTGATGAGGGTCAACTCCTCTGGCCGAGGCATCAGGCCTGGGCGGGGGGCAGAGCTGGGGCTTGGGGGGATATGATGGTCCCCTTGCCCAGGCCTGAAGCCTGGGTCAGAGGCGTCAGGCTTGGGCGGGGGGTGGAGCAAGCGATCAGAGGGAGATGGGGATCCCTTGCACAGGCATGATTCGTGGGCCAGAGGTGTCAGTCCTGGGCGAGGGGCCGATCCTGCGATTGGAGGGTGATGGGGGTCAACGCCTGAGGGCTCCCAGTATGTGAGAGGGGGCAGGCTGGGCTGAGGGACACTCCCCCCCCCCCCCCGCCCACACACCCAGTGCACGAATTTCGTGCACCGGGCCCCTAGTTTAGAAAATAATAGAAGTTTCAGGTTTTAATAGCCTGCTTTGGAATTACTAGACATGATAGACACTAAAAACTTGTGGGATTTATTTACTTCCTGATTTGAATAGAACAGTTAACCTCCACCTGTATTTGTTTCCCTAAAGAGATTGTCTTGAGTGTACACGTCCTTTTGTGTAAACAAGTAGTAAATCATTGTTAGTATCTCTTGGTTGAAGGAAAAAAAATGCAAATAAGCAAAACTAGTTAAAAATTGGACCTTAGCTTGTTGAAAGTTTATTGTATTTTCATGTTATACATTAACTTGATTTTTAAAAAAATTCAATTTACTTCTGATTCATATGCATAATATAAAATTATATTTAGATAATATACTTGCAACTGAAGAATAATAAGTTCAGAAGTGTCTGTAAACTTATTGAAAGAGAAAAATTTTTGAATATATAAAATAACTGAGTCAAATTAATATAATACATTAAAAATAAACTGTAATATTTGTGAACATTTAGTTAATTAGAGCTACATTATTAGAACTTTATTTATCATATGACTATATAGTGTAATTCTGGTCTGCAAAGTAACATATTGTAATGTACTTAAATTAATTGGAAAATTAATTTGAGAAACTAAATATTAAAATTTATGAAACTATAAACAGCAAGTAAATATTTATAATTTTACTTATAAATTGAAAGTAAAATAATAAATATGAAATAATCATCATTTATTTCAGACATTGATTATGCAGTGCAAGTTGGATATGACTGACATTGTATTTGTGTGTGGGTTTGTGTGTATATGTGAAAATGAGTATATTACTTGGCTGGCACACATGCCATATATGCATATTAATTTGTATATTGACAGAGAGATTAGGAAGATCTCTCTAGATAGAAATGTGTGTGTGCATGTGCACATGTGTGAATATGTGTATTTGTTTACATATCTAGAGAGATGTAAACAGTTTCTCTTCCTTTGCAAAAGTCATATAGGGAACAAAACCTGTCCTCATTAATTGATTTCAAATAATGTTTCTTTTTTATAAGTCAAAACACATAAATAATTTGGAACACGTAAAAACAATTCTTAAAATGATTTTGTTCGTATAATTGATTTAATGAATATGTTTTTGGTACTGGAATGAAATTTACTGCAGCCTACAACTTAACAGTGGTTAATGGGATTGTAAATCCAATAGTTGTTGTGACTTTCACATCTTGTTAAGCCATTAATAAGGATTCATAAAACATAGTTGAAAGCTAAGCTTTCTTTGTTTGTTTATAGAGCCTGCCATTCTGAAAAGAATAAAGGATTCATTCAATAAATTCACTAAGTAAGCAATATTTCAGAGACAAATTAGTTTATAATTATTAGGTATAACTGAGTAATATTACAATTCAGGAAGGTTAAATTTATTATTTCATGCATTTTGGTAGCATATTAATTGTTGTAGTTAACACTTGGCTAGTAATTAGTTGGTTTTACTTTAGAGACCCTCAAGTATACTATTGTATTACCCAGAGGGGAGAAGAAAGGGAGGAAAATAATATTCAAATGAACATTTATTTTGGTCCCAGTTAGGATATTTTGGGGTAAATTGAAAAATCAAACCAAAGTAGAGATTAATTCTCTTATAACAAGAAATTGGAGGGAAGAGACGTCACAGTTGTTTGATTTCATGGCTCAGTGGTGTTACAGAACCCAGGATTTTGCATTTTTCCTCTTAGATTCATTCTTTCCCATCTTCAGTGTTAGCTTCATTCTCAGGTCAATAAAAGAGGTCACATCTAGAAATGATAACATCTCTTCACAGTGAGGCAGCTTTCCTCAGGAAATAATATACCATCCTTCCTATCACATTGGCCAGATTTGGGTTTGTCCGTATCTGAAGATATCACTGGAAATGGAAATATATTTTCCATGTTTTTGACCATCATCTTGTGTGAGATGGTGGTTGAGGAGTAAACATTAATATTCAGCATAATTCATGCTTAAACTTTTACCATATGAATAATATGTTGAATATTTAATATATGGATAGTCCATTTATTTTAATATTTTAGAGTTTATATCTTAAATCAACTTTGGAAGTAAAAAACAATGATTGCTGAACCATAATTTTTGGTCCCCTGATATAGGTATAGTTTAAAAATTGGAGTTTTATTTCTTTTTTATTTTTCCTCAAGACTCCGAACCTAAAAGTGGAGTTCAGGAACAGAGCCAAAATGATGATGAAGGTACTCCGCAGGGAGTTGTGGATGACCTGAATGGCATGGTGGTGCATATGAGACTTTTCTAGACTTCCTTTTGTTTTACATCAGACATTGATTTTAAAAGATCATACATTTATACGGTTATGGCACAGTGAAAAGTTGCCTAAGCTCAGAAAGTGGACATACAATTTTGATATGCCTGCCATATTTTCAGGAGTCACAATTTATTTTCTTCCTTGGATTTGTGCACCTTATAGTGTAGTAAGGGCAATTTGCAAGCCCTAGGTCTATTTGAAGAATATATTTATTGAGCTACATCATCATTTAGTTTCATAATTTTATTGAAGTATTCGAAAAGAAGCAGTGTTAGAAAACTTGTTTTGAAATGTTGCATAGGATCATTGAAAACAACATCTACCATATTTTTCTAAAACCCCAGTGAAATCTTTCTTTTAAACTTAATTGGCTTGAAAGGCTTTTCTACCCTGAAGGAGCAATATGTTTTGTTGTTTTTGTTGTTGTTTTTTGTATTAACTGAGAAACATGTGAGAGGTATATAAGTGTTTTTGTTTTTGTTGTTAGAAGTTCACTTCCAGATTTAAGCAGGAATCAAAAATATTTCAAAAAATATTAAATTTTATGAAATATACTTGATGCTATTTTTATCTCGGTGTGAACATTCTGCTGAGCCATGGTTTAGCCTCTCTGGTCCAGGTATTTCCTAAAGTATTTTGTTAGATTTGATAGTTTCTACAAACAGACTCAATTTAATATTAAAAGGCAAGAGATAGTTCAACAGACATATATAAGAAGATATCTGTTACATTATATAAATTATGTAGAAAATGGTGATTCTCAAGGCAGTTGTAAAAAAGTAGCAGTTACACAATTCTTTGCTATTGTTATGAGTGGCTAATTAGACCAGTACTTATAGTAATCTAGTCTGTGGCTGTATCTACAGAACTTATCATTTTATTAAAATTAAATTTTAGTTGCTGTGATAATTGGGAGTCAACTACTTCTATAATCAGGAACTCATAACCCCATATGCGGGAAAACTAAGATAAGAATTTTTATTTCTCCCCGACTAGTGATTCATTGCCTAGTAAGCACAGTGATGGATGGGGTTTTGTGAGTGACCCTGGGGTGTGTGAGAATTTGTGTGTTAATTCACTTTATAATTTACACAACATAAATAAATATCTCTATATTCTATCTAGATCCAGTATAGCTTCACTATAATTCTCTAATAAGAGTCTCCATAATCTCTCATATTATATTTTAATATGATGAGGTGATGCTTGAATATTAGCACCCATATATAATATCCACAACATGGATATTAAAAATATATCTGATGAAAAGGCTTATTTTTATAAATCTCTTCTTATCTAGAATATATTTTTTACAGAACTTAATCTGTAAGTCATGGCTAGAGATTCTGACTAAATCATAACCAATTTCGATAAGAAAATGAAAGAGAAATGATGTATGGCGTTAATGAAATGCCATGGACAGCAAAGATAGAATGGTATGGAGTAAACAAAAAACATAAAGGCAAAGCTGAGTAAAATACATTAAACTAGTTCAACTATTATTACATAAGGATAAGCAAGAGATTAGTGGAAGACGAAGAAAAGATGAAAGCTTGGGTAGAGCATCTGTAGTTTTTCTGGACATTATGTGGAATATTAGAAGCACTGCATTCATGTGAACACCTCAGTGGGTTCTAAATAAGTTGACCTGGCTTTAATTTGAGCATTTGCTCTTAGGAGCTTTGTGCCTTTCTGGATATTGCTGAAGCTCCTTGAACCTCACACCCTCACCTGTAACATCATGTTAGTTTCTGTGCCTCCTTGCACAGCTCATGTAAGGATCAAATATTAAAGAGCTTTGTTCACTAAAAATTTATATCTCTGAGTTTTGTTCTTTAGAGGCTAACGATTAAAGACTCAGAGTTGTATCTCAGGTTTCACAGACAAAGCTTAGCTGTTGATAGCAGACCACAGACTATTTGTTCTGTTCTTGTTTTAGAAAACTTTTTATATTTTGAAAACATTGTATGTGGTAATACTTATGGCTAGCCTCCAGAGTGTATGTTTAGTATTATATATTTCCACATACACTCTTATCTGTAATTTGTTAGGTAACTTATTAAGAAATATAAGGAATGAACTAAAGAAAAACAAGAACAGAGAACATAATATGTGGGTAAAATCTATGTACCATTAGTAAGGAAAATAAGGACCTTTTTCAAGTATTTGATCTACCTAAGGAAGAAAAAAAAAGAGTTTGGGTACCACTGTCTCTAGCCCTGGCACCCTAATTGCACTGATGGCCCAAGATAAGACATTGGTAAGGAGCAGAGAGAGAGGGAGAGAAGAGATGTCTGCAGACAGATAAGTATATTCATGGTTTTTATATAAAGATTGATTTTTTGTTGCTTTAACAGTGTAAAAAATCATCTTCTTATGTCTGAATTGTTATATGCAATCCTCACCTCAAAGATAATATACAAAACTAAGATAATATAATATGCAAAGACATGAATCTAACTTGCCCAGGTACACAAATAATTAAATATACATCATCTAAACATTTAGGTTAAGTAATTGCATAAGTTTTCAAAAAAGATAAGCTTAATAAATGATACTGAGAATTTCTCATAAAGGGAATATTTTGTATTTGGAATAAATGATAAATTATTTTTATCTTCCAAGTAATAATTACTAACATTTTATAACGTTTATTATATGCCAAACATTGTTCTATATGTTATAGAATATGAACTCAATTCTCTCAACAATTATATTAAGTAGATTCTAGTATAATTCTTATTTTATAGATGAAACAAATAAGGGAGCTTTATTTTTCCCAAGGTCACGCATATACACTGAGTGGCCAGATTATTATGACCACCTGACGTTTGTAGGCAAATTAGCTATAATTTCACACTGAAGTTGCTAGAGGGCCAGATCATTATAAACGTCTGAATAGGACAACATACCTAAATATTGTGGCTTATCAAGTTCATCCTATCATGTTGATGGTGTATCCCAATGGAGATGGCTTCTTCCAACAAGACAATGCACCATGCTCGTATTGTGCAGGAGTGGTTTCAAAAACATGAGGGAGACTTTACCTTGCTTAGGTGGCCACCACAATCACCAGATCTCAATCCAACTGAGCATTTGTGGGACAAAGTTACAAGAGCCATCAGGTAGCTGGTTCCACAACCATCAAATCTCACAGAACTGGACAGTGCTATTCATCAGGCATGGTGTCAGATTCCTCGCATCACCTTTCAACATCTCGTGGAGTCAATGCCAAAAAGAATCATCTCAGTATTGAAGGCAAAAGTTGGTCCAACGAAGTACTGATGGGGTGGTCATAATAATCTGGCTGGTCATAATAATCTGGCCACTCAGTGTATATAAAAGGCAGAGTTAGGTGAGTACCCAGGCATTTTGGTTCTGGAGTTTTGTTATTAAACACTATGAGGATACACTCCTTTCCTAAGGTAGAAAAGATGAATAAAGAGACAAGAAGTACTGATGGACTGAGGTTGGGATTGTTATTATGGTGGGAATGAGCATATATACCTGCTTTGTTTTGTATCCTGGCAAAACTTTCCAAAAGGGGATCTGAATAATTGAATGACAGGGCAAGCTGATCAACTACTGTGATACGAAATTGTGGAGTGTAGGGAGCATGTTTTATTCTTCTTGGTATTCCCAAGGCTTAACGTTACACATGACATACAGCAGGAGCCCTGTACATGATTACTGAATAAAGACCATTTTGGAGAGGCTGAACTAAACAAGTTTTGGAAACAGCAAGAAACTTAATATAAAACTATAAGGCTAAAATTTTATGTTGAAACTATTGTGCATATAAGACTTTCTTATTGGGAAGAATTATAAAATAAAAATTAAAGAAGATCATTTGGGGAATAACACAAAGAATTGCAGAACTGTTTAAAAGGAAAGTCAAGTGAAAGAGTTGAAAGATAATCAATACATGTGCAATATTTAATACCTAAATATAGGCAAATGACATTTAGAAAAAAAATCTGACTAAGGAAAAAATAAACCCAAACATTAAACATAAGCCATGGTATATAGGGGGAAACCAAATATCCTATATAATAAAAGGCTAATATGCCAATCCACCAAAAGGTGGAATGACCGGTTGCTATGAGCTGCACTGACCACCAGGGGGCATACGCTCAATGCTGGAGCTGCCCTGTGGTGGTCAGTGCTCTCCCACAGGGGTACTGCCGCTCAGACAGAAGCCGGGCTCACAGCTGGCTAGCTCAGTGGTGGTTGTGGGAGCCTCTCCTGCCTCCACAGCAGCATTAAGGATGTTCAGGGAGTGGGCCTAAGCTGTCAGTCGGACATCCCCTGAAGGCTCCTGGACTGTGAGAGGGTGCAGGCCGGGCTGAGGGACACTCCCCCCCCCTCCAGTGCATGAATTTTGTGCACCAGGACTCTAGTGTTAAATAATAGACAACAGTAAATCAAAAGCTAATTAAGCATGGCTATAGTATTTCTTATTCATTTTTAATTTTCTCATTGACAGTGTATTTCTCTTTACATTGGTCTTCAGGTCATGTCTGAACTTTGGAGATTTAGCCAAAACCTGCAGCAGGTTGTTATGACAGGTTGGTCTCCTAGTTTCCTAATCCATATGGTGAGACTTTGGAAAAATCACTTTACTTCCTAAGGTCTTGGTTTCTTGATGTCTTATACATAAAGTGTATTAACTGATCTATAAGGTTGCTTCTAGTTCTGTTTTATTGCGATGTCTTGGAATTAAAAAGCATGCTCAAGACCAGTGGTTATCAACCTTCTGGCCCTTTAAATACAGTTCCTCATGTTGTGACCCAACGATAAAATTATTTTCGTTGCTACTTCATAACTGTAATGTTGCTACTGTTATGAATCGTAATGTAAATATCTGATATGCAGGATGGTCTTAGGCGACCCCTGTGAAAGGGTCGTTCGACCGCCAAAGGGGTCGCGACCCACAGGTTGAGAACCACTGCTCTAGACCGTGATGGCTTTAAGGAACTGCATACTAAAAAGGATATAATAAATATCTTTGTTGCGAGAAGGTGAGACAGAGAGGAGAAAATCATGTTTAAAAAGTAAACATTGTGTGTGTTTATAATATGCATATATATAATTCTAGGCTGCAAAAAAGAAAAGAACATTTTTGTTTTCTATTACACGTGATTTATAAGCCATTAAGTAAGGTTGAGGAGATGCACATTCAATTTTATGTTTCTTCTTAATCCAAAGGAGGCTGCAAGCTCCCGGCAGCTGCTGCATTAGCATTTTCCAGGCACATATAAACCCTCCTTTAAAATTCTGTTTTCTCAGCGCTAAACAGTCAGTGATCATGATGTCATGGTGGCACCACCAAGCAAAAAATAAAAAGTAAAATAAAAATAATGTCATGTCAATTTACAACCTTTAGCAAGGCATTTCTAAATTAAATGGAAAAATATGCTAATGCAATATTAAGGCTGTAACTTTAAAAATAGAAAAGTCAAGACCTACAGAAGTTACGGTTTTCATTACCATTATTAACATGACTCTATCACATACACTGCATATATTTGTTTCGGTTTTTTTTTTTCACCTAACTTGTAATCCAATGCATCATATATATCCAACTTAATTTAGCTTCATTAGCTAAATTTTAGAATGTATTTCATAAGTTTTGCACTTTTTATTTACATTCTTAACTGTTGAGAAATCATTTCATAGATACATATGCTATTTATGCCTAATTTACTAAAAATAAACAAGCAGCATAATGTACTAGATCATATGTAATACTCACATAAAATGTTGTCAAAATTTGTATGTACACAAGGATAAGTTTTTCTCTACGAAAAAAGATTTAGTTGCCTAATTTACCTTTGTAGATTGCCTATATTCCTTTCTTAAATCTTGTCTGACTTTAGCACTGTCTAGTCTAATCAGTTAGCTCCTCCTCCATCACTGGTTACCTAGTCAGTTCTCAATGTCATGTGGCCCATATTCCAGTTTTGTCTTAACTGCCTATCGCCATCAAAACTAACCTGTTCTGTGTCCCTATTCCTTTTGATTTATTAGGTAATGAATTCCTCAATTTGTTAAAGTAGAAATGGGACATAAAGTCACCTGATATGCTTAAAAATAATTAAGTTATCTATACTTTACTCAGCCCAACAGAATCAGAAGTTTTGGAGATGGTTTTCTTGACTACCCATTTTTTTAAAGCTGTTTGCATGAGTCCAATGAATTTATTTTGCTAAGAAATATTTTGCTTGATGTTTCCAAGTTAATGTTTTATTTTTACTATTAGTGTTATTATCACTAAAGTACTAATGATCACTAGTAACAATATATTGCCCCTTTTCAATTATATTAGTTTTTAAAAAATATTTTCAGGATTTTAATCCCAGAGAAGGAATAATATGAGAATTTCACTTAGAACCAATGTAAAGTTACTTCAGAATTAACTTCAAAGGCTAGATTAATGTTCATGTAGCCAAGTGCTAATGAAATTCCTCAATCAAAGCAAGCAATTTCATTTTAAAGGCCTGAACCATAACTATTATATAAATTTATGCCAGCAAATACAAAAAGACATTTAGACGTGTATCTGTACATCATTCATAGACAGAAGGCAGATATGGCGGGAAACTTCAGATAAAAGTTCCAGTTCTGTCCTAGCTAGATTGGCTCAGTGGATACAGCGTTGGCCTGCAGACTGAAGGGTCCCGGGTTCGATTCAATCAAGGGCTCATGCCAGGTTGCAGGCTCCATCCCCCAGTAGGGGGCAAGCAGGAGGCAGTAGATCAATGATTCCCTCTCATCATTGATGTTTCTATCTCTCTCCCTCTCCCTTCCTCCCTGAAATCAATAAAAATATGTTTTTAAAAAAGTTCCAGTTCTGCCACTGTGGCTAAAGTGATATTAGTTAAATCACTGAAAATCACTAAGATTTCATTCCTTTAATGTAAAGGTTTGTAAACATATGATTTCCATTTTTGTTTATTAAATTTGTTTAACTGAATGAGTTATTTTTCCTCTTCATTCAGAAAAAAATGCATCTCACCTTCTGATAAGAAAATTGTGCTTGATATCTTATATTCAGTCTATAGAATAATGAAACCAACATTGAACTTGAGTCAGAAAACCTTCCTTTGAGATATTAACATCTTTGAGCCTTTTTAAAATGTATCCATAAAAATTTACATCTTCCCAATTCGCACAAGTTAATTATGCGAATTAAAACAAGTAAATTTTGTGAAGTAATTGAGTGGAGAATGAAATTATTAATTAAATAATCACACAGATGAATCTATAATTGCAAATAAGTAAGAGTTCTAAAGAAAATAAATTAAACATTGAGCAGAAATTTGCCCTAACTAGGGGCCTATTTGAGACAAGATATGAAAAATCATGTACCAGTGAGATCTTGGCTTAATTATGAGCAATGAAGATTCCCATTGTAGCTTAAATGAGATTTCAGTATATTTTCCCACAAATAAAATAACTCTGAAAGTAGCTAATCCAGAGCTTGTTTGGTAGTGCTTAGGTTTTCTACAACCTCTAATATCTGCACATTGAGGTTCTCTCCCACATGATCCAAATTGGTAGCTAGAACCAAGTCATCACATTTACATGCAGTCAACAATGGAAAAGGGGAAAAAGAAGACATTTTCCTTCCTTTAAGGAGACTTCCCTAGAAGTTACCACAGTATTCATAGTAGATTGTATTGGTCAGATTTTATTGCTGCAAGGAAGGCTGTTTGTTAAATATCAAACTTATGCTGTGAAATGTGGCAGTTACAAAGTTGAGTTTGGTTCATTGGGGAAGGTGGGAAGGAATACATAGAGGGCACTAACATTTGTGCTTTTTGTCAAAACAATTACAAGATAGTTTTATGAAAAAGGAAACATCATGTACAAAAGGTGAAAAGAGGGGTTGAAATCAGACTAATAAAAGCACATTGTGAAGGAACTTTTTGGCCATGTTAAGAAAACTGGAAATCAGAGATGGAACATAGTCAGATTCCTATTATGAAAAGACACCGTGGTTGCTATTTGGAACAAAAAATATTTTATGCAACCATTAGCATATAAATGTGTTCTTAAGCTATTAAAGCAATACAGGCAAGAGATGCTGATAGCTCAAACCAGGATGATCCCAACTGAATTTTTCTTTAAGAATCTATTTTCTCCTTAGCTGGTTTGGTTCAGTGGACAGAGCATCAGCCTGTGAACTCAAAGGTCCCAGGTTTGATTCTGGTCAAGGGCACATACTGGGTTGCAGGCTTGATCCCCATTAGGGGCATGCAGGAGGCAGCTGATCAATGATTCTCTCTCATCATTGATGTTTCTATCTCTCTTTCCCTCTCCCTTCTCTAAAATCAATAAAATATATTTTTTGAAAAAGATGCTATTTACAAGGTTAACCTATATAGGACTTATAATATTGAGTCTAAGGAAATAAGTGCAAAGGATGACATTTTTCATTTTTTAAATTATATATTAGTTATATTACTGCTGGGATACAGAATGTCATAAGATCATGTATTATTGAATTCAACAAGCTTTGTGTAATGTCCTTGATTTCTAACTGTGGGGTTCTTCATATTCATCTCTTCCTAACCCTTCAGATTGATTCATTAGTTGAACAGACTATCTACCCTTTGAATATTCTTCATCAGTCACCTTGACTACACACAGAACAACCTAAGGTCCATCTTTCCTCTTGTTAGCACCAAACCGGAAGTTCAGAACCAGGCTCTACTAATGGAAAGACCAACTTGCGGTGAAAGCATTGTGTATGTAATAGCTTACACACCATACAAATGTAGGTATTATTATGTAAATAATTTGTTATTAAAATACTTCGAATTCTGGTTATTAGAATATTAATTTTAATTATATGCTATTAGAGTATATATTAATTAATTATATTATTTACCAGGCATTACAACGTTTTCCCTCTGATATATTGTTTGTATGCATACCATTATGTTATATTTGGAAATTAAAATTTCTGCCTTTAAATGTAGATATAGCTGTTAGTTCTAATGTATTAAAATCTTAGGAGTTACTCATAGTCTTGCAGCAAACTGTCCTTAAAGGGAGTCCCAATATATATAATAAATACAGTGCAGTGGGAGGAAGGAGAATATACCACTGTGAAAACACAAAGAGAAGATGCAGGCATAGGGATGTTCATAATTTAAGCCACAATAGGAGCAGGAAAAATGTTAACCAGTCCTAGTCAGCTTTAGAATTCACTGGAGGGGAAGGAGGCAGGAGGTTGTTTTGGAAGTGTTAAAGAGGTAGTTGTGTCTAATTAAAAACAAGAGTCCTACCTAGGAAAATTTACTGGATAAGAGGCAGACCCTAGATATAGGGTCAGGATAATGCAAGAGTTCAGGCCCCGATTCATTAGGAACATAGACTAAAAAATACTTTCTCCTTTTTACCAGAGAATTTAGCAACCCAAAAGACCTCTTCACATAGATGGACTTGGCAGTCTACTGTTGCATAAAATGCAAGTATTCCAAGGGGTCAGATGCAGTATGAACATAGATTATATAAGGCTCTTTCTCAACAATTCAAGGGTAAGAGAGTGGACCCTAGCAGAACTGCAGCTACTTAAACTCTTTAATGGCTTCAAATCTTTCTCAGAGTGAAAGCTGTCATAATAGTTTACACAGCTTGACATGATCTTGGTTCTGAGTTCACTTTGACCCAGTCTTCTACTGTGTAGCTCTTTCTCATCAATAATAGACTTCCTGCTATAAATCAAACCTGGAACAAGGACCAGGTCCAATTCCAATCTCATGGCATTGAAGCTTCCAGTCCTACTGCCTGGAACATCTACCACGAATGCTGCTTGGTGACTCACTTCTTCACTTATCTCCAGCTCTTCCCAGCACCCCCTTCCCAGTAAGAGCCAAAGACCTAACTTAAGGCAGCATGTTTACCACCCAGTACTTCCTGTCCCTTTGCTGCTTAATTTCCTTTCATGTTTGACCATCATCTGACTCTTTTAACATGCTATTGTTTGTTTTCTGTGTCTTCCCACTCCATAAAAGCTGTGAGTGTCAGGAAATAGAACAGTGCCTGGCACATGATAAACATTCAATAAATATGTGTTGAATGAGTGAATAAATGAAGGAATCAATGAATTAATTTTTGAAGGTATTATTATTATTCCATCTAAAGTTGAGAAACAGGAAAAGCCAAAATGCAGGTTCTGTTTGTTTTCAAGGAAATCACCTTTATGTGCTTTTATTTCAGTAGGGGCTATGTTTTCTCACATAAAAACTCAATGTTTAGTATGTATATTGTCTGTTAAAAGATTTAGAACAGAGTGTCAAGTATCAGTCTGGTGATCAGACTGAAGAGGTGGGCTGGCAAGTGAGGGCCTGCATGTCCAGAGCAGGTAACTAAACCAGAGAGAAGGGGGAAAATACATAGATGGAGTGGAGCAAAAGTAGGTTTACTGTCATGAGATGTGAAACACAGAGTTTATTCTTGTATTATTATTTTTTTAAAATATATTTTTAGTGATTTCAGAGAGGAAGGGAGAGGCAGAGATAGGAACATCAATGATGAGGGAGAATCTTTGATCAGCTACCTTCTGCACGCCCCCTACTGTGGCCTGAGCCCACAACCGGGGGCATATGCCCTTGATCGAATTGAATCTGGGACCCTTCAGTCTGTAGGCTGACGCTGTATCCACTGAGCCAAACCAGCGAGGGCTGTATCATTCTTTATTAATTATTATATTGTTTTCCATATGAACAGTTGTAAAACTACTATAGCCCCCACCCTGTATATGAAAAGTTACCTTAGTGCCTATGTTATTAGGCTAGAACTAGTAATTCTAAGGCTTATTCTTCATGAAAAGACCAAAAGAAAATACAGAATGCTACACAAGTAAAGGAGCTGAATTCAGCAAAGTAAAGTGACACATATTAAATACATAGGAAAAAAGGATAAAGACATAAAAAATTAAAACTCTATTAATTGTTCAGGGACAACTGACGTAGATTGGCATCAGCAGGTAGTAGTAGATCCTTTAGAGAACTTCATGGAGAAAGAACAAGCTCTTAAATTGGAATGACTCATCAGCGTGAAAAAACAGAAAATATTTAAGCCCCTGTGAAGTTTTAAACACTACCATGTAACCACTTAGGAAGTTAATGGGAGAGAAGAAAAGTATCGGATGAGAGAGACAAATTCTAGACTCATTCAGTAACTTAGAAAAACTAGCAACTCCAGAGACAGGAGAAATGAGTGGCAGTTACCCAAATTGTACGTATACCTAGAATTCTTTCGAAGGATTTATTTTCTGAAAAATTGTACGCATGTTGATTTTAGAGTACATTTTAGTTTGTCTCAATAATGTCTTCGAACTGTCATAATTTTAAAAATGTTAAAAATAAGTACAGTGCGACATCGAGCAAATTTTATTCATCTGTACAATGAATGGGCCTTAATACTCAGTCTTTTAGTTGCAATATTATATGTTTCTTAATGTAAATAAGAAGTTTAAACATCTGAAACATGTATTTTGGAGTAGAAAAAGAATCCACTCAGTAAATATGCAGTTAATGCCAAAAATATGTCAGACACTGAAGCAAGCTGTGAAATTAGCTATATGGTTATAATTGACCCTTGAATAACACATGTTTGTAGAATTTTTCAATAAATACTGTAATTGTATTTTCCTTATGAGTTTTCATTTTATTTTATTTTTAGTCTTCACCAGAAGATATGATTTTTTCAACTGATTTTTAGAGACAGAAGGTAGAGAGAGAGGTAGAGAGAGAAACATCTATCAGTTGCCTCCCATACTCACACTGACCAGGGATCAAACCAGCATCCTGGGTTTGTGCAGGGAATTGAACCCACGACCTTTTGGTGTACTGGATGATGCTCAATCAGCTGAACCACCTGGCCAGGGCCCTTATGATTTTCTTTCCTCTAGCTTACTTTATTATAAGAACACTGTATATATAACATATAAGATATATGTTAGTTGACCGTTTATGTTATTGGTAAGGCTTCCAATGAACATTAGGCTAAGTTTTGGAGGAGGCAAAAGTTATTTATATGCAAAAAATGAACACACATTATGCATTTTAAATTATTTACCTTCTTAGAAATATATTAAAAAGCATGTTTATTTTGATATAACAAACATTAAATATATTGTACTTCAAATACAATTAAAATATAATTTTAATTACCTAATTTATATAGATACTAGAGGCCTGATGCACAAAATTCATGCAAGAGTAGGCTTTCCTTCCCCTGGCTGACAGCACCAGCTTCCCTCTGGCACCCGGGACCGGGCTGGCTTCCCTGTGGCTGCCAGTGGGCACCCAGGAACTGGGCTCCCCTCTCAGCCCCAGCTTCGTCCAGAAGGACATCCGGTTGAATTAGCATATTATGCTTTTATTATTATAGATATTTTAAATAATAGATATAATTTTACAATTATATTTATGTCACCCCTGCAACTCAAGATCAATTATAATCCATATACCAAAAGACTGTGCTCAAAGGAAAATATGCAGTTTATTTTTTACTTATTTTAATTTATCTTTATTGTTGAAAATATGAGAGATGTCCCCTTTTTGTAACCCATTGATCCCCTCCACCCCACTTTCTCCACCCCCAGGCCTTCACCACACTATTGTCTGTGTCCATGGGTTATGCATTTATGCATATAATTTCTTTGGTTGATCTCTTCCCACCCACCCCCACCCCCACCCCCACCTTTCTTCTGAGATTCATCAGTCTGTTCCCTGCTTCTATGTGTCTGGATCTATTTTGTTCATCAGTTTATTTTGTTCATTTGATTCCACATATGCGTGAGATCATGTGACACTTGTCTTTCTCTGACTGGCTTATTTTGCTTTGAGACAGTCACATCACAATCATTCCCACATTGCCTCAAGTTGCATGCTGTTTAAATTGGATTTTATTCTCATGTTGCTATATTCCCTTTGAGACACAAGTGCAGTTGACATTTTCCATAGTAACATGGCCAAGTGAGACTTGGTGAAGGTGGTAGTCTCTGTGAAGGTGTACATATATACATATGTATGTCCTTTATTGTTTAGGCGTGAGTCAGTGTAGATAGCACTCAAATCCTTAAAATATTGGAAAGGTAACCACTATCTGTATTCAATTATGGTTGTTATATTTGGTAACTATATTCAAAAGATTATAATCTCTCTGTAATAGGTCCTTGAACCTTATTGTTCACTAAAGGTGCCCTTACCTTTACTAGTAAGTAAAACATTTTTTATTAGTGAATACATACAATACTTTTTGAAGTGTTGGCACGTGGTTTCTTGTTATATTAATTTTTTAATATTTTAGTACTATGATTTTGAATGAGTGTCTTATATGGAAAAGAATATGTAGAATGTTAAATTCCAGTAAATGACTCATTTATTATTGTGTCACAAAGCCACTTGATAATGAAGAGCACTGAAGCACTGTTGAATTCTGCATCTCACTGTTATATTCTACAGGAACCCTTTGTTCATAAAAATCATAGTTCCCAGTAGATATTTCCTTGGGAGATTAGCTACCAAAGGGCCTTCACTCATAGGCATTTTTGTTTTCAACAAAAATTCACTGTAAGATATAGATAAAAATATAGCTACTCAAACCAAATAACATCTTAACAGGAACATAGCAATGCTGTGACATGTTGAGTCATGTATTTAGAGCATTCTCTGTTCTTATATTGTAAGGTGGCTAGATCCCCTTCATGACCTAAATGTAATCCAAGAATGTTGGACCCTGAAACAGGGGAAATTAGGAATCAAAGACATGTTTGCCCTTTTATAGGTTTCAATTTTTAAAATAGGCTGCTCTTTTATTTAGTCATCAATCCAAGTGTTTGCCAATAAAGGTGCCACAGTTCGCCTCAGTATTAGTAACCTATTACGACAGAGTGGTAACATGTTCTAAAATATAATCTCTCAACTTAGACTGAGTAGTTAAAAATTAAAATTAGCACTTAAAGTACACTATTTATGCAATCAGAAAAACATGTATAAAATGGTAGCAGGAAGTATTATATTTAGTCAACCTATAGTAGTTTACTATATGTTTATGAAAGTGTCTGTCACAGGGCCTGACACAGAAAATACTCAAAGGTTTTGTTGAATCAATGGCTATTTAGTATCCTCATTATCCATTGTCCTTATGCAGTTGGGGTTATTATGTTGTTTGGTTACTATAGTCAATACATTATAATCTGTCTATAATGTATGCCTGTGGCAGTGATGAAATCCACTCTGATATTTTTTATTTAAGAGAAGTTTGAAAAGAATACATGAAGTTTTATTAAGAAATGGAAAAACCTTCAAATAATTCTATGAAAACTATTTCACAAACAGTAGAACTTGCTTCTCTAAGTGGTAATCCACTGAAGTGATTCTCACTAAGATCATAGTAACTGTGCTCATTGCTTGGTACACTGATTTTTAAAAATTATCTTAGTCAAACCCCTGGTATATTTGTCACTGTTAATCATCTGCTCCTGGCTCCTTAAAGTTACCTTCCGTCTTTCATGGTATTACTTTCCTTGGTCTTCCTCTTATGTCTAAGTATTTCTTTCTATCTTCTTTGCTAAATATTCTTCTCTTAATTGATAAAAATTATTGTTCTCCAAAGTTGTTCTCAGTTCTCTTTTTCCTTCCCTATGATATACGATTTGGCCTCTATAGTCCTATTTCTTCTTTTGGTCTAAGCTACCACTATTATATGAATAGTTCTGAGACTGGCTAGTCTAAACCAATTACATAAATACTAAACACAGATAGCTAATTATTACTGGGTATTTTTGATTTTATATAAAATTCTTTGTCTATAATTAAGCCTAATAATGTCCACTTTGTTATTCACATGTCTAATAAATGACAAAGACTTGCTAATTTTACTTATTTAATATCTCTTGAATCTGTCCACGCCTCTTTATACTGATTGTCATTGCCTCCATTTATACCTTTCTTATGCATTCTTGGCTTATTAAAGTACCTCCTATTTATTTTTAATATTCATTGTTTTAAACTTACAATTTTCTTCTCCCTTTTATTATTATAGTGAAGTTTCTAAAAGGTAAAACTGTTATTTGTCACTCCCTGTCTAGAATTCAAGGTAAATTTTTAATTATTCTCCTTAGATTATAGGATGTATCCTTATTTTTTTTGCCTATTTTCTTCTATGTATCTTCTCCAGATATACTTTGCACATTATATCTACGCTTAACTACTTATAGGCCATTTGCAATTACTTAATACATGATGTTTCATGTTTTTCTTAAACTCAATTATATGAAAACACCACAACTTATTTAGTAGTTATATTGTTTAACTATGAGGTACTAGTAAATAGGTAGATATTAGCTATGTTTGCTTTAAATTTTTCTGTTTTCTTTTTAATTCAAGTTAAAGAAAAAATCAGTTTTGAAATTAGAAAAACAATATATAAATAGTATAGCTAGATATGCTAGCATACTTAAATGTTTAATAAAATATATATAATTGCATTAGATACTGGAGTTACAAATTGTAATTACCTAATATTACTTTAGGAAAATTACCAAAAAGATGGAATAGCTGTCATTCAGAGTTGAAATATCAGTATTTACATCATGCATTTCTTATACTATCCATGCTACAAATAAAATGCAAATTTATAAAGCTTCACTAAAATGTGCTTATTTAAATCTACCATATGGAAATACTGTATTTAAAAAGAACATTCATTAGTTGGTATAAATACTGAGGACAGAATGGCAGATCTTTACTTACTGTTACATTTATTTTCTGGGTACTTTAGTTAAAAGTAATATTAAGTTACATCTGCTATAAACAGATGCACATATAACAGAGTCAAAATGCTAACTCCAATATAAATGACCATATCCATATGTTTCTGGCAGCTATTTCTCTTGTTGCTATATATTGTACATAATTATAAACTATGTGGTAACACTTGGGAAATTCATTCAGAATCTGGTCATGAAGACTCAAAGACCAGTTCAAGTTTAAGTAAACTTACTGTTTTTTGGTTTGCTTGTTTGTTCTATGAACCTTATCAGGATGCAGCAGTACTCTCTGATCTGCCCTTTGCTTTCCACAGTTTCAGTTATCAGAGGTCATTTGTAATCCAAATATATTAATTGGGAAATTCCAGAATAAATACTTCGTAAGAGTTAAACTGTGTGCCATTCTGAGTAGCATTCTCATGCCGCCAGCTCTGTCTTATGGGAGGTTGAATGATCTCTTCTTCATATGTGCGTCCTGCCTGTTAGCCTTGTAATAGCCACCATCTTGGTTACCAGGTTGACTGTGTGGGTATCACTCTATTTGTGACAAGCAACCTGTAGTTTACTTAATAATGGCCCCAAAGTGCAAGAACAGTGATGTTGGCAATTCAAGTAACCCTGATAATAGCTTAACAATAGGTCACAATGCCTATGTCATTCACCTCACTTCCTACCATTATGTAGTGGTATCATCTTACATCATCATAAGAAAAATAGGGGGTGAGTACAGCACAATAAGATATTTTGAGAGAGAAAGAGCACATTCTCATAACTTTTATTATAGCATATTATTATAATTGCCAGTTTTATTAGGTATTGATCTCTTACTCTGCCTAATTTAAACATTACACTTTATCTTAGTTATGTATATACCTTAGTTATGTATGTATATATTTGCAGTTTCATTCATTCACTTGGGGTTGGAATGTATCTCTGACAGAAAAGTGGGGGAGTGTGGCTACTGAACAAGCATAAGCATAGTTCTATTAATAAATTATTACTTTTCATCCATTTTGTCATCAATATGTTAAGGATTAATACACAAAGTCCTATCCCACTGTAAACATGAATATTAGAATAAAATGTGATTTTTAATATATAGCGAAGTTGAAAATAAAAAAGAGAGAGCCCTAAGAATCAAAAGTGAAAGTGAACACAGAGTAACAGCAGAAAGCAGAAGTTGAAACTGAAAGGCTTATATGAGCATAAGAATTGTGCATTGCATATTCCCTAAGACTCAGGATCTAAAGCAGTGGTTCTCAACCTTCCTAATGCCGCGACCCTTTGATACAGTTCCTCATGTTGTGGTGACCCCCAATGTCATTGTTACAAATTGAACATAATTAAAGCATAGTGATTAATCACAAAAACAATATGTAATTATATATGTGTTTTCCGATGGTCTTAGGCGACCCCTGTGAAAGGGTCGTTCGACCCCCAAAGGGGTCGCGACCCACAGGTTGAGAACCGCTGAAAGTGTTCCTGGATGGTAATCAGGCTACGAGCACTATGTGCAGAAGGGACCTACACTGGTCTCTGATAAGTCAAAAACTTAGGAAGTGTTGACTCATCTCTAAATATAGGACTAGAAACATTCTGCTTCCTAGCTTCAGAAAAACCTCATGAAACATGCTTTTCATGTGAGCAGTAAATGACAAAAGAGCCATAATTGAAAAGTGGGAACCCAGGCTTATACTGTTGCACACATGTTAGGACTGTTCACACTGCACTAATTGTGCTGAAATTTTTAGATAAAATAAATGATATATGATATTGAAATGTTGCAACCTATAAGGCCATACATAGGCAATACAAGTGAAAATTTGAATGGAAAGAAAGCTATTTCAGAGGAATTACATCAGAATCTAGTATATAGCATCAAACTATTAATTGAAAACAATTTCCTGTATTTGATGATTTTATAGATAAAATATAGCATCCTTAAGAAAATAGTCTATTCTAAAAAACGATTTATAATGTATATGTTTTAGAATTAATTGAGAAAATGGTAGGAATAAAAGTGATATAGTAAGATTAAAACATTTTGGTAAAGGGACAATAAATAACATTTGAAAAATGATAATTTAGAAATAAAGTATTTTTGTAAATTAAACATATATTAGACATATCTAATACTAGTTTATTCTGAGCTGGAGAGATATTTATAAATTAGATATAGTTTTGAGCAAATTACCCAATGCATAGATAAACAATTTTAAGATATAATATTAAATTTAAGAAACAAAGATAGTAAAATGAAAATATCCAAACAGTGTTCAATAAGACACCTAGAAGAGGTGAATTCAATGAGATAATGGTAGTTAAATTTTAGGAGCATAGAGAGACATTAAACTGTAAAGATCAATAAAAATATTAAAATTATGAAAGAGAAAATGCAGATTACCTACAAATAATTGCTTTAAGATATACAGCAAACACTTTTCAGTAACAAGAGAAACCAGAACACAATACAATACCCTATTTGATAGGATAAATTCTAAAAACTGTGATTGCTGGGTGAAAGGCTATTCATAGTTTAATTATGTTATGTTTGTTTTCTCAAAATCTTAAATATTCACAATTCTAAATAGCAATATATAAAAGGACTCTTTATACTAAATTCTTGATAAAAGTAGCTGATCCTTTTTATTTTTAACAAATTGACTTTTAGAAATTCTATTTTATTATGAATTGTATTTCCCAACTATCTAGGAAAGTCTGAAATATTTGTTCCATCTTTGCCACTGGAATTGCATTTTCTGTTTATTGGCAAATATTTCTTGTTACTTTTTTTTTTAATTTTGGTTATATATTTGTCCATCTGTAAGATTTTGGTTTACAAATAGACTAAAATCTGGAGTGTTTATAATATGCACTGGTTTAAAAGTGTACTAGAATTAAGGGGTGCTTATAATATGTTGTACCTGGATTTAGATTTTAATTTAATAAGCATATTTAAAAAATGATCTTGTCAGTCTGGTGCATGCTTCCATTTCTCTGGATCTATTTTGTTTGTCAGTTTTTGTTCATTAGATTCCACAAATAAGTGAGAGTGTGTGATGTTTGTGTTTCTCTGACTGGCTTATTTCTCTTAGCATAATAGTCTGATGATTCTTAGAGGAGAGGGGGGACAGGAAGAGATTAACTAAAGAACTTATATGTATATATGCATAACCCATGGACACAGAAAATAGTGCGCTGAAGGCCTGGGGTGGGGGTAGGAATGGGGAAGAGAGGATCAATGGGGGTTGGGGGGGAGAGACATCTGTAATACTTTCAACAATAAAGATACATTTTTTAAAAAGAAAATAAATTAACTAATAATAAAAAAGCGATTTTGTTTTTTCTTAAATTCTACAGAAATAGGCTGTCAGTCCTATACACTTACTTCCAAAGGCTATTTAAATGCCAGCACTATTGGCTTTTATTTCTTTTATGAGTTGTTTTAAGAAATTCTGCAGCACCAACATTTATGTTCTCACAGAGGATGCTATAGCACAGAAAACTATGACCACCATAAGTTCAATTCAAATAGTGAGTCACAAGAGACAAATTTTGGACGTGAAGAAGTCCTAAGAATATCTATACAAATTTATTTGATTATACTTTTCTAGTTTTAGAAGTCATGAGTGATTTACAATTAAAAAATCTATGTATATTTAAGGCTAAGACAATCTTTAAGTAACTGTTAAGTATCAGTTCTGAATGAAGAAATATATATTATCATTTTGTCCCATTTATTGCCCATATATTTCACAATCTATTTTTTATTTGATTTTGTTGCTGGATACTTTACCTTATAAAAAACATAAACTCTTATATTATCAAACTAGAGACCTGGTGCACGAATTCCTGCATGGGTGGGGTCTGGCCGGCCTGCCCCCAGGGCAAAAGGGCTGGCTGGCGGCAGGGGCAGGGGGGAGGGGAGCTTGGGGGATAGGGTGAGGAGGGGACACAGGAGTTTGGCCGCTGGCTCCGCCCCTGATCAGGCTTGGGGGGCTGATTGGGGGTGAGGCCGGCTATGGGGAGGGTTAGGGTTAGAGCAGATATGCCCATCTTTTTTATTAGAGCTTTGAGTTCATTTGTCACATGGGTATGTGAGTACTTTTGTGTGTTTGCATGTATGTGTATATTTCCATTATCATTTTCTTTTGTTTTATATTTAAGTATTTATTCTATTTGGAATTTTTTGAAACTAATTGTTGGTGTACTATGATCTAGTGATACTTTATGTTCTTTCTGTTGTGAAAGAAAAAAAATTATCATTTTGCCACTATGTCATAGTAGAATTTTTTGATATATTAAATTCCCACATATACTGATTTCATCTTCTGGGCTTTCTGTTTTGACTCATATATCTGTGTTTCTATATTTGTGCCATTTTTATATTCTTGGGATAGTGAAAGTGTTGTGTATTTTAATATATAGTGAGCCAAGTTCTCTCTCAATTTTCCTTTTAAAATTAAAAATTGTTTAATTAGATGTGCTTATTAAAATATAAAAAGACAGTAAATGAATAGAAGGAGTATGTACAACTTGTAATCTAGAATGGGAGAGAAATGAAAATATTATTCAATTAAAGTCAAAAAAAGAAAAATAAGCACAGAGAAATCACAGAGCATAATAAATACACAAATTGGATAGTTCAAAGGCAGGAAATTATAGGAGAAATTGACTTGGATGATAGGAATAAGAACTTGAATATGCAAGGAATAAATTTAACTTAGGAGGAGAAGGATTTGATGGAGGAGAGAAAATACCACTACATTTATCTATTATCAGTTCTGTCTGCCTTCTATCCCTCTAGCACCCTGCCCTTAGTCAAAAATACATAGTATTTAAATTTCTAAGCACATGTGAAATAATTCCATGCCATCCCCACTGTATTTGTACGTTCATTTGTCTATACTTACCTCACCGTGTTGCTTAAATGTTTATGTTTCCCATAATGGTGAAATCTGAACTTGCAACTCAGCTACTGTGCCCCCGACTGAGAAGCAAACCCATAACCCTGACACCCTTGTAACCACTTAGCATATTGGCC
This sequence comes from Myotis daubentonii, assembly GCF_963259705.1. NCBI lineage: Eukaryota > Metazoa > Chordata > Mammalia > Chiroptera > Vespertilionidae > Myotis > Myotis daubentonii. Next base: position 20,680,142 of record NC_081848.1, on the reverse strand, counting down.
AAGACTTCATGTATTTCTTATAGCAAGTGCTACATTTGTCATAACCCTAGCACTGTTTCTGTAACTTTAAAATAAAACTTCACATATGAAAACGTGACTTGTAAAGATGCTATATTAATCCAAATAAATGTTTCATTACCTTCTAAATGAATACTTTCAGTGTAAGAGTCTAATCACAATGATCTTAGTTCATAAAAAATATTTCATGATAGTCTATTAAATCAGTAATAAATATTAAGTATATAATAGATTTTTATATGCTTTGGGAAAACTGCCTGTGTAGTTGTTTATGCAAAGCTGATTGTTAATTATCTGATTCTTGAAACATAGAACATCAAAATTCAAAGATCTCATAAATTAGTGTTTGCAATAGTTTTCCAAGACGGTATTTCAATTTCTGACGGCACGGAGATACAAAATCATGGCCAGATCAGAGAAATACTCTAAATTGCAGTAATATATCATTCTCAGTCTGAGATAGTTTACATGAGTGTGACTAAAGGAAATGTTAGAATTTTGAGATCACATTCTTCTTTTTCCCTATAATAGTTAAGTGTCCAAGTTATTGAACCTAATATTAGCGTACCTCCTCCTTATAGCAGAACGATTAAACTAACTCTCAAAGGAAATTTAATGTTACAGGGAAAAGGTAATTTTCTTTTTTTTTCTGTTGCCGTTTTTGTCAGAAAATCCTGACTAGCTTCTGGCCATGACAAAAGTTATGTCAGCATCATTATCTAACATCTGTGATCGGTGCAGAATGGAAGAGGTTTAAGAGCTAGAACTGAGTCTATAACTGAGAAGTTTCTACAGTGTTAAATGCACCGCTCAATCCCCTAAAGTAAAGTAAATGGCCCGCAGCGAAGTCTGGAGCTCTGCAACCTTGAATGTAGCTGCATGAAAGCTGGCACAGAGCTATTCAGTTCTGAACCTGCTTTGCTTTAAAATATTAAGTCTACAGATGCTTGCAGCTCTGATTTCCAAGGAATTTTTAGCTCATTGTACTGAACAGTTGTGCTTTCTTAGCTTGATTGACATTCTGGAAAATATTGATCTGACAGTTCAGTGAACTTACATTCTATTAAATAAGTGTGCATCACATAACATTAGGCTCGCTCAGTCCAAATTTCAAAGGATTATGTTTTTATTGCAAGAACCTCATACTTATCTTAAAATAAAACTTATCTGATAATTTAAATGATGAGTTCCAAGTGTAGCCTACAAATCTTGTTTAGAATTAATGTGGGATACATATCTGACAAACTCAAATAGCAAAACAACAACAACAAACAAGCAAGAAACTACTCGAATACATGTTTTCCTAATTACTAAACAATTACCGTAATTTTCAAAAAAAGAGAGTTTTTCCGGATGGATCGTATTTTCTTCTGTGAGAGAGAGAGCACATAAAACTACATGTCCCAAGAGCATCATCCCCAGCTCCATCTCTGTTGCACTAGAAGAAGCTGTTTGCTTTCAAGGGACAAAGCTATGCTGCAGCCTTCCCTTAGCTCCCAGGATGGGATTTGCTGTTGCAGTAATCCATATCTGACTTCCTCTTCATTTCTCTTCGGTTTGGCTGGTTCTCACTGTCAAATTACTTTCAATGAAAGGTTTTGTTTTTTTTTTGGAGAATTAAAGGATTTCTGAATCTTTGACTTTCTAAAAATATCTTTATTCTACCATATTATTGATTGATTGTTTCTGTGGTTGTAGAATTATGGCTTGAAATCATCTTTGAGTCTAATCTCTGAGTTGCTCAGTGCTCTGTGAGAGCAAAGTAGGTCTTTTTTTTATTGTCTGAAGTTTTTTTACATATGTCTTCTTTCAAAGTAGGTTCTTTATTGTCTAATTCCTTCTTTTCCGTGAGTTCTCAAAGCCACCATATTGGTTATATACCAATCAGGAGATTTTACCTCCCCTTTTGACTTTCAGAGGGTTTTTTTTTTCTGATTTTTTTTTTTTTTTTTTTTTTAAGAAATGCCTTGTGCCCCTCACCATTCTGAGAATTCCATAATTTTTTTTTCTTTTTTCTTTTCTATAGTCTGGTATAGAGAGACAGGAGCTCATTGCCTGTGTTCAATTCATCATCTTTAAACTGAATTTTGTACTGTGACTTTCCAACATTGTTTATAGAAAAACCATTGTTAGATAAAGGTTTAAAAATCATTTCTTTTGTGCAAAAAAAAATCAGATTAATAAGCAATGCCTTATATTTTTATATTGTAGGTTCTGTAATGAAGTGAAATCCCTAATCCCCAAGATGTTTCATTTGCATATACCACATTTCAAATAAATGTAGACATCCCTTAAATAAAACAGAATTTGAATTTTAGAATACTGTCAACAAGTAGGATGATATGTCATCCCACATGTGTCTACCAGTTTTAGCAACCTAGACCCCAAACAGTGAACATTTTAAAAAAGAAATAAAGAAACCTTGGTTGCAGAGTTACTGTCATAGTGCTCCTTTCAATTAGTCTTACCCAGAATATTTCAATTCCTCTCTTCCACTTCTGGAGTCCTTAAATAGTCCAGACATACTCCTATATGTACAGTCTTTTAAGTTCTCCTTTTCCCCACCAAATCTTCCTTTTCTGCATATTACTTCTGTAAACTCTGGAGTAGAGTAGTGGTATGTGATAGACTCACACTGAATGTCACAGCCTATGCCCATGCATTGCTTTGTGGAAGATGACACTTCCCTTGTCAGACTCATGATGATATTTTCTTTATACACCATCACCCTAACACAGACATGGGAGCATTATGTTTGTTAGCCAGAGGTGTTACTCATGTGCAGGAAATTTAAGATGAGAGCCAAGATCTCAGCCATCTTAAGAACAGAGTGATTCTTGAGGGTAAGCTACACTCATAAATTTCAAGTATTTTTAAAGAGTAGTTGCCTACATCTTATAAATATACGATTGTATTATAATAACTGTACTTTTAAAATGGCATTGCATGTTGGATGGAAAGATTTGGTGACAGGTATACCTACATTCATATGCTAGGCTTCTACCATGCAGTGCTTCTGTTATTTATTGCTACAAAACAAGTCATCCTAAAACTTAGTGAATAAAAAAAAATATTACTATTTGTTGAATTTCCATGGGTTAATTAGACTCAGTTTGTCAGTTCTTACTTGGGGCCTCTTAATGCAGATATGGTCAGATAGTAGCTAAGGATAGAGACATCTGAAAGATCAACTGAGGCAGACTCCAAGGTGGTTCATTCATCTGGAAAGCTCTGGATGCTGGCTATTTGCTATGAGGTTAGTTAAGGCAGTTGACTGGAGTACCTACATGTGACTTATCTAATCTGAACATGTGGCTTACCACAGCATAGTAACTGGGTCCTTAGGGGGACATTTTGAAGAGTGATCACAAGAAAAAAGAAGCTGCAAAGCTTCTTATGACCTAGCCTGAGAAGTCACTCAGTATTGCCTGAGGCAAAGGACCATCAAGATTCAAAAGGAGGCACCAAAACCAAGGGTTGTGGTACCCTGAGGGAAGGAGGGTATCCTGTAAGGTTGGCTCCCCACCAAAAAATAGGTTTTAAAGTGAACTATTGTAGACGGTTGAAGGATTATCTCCTGCTACAGACTGAATGTTTATGTTTCAATAAAATTCATGTTCATTCATTAATATGTGTTGAAGTTCTAATCCCCAAATTATGGTTTTTGAGGTGGAGCCTTTGGGAGTTAATTAGGGTTGTATTAGATAATGAGAACAAGGCCCTAATGATGAGATTAATGCCTTTATAAAAAGAGGATGAGGCAGGAGAGCTCTCTTTTTCTACCAGGTGGTGACACAGCAAGAAGGCAGACATCTGCAAGCCTGCGAGCTCTCACTTGGAACCAAATCCATTGCCACCTTGAGGTTGGACTTCCAGCCTCCGGAGCAGTGAAAATGAATTTTGATTAAGCCCCGGGTCTGTAGTAGTTTGTTAAGGCAGAGGGAGCTAAGACATTCCATCTGGGGATAATCACTGTAACTCATGATACAACTCTTTTTAACTATCTTTCAGTAAGTACTGGAAAGTAGCTATTGCATTTATTTCAAAGTTTTACAATTATTTAACCAAATCCTTATTCACAAATAGTCACAATTTAAATTGTACAGAAAAGCAATAGTTACCCATAAAATCCCTCCTTAGCTTTAGTGACAATATTCAGAGCTAGAGTTATTTCTGTTTTTAATTTAAATTTATTTAAATTTTTAAATGTTATATAATTTCAAATCCTATATGGAAGATAGAATCTTGAAAGGAAATAGTTAAATATCTCTTTTTTCATCATTTGTGTGTGTGTGTCTATGATAAGAAAGTAATTGAAGTTTACTTTGCTTTATTTACCTTTGTAATCTTTTTTCTTTATTGATTAAGGTATTACATATGTGTCCTTATCCACCCATAGCCCCCCACCCCACCCCCACTCATGCCCTCAACCCCCCGGTGTCTGTGTCCATTGGTTAGGCTTATATGCATGCATACAAGTCCTATGGTTGATCTCTCTCCCTTAGATCAAATTATAATTCTCATTACATAATAAACACCTTATAAAATGGATAAAATGATTTTTATGGCTGCTAATCTTGTTCTCAATTAGAATCATATGAGCCTTTACTAGTTTATTTTAATTGCCTATCTTTGAAAATTTGTGTGAAATATCATGACTCATCAAAATCTGAAATGAGGATACACAAAATCTTTTTTATAATAAAATTGATATAAATGAAATAATTTTGACACAAATAAAACTTTTTGCAGTGTTGCATAGGAAGAATCTGTAGGACACACCACATGCAGTAATTATAGTAGCTGCCCTCAAAGGAATAAAGCACAAGAACCTGTATTGCACCAATTTGCAACCAGGTAAATTAATCCTCAGAGGAGACATGTACCACAGTCTCAAATATTCAGTAATAATTGTGTCATATTGCTGAAGCACACTCCAAGAGGTATAGTTTTTCCTACCAGCTGAATTGACTACAACAACTGAAATTTATTAAACTCTGACAGAAATTCAGGCCCATGATCAATAGAGATCCAAGAGATCCAGTTCACAGGTAACATTAGTGTCACAAGCTTTTTCTTTATTGTTTTAGCTTTATTTATTTTTTATCAGATGAATTTTGCTAATAATGTATTTTTATTTACCATGATAAAATAATTTTAAGTGTCTGAAGAACTAAAACCATAGGAACTAATTATTTTTAATAAAATATAGTCATTTTGATAAAGGGATTTACTTTTGATATTTACGCTATTCTTTTACTTTCAAAGGTGTCTACATTTTCAAGCAGTCTACCATATGGCCATGTCACATTATCATTTTACAGAAAGCATATATAAACTGCATACAAAAATAATATTGGTACTACAATATATAATACTGAAAGGGTTAATGAATTTAACTCTAGTGTGATTTATTTCAAATATGTCTTTGTTAATAATAATGTCCTTTAGAAAGTCATTAAATGATGTTAATTAAATCTCTGCTTAGTTTCACAGTTGTGTTTAATTAGCTCAATCACTTTTTGAAATGTAACAGGCTATAAAAAGAATGGTCTATTGACAGAATGTTTAATGGCAAATTGTTAGCTGCCATATTTGATCCCATGAATGATCATTGGGTGTGTGGGAAAGTGAAATGTATCAAAATCATAGAATTTATAAACAGACTTTGTAGCTGAAGAGGTTAGTGCATACAATTCAAATGGTTTACTTTCTATATCAGAAAGGAGTTATACAAGATTAGTTTAATGGCATATGTATTTTGTACTAAAGCTTTTCAATAAAGGCAGAAATTAAATTTATAATACTCTTACTATGGCTATTTGAAATATGATTTTGCCTAGACAGACCTTATCTTTGGCAATATAAAAAGTGCCATAAGGCGAATTGGACTTTAATCCTCCTTATGGGAAAGTTAAATTAATACCCTAAGGATATATCTTCTGCAGAGAGTCATAATTATTACTGAGCTATTAGAACAGTATACATTTTCTTGAACAAATCCACAATAATTTTAAAAACAAGGTTTCAATTAAAGTTCACTTCTTGGAACATGAGAAAGTAAGCTGGTTATATTGCATTCTTTTGTAAAACCACACTTAATTCTAAATTTATTTACTTTAATGGCTAGGAGGTAGTGTGTCAACATGATTTTCTTTAATTTAGGTAACCCTCAGTATTTTCAAATTATCAGTTAGTAATTGTGAGGAAATATGAGATTCAAACCTAGGAACATTATAATAATGTCCATCAAAAACAATTATACAATCTAAATAGTTGACTTTAAAAATTGTTTGACTTGCAAAATGATGAAAAAATGCACTTTCTTTCTTCAAAAATTTATTTGAAAAATATTGGATAAATATTTTATTTAGCATGAATTAAAAGAAATAACTGTGCTTATATTACATAAATCAAATTATTACCATTAAGAACTTTTTCTATAAGTTACAATGTAAAGTAGAGGCAGTTGATATATTTTAATAATTTAGAAATATAATATTACACTAAGCTCCAGAATTTAAACATTTAACATGTAAAAAGATAAATTTGTTATATTTTAAAACAATTGTATAAAAACAACTAAATATACATAATTTTCTACTAATATAATACCTATCAGAGTGCTATCTGTGATTAGCCTGTAGTAAGGATATAGCTCCAAAGTTGAAACTCCAGTGATAACTGGGATCCTTAATGGTGGTTAGAAGAGAATGGTAATGTCCTTCTTAAAGATTTTAGAATTACTATTTTCAACTTTAGATTATTGATCTGGAAATCACTACCTACTTTAAAGGTTGCAAACAAGTAAAATTCTTGTAATAACTTATCTTTTAAAAATATATTTTATTGATTTTTTACAGAGAGGAAGGGAGAGGGATAGAGAGTTAAAAACATTGATGGTAGAGAAACATAAATCAGCTGCTTCCTGCACACCCCTTATTGGGGATGTGCCCGCAACCAAGGTACATGCCCTTGACCGAAATCGAACCTGGGACCCTTCAGTCCGCAGGCCGATACTGTATCCACTGAGCCAAACCAATTAGGGCTCGTAATAACTTTTATATAAAAATATAAAGTTCATACCAAATTCCCATCGGTCTTCCATAATTCTTATTTGTACCACAACTACCCTCCTCCTCAATTTTTGCAGTATTTTCTCTCAATAGTATATTCTAATATTTAAAACATTTCTATAATGTATGATCTAGCACTGATTTTAGAGATCATTTAGTTGAAGGTTGGCAAATACATACTTCATGTGCTAACTTCAGTAGCAGCTGCCTATGGGTCTGAGTGGAGAGGGATTCAGAGTGAGAACTAGTTCAAACTCCATAGGAAATGGTGCTGATACATGTTAAAGATGGGCTTGTATTCTTATGTAGCTTTTACAGATCATTTTTTAAAATTGATTTCCCAATAAGTCAATCTGAGAGAGACAAAAATCACATGATCTCACTTATTTGTGGAATCTAATCAACAAAATGAATTGACCAACAAAATAAGACCGGAAGCAGGGAGGCCTAGAACAGACTGACATACCTGGCTGTGGCATTGGGGGAATGAGAAAAGATGTACTGAAGAACTTATATACTCATATGCATAGCCCATGGACACGGGGAGTGAAGACCTGGGGGAGTGGGTAGGGGATGGGAGGAGGCGGGTAAAAGGGGAGAATGGGAGATATCTGTAATACTATCAATAATAAAATATATTTAAAAATAAAAATAAAAAATAAAATTGATTTCTCATCCCAAGATCCCAACATTATTCTCTAAATCAATCAATATAAAAGACTTTTAGCATAATTTTTGTTTAAATGTAGTGTATAAATTATTATGACTATGTAAAGATTGCTCTTAGCTGTTCCACGTACTGGAAAGTGATTATATTTCCTTTCTTGGACAGCAGTGTTTTACTGGAGTTTCTAATTTCCTACTCAATTTTTTTTCTTGATCACAAGCTCTAGTAGGGCAGATATCATTGTGTTGTTCACTGCTATATCCTAAAGTATCTAGTACAACACCTGAAGCATATTATATACAAGCTCAACATTTTTGTCAAATTACAAATACTTTTAAACTCTAATAGTACTATAAAATTCTTCTCTCTATGATCAATCACATCCAATAATTCTTTGTTTCCATATTAATTCTTAGAAACACATCCCTAAAGCCCTATCTAAATGGGTTTTTTATTGGCTTACTACATAGCTGTGATTCTAGGATTTTCCTTTTATCATCCTGGGAATTACCTTTCTTCTTGTATAAGATCTCATATCTAGGATTATATGATATTTTTTTGTTTGTTTGCTCACCTGTTTTAGCTCAAGTATATTCTTTTTTTTTTATTGCTTAAAGTATTACAAAGGGTATTACATATGTGTCCTTTTTCCCCCCGGCCCTTGACAGTCCCCTAGCCTCCCCTATCCCCCAGTGTCTTATGTCCATTGGTTATGCTTATATGCATGCATACAAGTCCTTAGGTTGATCTCTTAACCCCCTCCCTCCTGCCCCCCGACCCTCCCCGGCCTTCCAGCTGCAGTTTAACAATCTGTTTGAGGCAGCTCTGCCTCTGTATCTATTATTGTTCAAAAGTTTATAATGGTCTCTGTTATCCATGAATGAGTGAGATCATGTGGTATTTTTCCTTCATTGACTGCCTTATTTCACTTAGCATAATGCTCTCCAGTTCCATCCATGCTGTTGCAAATGGTAAGAGTTCCTTCTTTTTTACAGCAGCATAGTATTCCATCGCGTAGATGTACCACAGTTTTCTAATCCATTCATCTGGTGATGGGCACTTAGGCTGTTTCCAGATCTTAGCTATGGGGAATTGTGCAGCTATGAACATAGGGGTGCATATATCCTTTCTGATTGGTGTTTCTGGTTTCTTGGGATATATTCCTAGAAGTGGGATCACAGGGTCAAATGGGAGTTCCATTTGTAGTTTTTTGAGGAAACTCCATACTGTCTTCCATAGTGGCTGCACCAGTCTGCATTCCCACCAGCAGTGCACGAGTGTTCCTTTTTCTCCACATCCTCTCTAGCACTTGTCGTTTGTTGATTTGTTGATGATAGCCATTCTGACAGGTGTGAGATGGTACCTCATTGTTGTTTTGATTTGCATCTCTCGAATGATTAGTGACTTTGAGCATGTTTTCATATGCCTCTTGGATTTCTGAATGTCCTCTTTTGAAAGGTGTCTATTTAGGTCCTTTGCCCATTTTTTGATTGGATTGTTTATCTTCCTTTTGTTAAGTTGTATGAGTTCCCTATAAATTTTGGAGATTAGGCCCTTATCAGATATGACGTTGGCAAATATGTTTTCCCACACAGTGGGTTTTCTCGTTGTTTTGTTGATGGTTTCTTTTGCTGTGCAGAAGCTTTTCATTTTGATGTAGTCCCATTTGTTCATTTTCTCTTTAGTTTCAAGTGCCCTAGGAGCTGTATCAGTGAAGAAATTGCTTCGGCATATGTCTGAGATTTTGTGGCCTTTGGATTCTTCTAGAATTTTTATGGTTTCCTGTCGTACATTGAAGTCCTTTATCCATTTTGAGTTTATTTTTGTGTATGGTGTAAGTTGGTGGTCTAGTTTCATTTTCTTGCATATATCTGTCCAATTTTCCCAACACCATTTATTGAAGAGACTATCTTGGCTCCATTGTATGTTCTTGCCTCCTTTGTCAAATATTAATTGAGCATATTGGTTCGGGCCGATTTCTGGGCTCTCTATTCTATTCCATTGATCTATATGCCTATTCTAGTGCCAGTACCAGGCAGTTTTGAGAACAGTGGCTTTGTAATACATCTTGATATCTGGTATTGAGATCCCACCTACTTTGTTCTTTTTCAGGATTGCTGCAGGTATTCGGGGTCTTTTTTTATTCCAGATGAATTTTTGGAGAGTTCGTTCTAGATCTATGAAGTATGCCGTTGGTATTTTAATAGGAAGTGCGTTGAATTTATAGAGTGCTTTGTGGAGTATGGACATTTTGATGATGTTGATTCTACCAATCCATGAACACGGTATGTTCTTCCATCTGTTTATATCTTCCTCTATATCTTTTTTCAACGTCCTGTAGTTTTCTGAGTAGAGGTCTTTTACCTCTTTAGTTAAGTTTATTCCTAGGTAGCTTAATTTTTTTGGTGCAATGGTAAACGGGATTGTTTTTATAATCTCTCTTTCTGAAAGGTCACTATTGGTGTATAGAAATGCCTTAGATTTCTTGGGGGTAATTTTGTATCCTGCTACATTGCCAAATTCATGTATTAAGTCTAGTAGCTTTTTGATGGAGTCTCTAGGGTTTTGTATGTGTAATATCATGTCATCTGCAAATAAGGACAGTTTTACTTCCTCTTTTCCAATTTGGATGCATTTTATTTCTTCTTCTTGCCGAATTGCAATGGCTAACACTTCCAGTACTATGTTGAACAGGAGTGGTGAGAGGGGGCATCCCTGTCTTGTTCCTGTTCTTAGGGGAAATGGTGTTAGTTTTTGTCCATTGAGTATGATGTTGGCTGTGGGCCTGTCATATATGGCTTTTATTATGTTGAGGTATGATCCTTCTACTCCCACCTTAGTGAGAGTTTTTATCAAAAATGGGTGTTGAATTTTGTCAAATGCTTTCTCTGCATCAATTGATATGACCATGTGGTTTTTTTCTTTCAATTTGTTTATATGATGTATCACGTTTACTGATTTGCGGATATTGTACCATCCTTGCATCCCTGGGATAAATCCTACTTGGTCATGGTGTATGATCTTTCTGATGTACTGCTGGATCCGATTTGCTAAGATTTTGTTGAGGATTTTGGCATCTATGTTCATGAGAGATATTGGCCTGTAATTCTCTTTCATTGTGTTGTCTTTACCTGGTTTTGGTATTAGGGTGATGCTGGCTTCATAGAATGAGCTTGGAAGTGTTCCTTCCTCTTGAATTTTTTGTAGTAGTCTGAGGAGGATAGGTTTTAGTTCTTCCTTGAATGTTTGGTAAAACTCCCCTGTGAAGCCGTCTGGTCTTGGGCTTTTGTTTGATGGAAGCTTTTTGATGACTGCTTCAATTTCTTCCATAGTTATTGGCCTGTTGAGGTTTTTAGATTCTTCCTGGTTGAGTTTTGGAATGTTGTATTTTTCTAGGAATTTGTCCATTTCCTCCATGTTGTCTAGTTTGTTGGAGTAGAGCTGTCCATAGTATTTTTTAACAATCATTTGTATTTCTGTGGGGTCTGTTGTTATTTCGCCTCTATCGTTTCTGATTTTGTTTATTTGGGTCCTCTCTCTTTGCTTCTTGGTGAGTCTGGCTAGAGGTTTTTCAATCTTGTTTATCCTTTCAAAGAACCAGCTCTTGGTTTCATTGATTTTCTGTATTGTTTTTTTGGTCTCTATGTCATTTATTTCTGCTCTAATCATTATTATCTCCTTCCTTCTGCTCACTCTGGGGTTTTCTTGTTGCTCTCTTTCTAATTCTTTGAGTTGTAGAGTTAGATGATTTACTACCATTTTTTCTTGTTTTTTGAGATAGGCCTGTAGAGCTATAAACTTCCCTCTCAGGACTGCTTTCATTGTGTACCATAGGTTTTGGATTGTTGTGTTTTCATTGTCATTAGTTTCCAGGATGTTTTTAATTTCTTCTTTGATCTCATTGGTAACCCAATCAATATTTAATAACATGCTATTCAGCTTCCAGGTGTTTGAGTATTTTGGGTTGTTTTTATTGTAGTTTATTTCTAATATTATGCCATCGTGGTCTGAGAAGATGATTTTTATGATTTCAATCTTCTTGAATTTGGGGATACTTTGCTTGTGACCCAATATATGATCTATTTTTGAATATGTCAAATGAGCACTTGAGTAGAATGTATATTCCGTGGCTTTGGGGTGAAGTGTTCTGAAGATGTCTATTAAGTCCATCTGATCTAGTGAGTCATTTAGGATTGCTGTTTCTTTGCTGATTGTTTGTCTAGAGGACTTATCCAGTGCTGTCAGTGGTGTATTAAAGTATCCTACTATGATTGTATTGTTGTCGATCTCTCCTTTGATATCTTCCAGGAATTTTTTTTTTTTATTTGGGGTGCTCCTGCATTGTGTGCATATATGTTTACCAGGGTTATATCTTCTTGTTGTATTGATCCCTTTAGTATTATGAAGTGGCCTTCCTTATCTCTTGTTATGGCCTTCACTTTGAGGTCTATTTTGTCTGATATAAGTATTGCTACTCCAGCTTTCTTTTCCTTTCCATTTGCCTGAAAGATATTTTTCCATCCTTTCACTTTCAGTCTGTGTGAGTCCCTTCTAATGAGGTGGGTCTCTTGTAGACAGCAGATGTATGGGTCATGTTTTTTTATCCATTCAGCCACTTGATGTCTTTTGGTTGGAGAATTTAGTCCGTTTACATTTAAAGTTATTATTGAAAGATACTTGTTTGTAGCTATTTCTTTTTTTGTGTGGCTGTTTTCTTTCTGAGCTTTTTATTTCTTCTTTTTACACCAGTCCCTTTAGCATTCCTTGCATTGCTGGCTTGGTGGTGATAAACTCCCTTAGCCTTTTTTTGTCTGTGAAGCTTCTTATTTCCCCTTCAAGTTTGAATGATAGCCTTGCTGGGTAGAGTATTCTTGGATTCAGTCCTTTGCTTTGCACCACTTTGTAAATTTCTGTCCATTCTTTTCTGGCCTGATGTGTTTCTGTTGAGAAATCATTTGATAATCTAATGGGAGATCCCTTGTATGTAACTTTCCGTCTCTCTCTTGCAGCCTGTAAGATTCTCTCTTTGTCCTGAACATTTGCCATGGTAATTATGATGTGTCTTGGTGTGGGTCTTTTCGGGTGTACCTTATTTGGGACTCTCTGGGCTTGTGTGACTTTTTTCTTCCCCACCTCAGGGAAGTTTTCTGATATTATTTCTTCGAATAGGTTTTCTAATTCTTGTTCATCTTTCTGTTGTTCTGGCACCCCTATTATTCGTATGTTGTTTCTTTTCATGTTGTCCCAAAGCTCCCTTAGGCTCTCCTCTTGTCTTTTAATTTTTTTTCCAATTGCAGTACATTTTGGGTGTGTTTTGCTTCCTTGTCTTCTAATTCACTAATTCGGTCCTCCGCTTCTCCTAGTCTACTGTTGATACTTTCAATGGTGTTTTTCATTGCAGCTATATCACTCTTCATTTCTTCTTGGGTCTTACTTAAGTTGTTGATTTTTTCATCTGTTTCTTCTAGCTTCTTCCATTAGTTATTGATTTTTTCATCTGTTTCTTCTTGCTGCTTGCATAGGTTGTTGATTTTTTCCTCCATCCGGTTTATGCACTCTAGGACCCTTATTCTGAATTCTTTTTCTGTCATGTTGCATGCCTCTGTATTACTTAGCTGCTTTTCTGGAGAGTCCTCCTTCTCTTTCCTTTGGGGGTTTCTTTGTCTACCCATGTTTGATCTCACTGACATATCTAGATGTTGAGTCATTCAGTGGCTGCTCCCTGGGTGGCAGTGGCTCATTGGGCTGTGGTTGCTCCTCGGGCGGTTGTGGTAGCAGCTGCTCCTCAGTTGGCAGCAGCTCCTCTAGTGGGAGCTGTTCACAGCTGTGTTGTCTCTTCTCGCTGGTGGGGGGAGGCTTCACGTACAGCTGCTGTTCCTCAGACAAAGGGTGTGGTGCTCAGGAGGCTGCTGTTGCTTGGGTCTGCTGCGTTGATTTAAAGGCACAAAATACAACACAACAAGGCACCACGTACCAGGCACTAAACACAAATATATTCACGATATTAATAACCCCAAATAAAGGTGACCCCCCGAATTAAGAGAATTAGGGGACAAGGAAGAAAGAAGAGAAAAGAGAAAAAAGAAAAGAAAAGAAAAGTAGGGAACAAAAAAAAAGTAGTGCAAAAATGAAATTGGGAAAAAGGAGGGGGAGAGAAAAGAGAAAAAAAAAGAGAGAAAAAAAAAGAAAGAAAAAAAGAGCGAAAAGAGATAATGAAGTAGAAGAGGGGAAGAGGCTATGTATATGAGGAGAAAACTCCTATAGAACTGCCACTAATCCCAACAAACTCCAGCAAAGCTCTCTAGAGATGAATGCAAACTAGAAACAACCAATAATATCCAGAGAGGCAAGGGAAAACAGAAGCACAAAAATAACCGGGGAGGAGGGGGGGGGGTGGAGAGAGGGGAAAAACCAGCAGAAAAAAAGCAAAAGCAAAAGCAAAACAGCCTCACAACCAGTCGTAAACACACACACACACACACACACAGACACAAAAAACAAACAAACAACAACAACAACAAAAAAACAATATACTCAACAATCAAGCAAACAGCAACAAAACAATAGAAAGATAAAAGAAGAAAAAAATAAAATTTGGATAGTGAAGAAAGATAAGGGATATGTGTATAAGGATTTAGAGCAGTGGATTGGAAATAGGATATATAAGTAGGGTGAAATTTTGACAGGAGGTAAACAGAAGGAATAGGGAAAATCTAAAGCAGGAATAGGGTAAGAGAAACAGGACAACAAAAGGGGAAAAGTGAGAGAGAGGGTTTTAACATAGAGGTAAAATTGAGGCAGGGAAAATTGATGCTAAAGGAATGATGAAAATAGAATAGAGAACACTAATCCCAAAATAAAATAAAGAGAAAATAAAATGGCACTTTAAAAAACGGCAAAATGGTAGCAGTAATAATACTGGTTAAAAATAAAAATGTAGTAATTAAAAGGGTAAAATCAGGTGATGGAAAAAAAAGAAAAAAAAAATGGTTTCTTAGTTAAAAGGTGAAAAAAGAAAAAAGAAAAAAAAATTGCAGTAGTGAAGGTCCTTCGGTTCTTCTACTCATCAGTCTGGATCGCCTTAGTCCTGTCAGGTATTCAGGAGAGTGTTGAATTTCCCTGAGATACACTGTTCCTCCGTGTTGTAAACCACAGTCCTGATTTTAAAGCAGGCCGTATTTGTTTCCCAGACTGCCTTAATTTGTATTTAGCTAAGAGTCAGTTTGTGGCTCAGCCTCTGGGTGGCAGTGTTTTTGGGTTGGCCTCTGAGGCTATAGGGCCTGTCCAGTAGCTTGGGTTTATTGCCTCTATTGCACTTAACACTGGTGTGGGGAATTCCACTGCCCAGAGCTGGTTCCTTAATAGATACTCGCTCTGTGTTGTTGCTGGGATTTAAAATCCCTCAATAGGCCAGACCCTGTTAACTCCCAGGGACTGATCAGATTATTTTAATCCTTGATCTCTGGTTCAGGGTGGAATCTGGGTGTGGCTGTGCTCCTTGCCTGGGGGCTAGGTGGAGGAGACCCACCCTCTGGAGAGAGTGGCTGCCTGGATCCTGGGCCCAGGGGTGTCTCAGCACTCAATTCGCTGCCACCTCTCCCGGCCTCCCCTCTCTCCTCAGTCTCTCCCCAGATTCCACTCGTCCGCACCCTCTCCCTCTCTTCAGCACAGGTGAGTGTCTGTATCAGAAATGTCTTATGAACAGGATTCAGTGAAAACAAACAAACAAACCCCGGCCGTGGAAATGGGGAAGGCTTAGTTTCTGTAAGTTCTTGTCTTCCCGGCACTGCATGGTCTGGTCAGCTCTTCAGGCTGCCCCCTTTAGGCTCAGTCCTCCGTGATCACAGAACCCAGCTCTCAAATCCCCCAGCGGCGCCAGGAATCCCCCGGATCTCCTTTCCCCAGTCAGGGGCTGTGCCTGTCCCAAGGGACGCCGCTGTCTGCCACATGGTCTCCCTCCGACCCTCTCGGCTCAGAGGTCTGGCAAACTTTCCTGCCCAAATCCCTGGGTTTTTTTTTTTACCTTACCAGGGGAGTTCTGCCCTTCCCAGCTGCAAACCGTCTCACCAGCTGAGTAATTTTGCCATTTTGGGGTGGGTGTTCAGCTCAAGTATATTCTTAAGAAAGTTCCTGTGAAAGGATTTCTATATAGAAGAATGTTATAGAATTGAGTAGATATTAAATTCTAGGTTAGGAAATACTTTCCTAATTTTTCTGACAATTCGGATTTCCAGTAATGAGTGATGTATTGTGATATATCTATGGCATGTTTAGTGATATTGGAGTATATGCATATAGTTTTTTTTTTTTTTTTTTTGACAAATTCCTTGATTTGTTTAATCATTTACTGGTTTGGGACCACTTTTATTTTCTTTTGAACCCTGGTTTCATTGATGAGATGTTGCTTATTTGGTAGATTATTTTGAAATTTCAGACACTTCTTCATTTCCCTAATAATTTGATGACCCCCCAACTAAACTGGTGGAACATTTTTTTCTTGCCCACACCATAAAATGTTTTACATATTGCTCCAAATGTAGGTTCACTCAATGTCATTCTGGCAAAGAATCCTAGGTTTCAATTAATTAGAAAACCGTGAAGAAATACATCCAATGATGCTAAAAACTCAAGTCCTTATGCAGGCCAACTACCCAGCTGATGCTTGAATCCTCTCCACAGCCCTGCCAGTGGCTACCTTGACTCTGCTTGAATACTTCAAGGGACATCAGCCAGATACTCTCAAATAAATCCATGCTTTAGACTGCTCTGACTGTAAGCTACTTCTTATATCATTCCTGGGAACATAGTTCTGATTTTAATGGCCTTGGATGTTGTAATGAAGTGGAATCTATCATGAAGTGTTATTTTAAGAAATGGGGATAATGGATTTCCACTGGCTAGCCCAGTGCATGGTTCTTTGGCACTCAGAAAATGTTAGTGATTATTTGCCCTTCAAATACTTTAAGCTAGAAATCAAATAATTTTCCTCCCAAATTCAGGTTTATCTTCTCAGTAAGAAGCAAGCCAGATTCCTGTAATTATACCTCAGCTGACAGTGTTTTTAAGTCCACAGAAATGTTAGGTTGCTATAGCTGGCTTGTTTTTTTTTGTTTTTTTTTCCATCTTTCTTCAGATGTGAAGTCACTATCACATTTCAAAAGTGGAAACAAAGAAAGCCATGAGGAGGCTGTTAAAATCATCCAGGAAGAGATGATAGAGGTTAGTCTAGGATAGCCGATGAAAAGATCAAAAGAAATCTATTTTGGTAGGTTTTGGTGGTACAGTCCATAGGACATCCTAATGCATCAGATGTAATTTGAAAGAGGATGAAAGGAATCAAGGTGATTTCTTGATATTTGGTTTGAACAGCAGAGGAGAATGTAGTGCTATATACAGATATGGGGAAGGGTTACAGGGAACAGATTTTTTAAAATATTTTTTTTTACTTAACCTTTGAAATTACTGTAATATGCCTGAAAGGAGATCTTAATTAGGATGTTGGCTGAAGATGAATAACTGAAAACTTGTTTTAAAATCATGACCACTAACCTCCAAAGGGCAACTAGTCATTTGGCCCATCCTACTGCGTTTCCCTGAGCAGTTTGCTCTCCTCCTCTGTTAGATGGGTTCTTCTCAACGTTAATATGCAAACAAATCACTTAGAGATCTTGTTAAGATGCAGATTCAAAAAATTTTGTGAGACACCTAAGATTGTGCATTTCTAATGAGCTCTAGGTGAAACCAGTGTTTCAGATTCTGATTCACCTTGAAGAGCAAGGTCTGTAGACAGCTCTTTTTAATCTTACATTTCTTGATGCTCACTCTTACTAGTAGCTATGACACTGTGCCTTATTTAAAGAGAAAACAGAAGAAATCAGAAGAGAATGCTCACATGCTATCACTATTAAATCTATCAACCTCATTTGGTAGGTCTTCCCTCTTTCAAAAGTGGGCTTCTATATAAGGCCAGTACCTCTGCCTTTTTAATAGATTCCATATCATTTTCTCAAATCTCACAATTTTTTTTTTCCTTTCCAAGCATCGTTATATTTTTACATTTTACTGAATTATTCTCTTCAACATACTTACATGGTGAGACATACCCTAGCTTTAAACTTAAAAAGAAAGCCCTGGCCAGGTGGCTCAGTTGGTTGTAGTGTCTTCTCATACTCCAGAACATTGAGGGTTCGATGCCTGGTCAGGGCACTTACCTAGGTTTTGGGTTAAGTTCTCGGGGTGTATACAGGAGACTGCTGATTGATGCTTCTCTCTCACATTGATGTTTCTCTGTCTCCCTTCCTCTCCCTCTAAAATCAATAAGAACAGATCCTTGGGTAAGAATTTTTTTTAAAAAGTATCTTGATATTCTTTTACTACCTATTTTTTGCTAAAATAAAACATTGCAAAAAAGCATATACTTCTTTTATCCAATTCTGTATTTTTACATTTTGTGTGATAAATTCTAGTAAATATCTATTGCTAAGACTAAAAATTTTCTTTACATTGTCAAATCTAATGGTAAACTCTCAGTTCTCATCTATAAATATCATTTATACTAGCAGCCCGGTGCACGAAATTCATGCACTGGGGGTGGGTTCCCTCAGCCCAGCCTGCCCTTCTCACAGTCTGGGAGCCCTCAGTGGATGTCATACTGATGGCCACAGTCTGGCAGCAGAGGCTCAGAGTAGGTGGCGTTTGTGCGTGTGTGTGTGTGAGTGTGTGTGTGAGTGTGTGTGTCTGCTGGGGACCTGACTCCAGCCACATCTTGGAGGCTTGGAGCAGGCGCCCCTCTGTGTTGATCTCTCAAGCTCCTGGCCTCCACTGCGTGTTTTTCTCTCCCTTGAGCTGTGGCCAGAGTGGGGTGCTGCCTTCAGGCTGCACTTTCCTGCTCATGCATCACCGGATCACTGCAGAGACCGGGGGCAGGCCATGCTGGGTGCTGCCTGTGGGGAACATTCCTGCTCTGGGATCGCCATGGCATCCCAGGAGCAGGCCCACCTGGGGGCCCGCCACCCTCTGCACTTGCCTGCTCTGGGATCCCCATGGGGTCCCAGCTGGCAGCGGGACTTAGGCGGCACACGGGGTCCCGGCTGGGGGCAGGGCTTAGGCGGTGAGGGGCTTAGGTGACACACGGGGTCCCGGCTGGGGGCGGTGCTTAGGCACACAGGGCTTAGGCGGCACATGGGGGTCCCGGCGTTGGGTGGGGCTTAGGTGACTCGATCGTGCCGCCTAAGCCCAGCCGCCCAGGGCTGCACCCGGGCCGGATGGCGTCTGGCGCTGGCCAGCCCTGCCTGCAGTATGCAGATGGCAGCTACTTTGCATAAGGCGCTGATTAGCCAATGGGAAGCATAGCAAAGGTATGGTCAATTACCCTTTTTGTCTTTTATTAGATAGGATAATTCTTTTTGAAGCACTGTGTTTCCTTGGCCTTTGTGACACCAACTTCCCTTTGATTTTTCTATGATTAAGTATTTAACTAGTTTGCCTTCCCTTCCTTTTTGTTGACTCCTCATTCTTTTTTAACCTCTAAATTGTTTAGTACCTTGGAGCTCAGTTATAGGACCTCTTCTCTCCTACATCTATATACCAATTCTGTAGATCAACTCACACTGTTTCATGTTTCTTATGTGTTATTGATTCCAAGAAATATATCTTTAGCCCAGATATTTCCACTGACCTGCAGGCTTAATATCTAAGTTGACTGTGTAATTTGTTGTTCAGGTTAATACACTTTTGAATGTGAATATAATTTATTCTTTGACAACTTGTGTAAACCAGGACTGACATTGGCTATAAACTGTTTTACATGATCACCACATCTATATTGAATGCTCACTCACCATATGCATTTTTTTTTATTTTGTGACAAAGATGGTTAGTAGTCTATAAATATTCATTTTTTACTTTTTTTTTAGTGATAGCTGAATCTTCAACTAAGCTCATAATTTCCTAGAATAAGAACTCAATGTTTCAAAAGCTCTTGCAGTTTGATATGACAAGGTGGATAAGTTCTGGGCATTGAACTATAAAATAAACTGGTATATGAAACTTATAGGAAGCAGCTTAATGTAGGGATGTGCCCTCCTGTTATCATGTTCCTGTTATTCTGCCTAGATTATGAATGCAAGAGCCATTTAGAAGCTCTCAGTAGAAGCCACGTAGTGAGGGCAGCAGTGGAAAAGATGGAAGGGTCTTTGATATTGATAAATCATGAGCCATTAAACTATCCCCCTGCACTGCTTTTATGTGAAAGATAAATAAATGCTGATTTTGTTACAGCCTTTTAAAATTTAGTATTTATTTCAATTAAATCTAATGCTCACTAAAAGAGGTGTCTAAAAGTTATTAACTATTTCTTTATTTGACAAATATTTATTAAATGACTGGTACTTTCTATGTATTTGGGAGAATCATGAAAGGGTTTAAAAAGTCTGATACTAGGGGGTAAGTTGATAGTCTAAATGCAGGTGACGGTGAGTTAAAGGCTTGAACAGGTGATCAGTTTACCCATGAATGTGTCTGGAGGAAGGTCTTTCCAGGCAGAGAGGATAGTCGTACAGAGACCCTAGATTAGAAGTATGCTTGTTCAAGGGAAAGAAAGGGAACTAGTGAAACAGGAATCGACTGTTTAAGTAGGGAATATCAGATATGAGATCTGAGAGGGAGTGGAGAGACAGATCATAAAGGGCCTATAGACCATGGTAAAGACTTTGGCTTTTACTGTAAGATAACAACTATTGCAAAATTTTGAGCAGAAAAATGATATGATCCGAGTTTAGTTTTAATAAGATCTCACTGTCTGTAATGTGAAAATATACTGTGAGGGTAAGGGATGTAAAGAAAGGGTAGAAGCAAGATGACCAGTTTGTAGACTACTGAATTAATCAAAGTGAGGAATGATGGTTGTAAACTTGATATAGCCTTAATATTGCCTCCCATCCAAAGAGTTCTTTCTGCAGGTTTCTGTATCTCAGCAAATAGAAACGTCTTTCTTGTAAGCACTTAGGCCAATAACTTTGGGTTCCTTTGGAATCATTCAGAGATGAAAGCTCAGAGAAACTTGTGGATATTGATCTTTATGTACTTGTTCCAGAGGCTCAATTGTACCCTCCCCTCCTCAGTTTTGTTTATTTAGCCATTGTTAAAATTATGTATGATAATAGAACATTCTCTCAATAAGTTCTTCTCTGTATGCAAACTGGCTCACACTGGATTTCTGTCACTAGAAGACATTTTGTTACCAAAGTCTTTACAATTATATACAATTACTTGAAAAGCTCCCGTAATAAGGAGTTCCCCCCTCTTTCAGAAACTAATTACATTATTTGATAGCAATAATATTCACATTTTTTTCTCATATTAAATGGAAATATGCTTTCTGAAACTTCCTCTCATTAATAGTTTTGCACTTGCAACCAATTATATCAATTCTAAATTCTGCCACATGCAAACTCCCCAAATATTTAGTGGGGCTTTTTATGTCTTTCCTGATTATTCAATTCTCCAGCTAAATCTTTCCAATTCCCTCATCCATTCATGATAGAATATAGCTTTTAAAGTACATTCATTTATTATGGTCTATGTAACTGTTTCTTCTCCCCATACATCATGAATCCCTAAAAGAAAAAAGAGTGGAGCATCAGCATTCCTAACAAAAAGCTAGACTACAGTGGATGCCATGCAGTATACCCATTCCAATTGGGACATTATTTTTAAAATAATGTAACAATGTTAAGAAAAGAACTGCAGACAGGGTAATAAAAATATTAAATAATTTACTCTGCATGCCACACTTTAGCTGACAGGTCTCCTTAAACCAAACCCATGATTCTAATTTTTATTGCTTTTCATGTATTTCATTGTTATCCCAACATAACACCAATCCTCAGTGTATGCAGTGTAAGTAATTAATAACTTAATGTGGTTTTGACCTTTCTTACTACTGAATACACTTGCATTTGTTGTATAACATCAGAGGTAAATTTCAACGTAGTTACCTATGACTAAAAAATATGCTTAGAACTTTGGCAACTCCTCGCTAGATATGACATATGGAAATAATAAAATTAACATGTGTAAAATGACACAACATTCTCAATTGCTCTAGATGCTATTTGTAGTGGATGCAGTGATGTGTAACATAAACGTCATCTCTTCTTAGATGGAATAATGCATTGTGCCATCTGGTGAGAGTGATGATGACTGATGGCTCACAGATGGGTCCCTTCCACATTGGAGAATAGCATCACCTTAGGTCATATCCTCTTTACAGGGCAACCCATGTCCAGTGATTGGTGAATGCAGAAAATAAATGCTTAGCACTCAGGTCAAGGACTCCTATGTCATTATTCTTAAAAACTGTAAAGGGGACTCACACAGTTCAGAAATGGGGATGACATTTTGAAGTATACGTTTTGAGATTTTGGAGTATTTGTTTTGAAAGGCTATTGGGAGCTCCTTTGGGAGCATGTTAAGTTTGAGACACCTCTAACACATCCATGTGGAGATGTTCAGAAGTTAGAAGGAAGTAGAGCTTGAAATTCTCTTAGGTGTGAGTTCCGTAATGACTCTGAGAAGTTTAGAAGTTCACTTCAGAAGCATTTAAGAGGTAGACTTCGTTTAGATTTCCTTGAATAATCTCTACCTATTATCATGAAGAATTTTAATTCTGTTGGAAAGTCCCCAAACATTCCAATTGAAGTTTCTTTTGACCTACCAAGACTTAAAATATTTTAGGCTTTCCTTAAATTCTCACTACCAAATCTATGTGGCAACAATTATTTGATGCTCACAAAGAGCTCTGATGAAAAATTACAGATTATTTTTCACTAG
This sequence comes from Myotis daubentonii, assembly GCF_963259705.1. Classification (NCBI taxonomy): domain Eukaryota; kingdom Metazoa; phylum Chordata; class Mammalia; order Chiroptera; family Vespertilionidae; genus Myotis; species Myotis daubentonii. Next base: position 20,657,549 of record NC_081848.1, on the reverse strand, counting down.
TGATTTTTAAATACAATTTATTAATAATTGTTTACTTTTTTATATGTGCTAGAAAACATTGATAAAAAGAATAAGTACTACTGTCATAGATATTTTGGTATATTGCCTTAATAAAAACATTTATTTCATAACATGTTATTAAAATATCAACGTGGGTTGGGGTGAGAGGTTGATATCTCTATAATTAAGCATGTAAATCGTAAATTCATATAAGAGTTATAATTAAGGAAACATACTAAAGATCACTTAGTCCTAGAATTAATAATCATTTTACTAAAGTACATAAAATCATTGTCATTATGGAAATCATAATATTTCAGAATGTATTATACACTATTCAACAGTTGATATTTTATTTGAAAAACCATGGGTACGATATTTTAAGTGCTTTTATATGCATATGGCCATAATCTATTAAAAGTGCTTTAGGCTCTAACAAAATAACTAGAAATAAATTCTAGCTAATCTATCAAAGAATTTCAGTCTTAACTGAATTTTAAAAGTCTGACACGAAACTAAAGGAGCAGTAATATGTGAGACCCTAGAATGCCCTTTCACTTATTGGTGTATATACACACATACTATAGGTGTGGCACAAAATACTAACTCAACATAGTTCAAAATATATAGGTCACATCTTCTTCTCTGCAGAGAGTTGACTGAATAATATTTGACTCTGTTCACATTCTCACCAAACAGCTGTCCAGTCATCTTGCCCTTCATATGTTTTAGCCCTGTAGTTTATCTCATTTTTACCTTCCTCCCTATATCTCTCCACACAGCCTGCCAAATGTAGCTAGACAGATATAATACCTTATTTTGAAACAAAAATATTTTATTAGCACATATGTGATATTTTTGTTATGGAAAATCTACCTTGCAACCAAAATGAATATGTCTTTCTCTTCCTCTAAATACTAACTTTCTAATATGCAAAGATAACCCATATATGTTGTGTCCACATCTATTCCCTTTTCTGTGTCTCATATAATTTTATAAATGCTAATGCTTTTCAATAGATTTTTGTTGAATTCAGTTACATTGGTGCAAAACAGAGCTCCTTTCCAATGCCCCTTTATGTGCTGTTTGACATGAGGTAAATTAGTTACCTTTTGAGCATTACTTTTTTATCTTTCAAATAAAGTTATTAATGCCTAATTATAAATTCTGTAGGGATTTTACAGTATAAGTATAAAAATTGTTATCACAGTACCTTACATGTAATAGTGGAGATTTATCCAAGAAATGTTAGTTCCCTTAATTCACAAAAGCTATTAAAAATTATGATATGCTGCCCAGCCAATGCAGCACCGTGGTTGAGCATGGACCCATGCACCAAGAGGTCACTGGTTCAATTCCCAGTCAGGGCACATGCCCAGGTTTCAGGCTTGATTCCAAGTAGGGGGCACGCAGGAGGCAGCTGATCAATGTTTCTATCTTTCTATCCCTCTCCCTTCCTCTCTCTCTAAAAATCTATAAAACCACATTTAAAAAAATATGATATGCCTACAGTTAACTACAATATTGTGTTAATTATATGCATTAATGCCTTGTCATATTTGTAGTAGTGTTTCTCCCTTTTAAATTATGTCATGTATATCATTTAAAAATTGTATATAGTCAAATATATTTACTTTATTTCTTTGTGATTATTTATTTTTCCTTCATATTTACTTCTTGCTTATATACATGATATATATATATATATATATATATAATTTTAAGTATAAAATTATACCACTTAGAAATCATTTTATAATATTTTTCTGCACACATTTATATGAATTATGTGTATTTTTAACATAATTAGGATCATATTATATGTGGTTTTTTTGTAATTTTTTTCATGTACATAGCAAGCACTTTGTCATGCCATTAAATATCCAAGTTAGTAGTGTGCACATATTAATGTATTATATTGAGTATATTAATTCAAAAAATTATTTTATAATTTAATTTTGTATACTTTATTCAAAATGTTTACTTGATTTTGGATTTTAGATAAAACATGTCATATCACTAATGTGTATTAAATATAAGAAACATCTTTCTTGAATATATCCTAAATTAATGAAATGAGATTTTTTGTAGGTCATACTAATATCCAGTAATATGAATAGTTGTTATTAATTACTGTGTAGGTATTTTTTGTATTATTTAATTTTAGGGGTTTTTTTTTTACCTCAGTAATAATGTTTAAGTAAACAACCACTATATTTAATTATCCTTTTTATCCCTTAAATGACAAAACTAAATTATGATTTTAGAAAAAAAGCAGGACACAGCATAACGCCAATAAGTGGGAGAAAAAGGGTAAAGCGCATTTTATTTCCAGGAAAGAAGCCAGTGATTGTTACTCAGAACACAGAAGGAGAGCATGATTTTAAACATTTAGAGAAAATCATGAAAGCTTGAAGAGTTTTCCTCTAGGGGCACCTTGGAGGAATTCATGTTTCTAAAATAGGAAACATTTATCAAGACTTTGAGGACAGAAGCATTTTCATGCTACAGTGTCAGCATAAGTAGAGCAAATGAACTTTCTGGTCTCAGTGGTCACTTCACTACTTCTGTCAACACAGTTTGCTTTTCTTTAAAAAAATATATATATATCTTATGGATTAATGGAAAAGAAAATACGTCCTCTTGCTATAAAACTATGGATGTTTTAGAATTATAGGTAAATTGCAAACTATAAAATAGCATGCTTTCATTAAAATTCCCCAACACTAATTTCTTGTGATTATTTTATAAAGGAATCAAATTTGCCTTTGATAGCTCTTCTATTATTAAAATTTTATACTTAAAAGAGCCAAGAAAACATTTTTTTGCTAATGGGAATGGTCTTGTAGAATAATATTTTCACTTCATAGAATTTAAATGATTTTAAATGATTTTTTTTTCTTCTTGGCAAGATCACCATTATGCTGGCCCTCAAGATTGCAGAATTTGATAGCAAAAATGATGACAGCCTTTTTGGAAAACAAAACAAAACAAACAAAATCTTCTAAGCAATTAATCATGAAATGTGACCTTTCAATTTTGGGGGTGAATTTGCTTAATTTTAGGAACAATTTCAAATTATCACAAAATATATTATCCATTTTTAGATAGAAAAAAAACATGTTAGACCTTTACAGGTCTTTATGGGAGCAAAAATGCAGGATACTTTGTCCAGCCAGGGAAGGAGTGGTGAGAAAAGGCTTTCTGCGTGAAGTCATTTTCAAGTAATTTTTTTCTTAAAGTGGGCATTCAAGGCTTCTTTCCCTCACATGTCCACATGACTACATTTAATTTCAGATAACACAAAGAGTTCTTTATAGTGCTTTCTCACAGGTGAATTGAGTTATTCTAGATAAGACGTTTTAAACCCAGTAAGGGGAGAAGTATTTACATTTTCTCTTAAGTTGCTTTTTGATGATTCTCTTATAATCAATTAAAATCTCAAAACAAAAACTCCTTTAGCATCGTATTTGAAACACACACACAAATGAAACAAAGGGAAGAAATGAAAACTTTTCCAAAAGATTATTCTATCTGGTAATCTGAATTTTGGGTACGTGCTGATTGGCACACAGGAATGAATAGCTTACTGGTATGAATTTTAGAATGATGTTTCACATCTCCTGAAATACTAATATCCTTTGTTTATGAGTGGAGGCATTTCTTGACCCTTTGTATTTTGTTTAGAGCTAACAAACAACAAAAAAATAGAGTTAAGTTATAATGAGGTGATAAAATGGTATTGAGATGGAATACACATTTAAATTTTAATCATATGTGGCTAAAATATCATATATATATACACATACACGCGCGCGCGCGCGCACACACGCACACACACACACACACACACACTAGTATAAAGGAGGAGAAGAAAGGAGGCAAGGAATTACCTAAGAAATAGAAGGAAAAAAACCCTAAAACATGTAAAAACAGAAGGGGAGGCTCAAGTAGAAAATTCTGTGTTCCTCAGTCATTTATTCCTAGAATTTTGCATTATAGTCTCATATAAAAGGTGCTCACTAAATAATTTTTATAGACATTACAGAGGTTTATTTTTTAAGTTTAATTATGCAATTTCTCCCATAACATCTTGTGTATATATTTATCACTGTGCCTATTGTATAATTGGAATGATTTGTTTTGTGTATTATGTCTCCTCCATTACTCTTAAATTATCCTAGAGTGCATGATCTAGGTCAGGGTCACCAACCAGTGGTCTGCGGACCTCTGGTGGTCCATGAGGACTGAAAGGTTGGAGACTGCTGGTTTAAGGAAACCTTTGGAGCAGTGGTTGCCAACTGGTGGTTCGCAGACCACTGGTGGTCCATGAGGTCCAAAAGGTTGGCGACTGCTGATCTAGTTCATAATTATATTTTCCCTCCATTACATATAGAGTCCTGTGTCTAACAGATAATCACATGTTAATTGGACTGAGTTGACACAGATCCATTATGTCCCTAAGCACCATCATTGTCAACAACAGTGTGGGAAACTACTCAGCTCTCCATGAGGGTGGGGAGGAGTGCATTTTAAGTAATTACAGTTAAATTGATCCCATCCTATCTAATGATAGACAAACATGGTAATTAACCGTACCTCCGACATGGTTCCCATTGGCTAATCAGGGTGATATGCAAATTAACTGCCTACCAAGATGGCGGTTAACCGCCAACAAAGATGGCAGTTAGTTTGAATACCCTGCAATGATGGGAGGCGAAAGGGGAAGGATGGAACAATGGTGATCAGAAACCCAGGTGGCAGGCAAGAGCTGGGGGGTGGGCAAAGGCGGCCATCAGAAAGCCAGGCTGGCCTGCTGCCTCATGATCGGAGCGGCAATGGGGGTGGCAGGAGCCCAGGTGCAGGCTGGCTATGTGATCCCCATAGTGATGGGGGTGAGCAGTTCCCGGGCGCAGGCCGGCCGTGTGATCCCCACAGCGATGGGAGCCAGCGGGAGCCTGGGAGCAGGCTGGCTGCGTGATCCCCACAGCGATGGGGGCCAGCGGGAGCCTGGGTGCAGGCCGTGGGATCCCAGTGGCAATCTGGGCAAGCGGGAGCCTGGGCGCAGGCTGGCCCGGTGATCCCCGCGGAGATGGGGGCAAGCAGGAGTCCAGATGCAGGGCGACTGGCACCCCCGACCACCCAGGTGTCCTGGGTTGCTGGCCAGCCTGAGGCCTGTGACCCCCCGGTGATTGGGGAAAGAGGGAGCACGGGCTCAGGCAAGGCGGCACCCGGGCTCCCCAGCACCTGACATGCGAAGGTCGGGATGAAATGACTTTTCCCAACCACATCTGCAAATATCCTGGGGAAGGCATCACTGAAGAGTTCACAACTCTCTTACTTGGCAAGGAAGAAAACAGTTGGCAACAGAAACAATCCCTTACATCAAACTTCAGGCCTGTCTGGGTAAAAAAGAATATTTCCAAAGTAAAGTAGGGAGCAGGCAAAAATAATATGTTCTCATGACTTCCACTGAAGATTGAGCATATGACAGAGTCAAAACGAACATACAAATTAAAACAGACAGTGGACATTCAGATGACCTAAATCAACTGTCACTGTTTGTGCCAATAGCAGCAATGCTTATGTGATAATATAGTTTAACAAACATACAAAACAAGTCACGTGATAAGAGAGGTTCGGCTTCTAAAGTAAATTGAATATGTTCTTTAAAAATTCTCATGTCCTCCCCTCTGACTATAATTCTTAATTTTCCAATCAGAAAATTACCCCAGGTGATCCAGTAACATGTAGAACTCCAGTAACCTAACTTATTTAAAAAACAAACACCCAAACCATTTTTAAAATATTTAAATTGATATTTTAGGGTTAAAATTATAGAAGATATTTAGATCCAAATATATTTTCTGAATAAAAAATATTTCAGTTTTTGATTTAAAAAAATAAACATAAAAAAATATGTAAGTGACACATTTTCCCAAGGAACTCTGAATTAGTACCTTTCCCTCTAACTTTCTTCAAATTAAGAGAATCTATGGAGTTCCCTATACTGCACAAGTTTTAATGAAAGAAAATAAGACTTTCTAAAAGCATAAAATACATGTTTTCTTATTTACAAACATACATACTCTTCTCTCTCTCTCTCTCTCTCTCTCTCTCTCTCTCTCTCTCTCTCTTTAAAATATATTCTTACTGATTCAGAGAGGAAGGGAGAAGGAGAGAGATAGAAACATCAATGATGAGAGAGAATCATTGATCGGCTGCCTCCTACACACCCTGTACTGGGGATCAAGCCCACAACCCGGGCATGTGGCCTGACCTGGAATCAAACTGTGACTTCAGGTTCATAGGTCGATGCTAAACCACTGAGTCACACCCTCTAGGCTCATTATTTATAAATTCATTCCAAGGACATATACAGCTTGAAAAGTTTTGGAAGCAGTTTCAAAAAAACCCCTATCTTTTAAGTAATAAGAAAACAGTTATAGAAGAAAGTTTAAATTAAAAGAAAAAAAATTGTTTTAATTTACTCAAGAGTGGGAACATCCTCCATGAAACTGTGTACCTTGACTGTGGATGGCTGGGTGGCTTTATCACAACTTAGGAAATCAAATGCTTTTTATAATGACAAGAAAGAGAGTTTCATCTCATTTCTCTCTCAGGGTAGATGTCTGACAACAGAAGGTGGACATCAATAAAAGGAGGGGCTTACACAATCAATCCAGAAAGTCAGCAATCTATGAATAATCCAGAACCGAGTATTTACCTCCTCTGCCACACACCCTCCCTCCCAGCCAGTGAGCAAGATAATTACTCTCAAGTCAAGCTAAGTGTCCCCCAGTCACAGTGGCCCAATGCTGACATACAAAGCATACAAATAATTCTCACTCTGGCATAAAAGTGACAACTTTCTTGGAAGAAAAGCAGGTACTGTAAATTTCTCAAAGTCTTCCTGAAACATTTTTTAAAGTAATTTTTACTTCTTTAGAAAAAATGCATACATGGAAAACCATCTGTAATAAAAGGCCCATTCTATAAAATTTTACCTGGTCCTACTCATATCTGCAATCATAATCATATTTACAGACAAATGTATCTATACTAATAAAAGAGTAATATGCTAATTAGACTGGGAGACCTTCCAGGAGACCTTCCGATTTTCTTCTGGACAAAGCCATAGTGTTGGGGCCGAGGTAGAGGCGGTTAGAGGTCAAGAGGGGAGGGCAGTTGTGGCTGATCAGGCTGGTGGGGGTGGGGCCATTGGGGGTAAGCAGACCAGCAAGGGGGCCAGTTGGGGGCAAGCCGGCCATTAGTGGGGGTCAGTTGGAGGTGATCAGGACAGCAGGGGGCCAGTTTGGAGTGAGCAGGCCAGCAGGGTGATGGTTGGGAATGAGTTAGCCAGTGGGGAAGGAAAGTAGGGGAGAGCAGGCCAGCAGGGGGGGAAGTTGGGGGTTATCAGGCTGGCGGGGGGGGCATTTGTGGGCAAGCAGGCCGGCAGCGGGGTGGGGGGGCAGTTGGGGGCAAGCAAGCCCGTAGACAAAGTGGTTAGAGGCAATCAGGCAGGCAGGTGAGCGGTTAGGAGCCAGCAGTACCGGATTACGAGAGGGATGTCCGACTGCTGATTTAGGCCTGATCCCTGTAAACTGGCCAGACATTTTTTGAGGGGTCCCAAATTGGAGAGAGTGCAAGCCAGGCTGAGGAACACACCCTAACCAGTGCACGAATTTTGTGCACCGGGCCACTAGTCCTATATAATGATAGAAAAACATGCAAATTAGCCATCCCTCTGCTACGCTAAGCCACGCCCACCAGTCATGCCCACCAGCCAATCCGAGTGACTATGCAAATTATCTGACAAAGATAGTGGTTAATTTGCATAAGCAGGTGTCAAGTGCCCCAGGAGGCAGCAGCAGGCTCTCAGGACTTTCGCAGGTTGGGGAGGTGCGGCTGCCTGTGCCTAGCCGTGCCCACGGGCTCCTGGGACCTTGCCGACAGAGAGCAGAGCTGGAGAGGAGCGGCCAGAGAGCAGGAGGTTTGGAGGACTTGACAGAGCAGGAGACTGCTGGACATAGAGCAGAGCGAGAGCTAGAGGGTGGCTTGGAGGACGTGGCTCCCTCTCTCACCCCAGCTTCCTCATCACAGCTGTGGAAACTGATAGCAGGGAGGAGGAAGTCCCACCCCCACAGAATCAGCCAGAATCAGCCATTGGTTAGACAGCTCTTAGCGGCCTGACAGACAGGACTGTCATTCACCTGCATCTCAGACCTTGACAGTAGAGAGGCGGGACTATGTCTAAAGAACAACTGTTGATATAAGGTAGCTCTGCAGCCGAAAGATGCCGGTGTTATCGACAGAAAGTGTCTGCAGAGCAGCGTGCATCTGATCTTGAAAGAAGGTGGCGCCTGCGACAGGATGTATCTGAACACCAGCTACTGGAAAAACGTTGCTCTGATGTCGAAAAATACCGATGTCATCGACAGAAAATGTCTAAAGACCAGCGTGCCTTTGAAGTTGAAAGAAGGTGGTGACGATGACAGAATATGTTGAGAGAACAGTCATCAACAGGTACTACCAATGCCGGTAGGAACTGCCTCCTCAGTGACCCAGGTAGATATAATTCTCCCCATGTAACTGAAGTTGCCGTCATATTCAGAAACATAGACGGAGAACCTCCTTTTGAAAGAGACTTGCTCATTCATTGTAAACCAGATCCCAATAATCCAAATGCCACTCAAATGAAACAAATCAATATCATGTTTCCTACAATAGATGCGGTGGCATATCCTATTCTTTTCCCACATGGTGAAAAAGGCTGGGGAACAGATTTTGCATTAAGACTCAGAGATGACAGTGTCATCGACAATAATACTAGACAAAATGTAAGGACACGAGTCACACAAATGCAGTATAATGGATTTCATCTCTCTGTATGGGACATGTTCAATCCTATTTTAAATGCAGAAAAATTAACTCAACAGTTTATCGTGGATTTGTATTAAAAAATGGAGACCAATTGGATAAATTTCATCAAAGCAAATAAATCTAAGTTGAGAGTTGAAAAATATAGTGATTTGATGGATTATCTCAAATCTAGATCTGAAAAGGTCAATGGTCCAATTGGTAAGATGATGATACTTCCATCATCTTCTGAGGGTAATCCCAGAAACATGCAGCAGTGATATCAGGATGCTATGGCAATTGTAATGAGGTATGGTAAGCCCAATTTATTCATAACTATGACATGCAACCCCAAATGGGCAGATATTGCAAACAATTTACAATGCCGGCAAAAACTTGAAAACAGACCTGACTTGGTAGCGAGAGTTTTTAATATGAAGCTGAATGCTCTTTTAAATGATATCTGTAAATTCCATTTCTTTGGCAAAGTAATATCTAAAATTCATGTCATTGAATTTCAGAAACATGGACTGCCTCACGCTCACATATTATTGATATTAGATAGTGAGTCCAAATTACATTCCTCTAATTAATTCCCTTTCAATGTGCATGAATTTTGTGCACCGGGCTACTACTAGTATCTATATATAAAAGCCTAAGCAACCTTTATGGTGCAATGACCAGAACGATCGGTCACTATGATATGCACTGAGCAGGCAGGCAGGCTAGCAGTTATGGACAAGCAGGCAGGCAGGCAGGCAAGCAGTTAGGGGTGAGCAGGCAGGCAGGCAAGTGAGTGGTTAGAGGTGAGCAGGCAGGCAAACAGTTAGGGGAGAGCATTCCCATTTTTCAAGATGAATGTCCGGCTGCTGCGATTGGGCCTAAACCATCAGTCGGACATCCCCCGAGGGATCCCAGAGTGTGAGAGGGCTCAGGCTGGGCTGAGGGACACCCCCACCCCTGTGCATGAGTTTCTTCACCAGTCCTCTAGTATATTTATAAACAGACAATGCCCTAACCAGTTTGGCTCTGTGGATAGAGTGTCAGCCTACGGACTGAAGGGTCCCAGGTTCGATTCCCTTCAAGGGCTTGTACCTTGGTTGCAGGCACATTCCCAGTGGGGGTGTGCAGGAGGCAGCTGATCGATGTTTCTCTCTCATCGATGTTTCTAACTCTCTATCCCTCTCCCTTCCTCTCTGTAAAAAATCAATAAAATATATTTTTTTAAAAAAATAAAATAAAAAAATAAACAGACATTAACACTCACTTTTAATGCTTTAGGAAAAGTTATTCATTCATTAATTTATTTATTCATTCATCTTGAATGTTCCCCCAGAAAAAAAAAACAAAATTAGAAAATGGAATCTCTTCATAACAAATGAAATGTTAGTATATATTAAAAGAGAGATAAAAGAACAATGAAATATAAGCAAAAGAGCCCGACTAGCATGGCTCAGAGGTAGAGCATTGACCTATGAACCAGGAAGTCATAGTTCAAATTCTGTTCAGGTACATGCTTGGCTTGCGGTCTCAATGCCCAGTAGGGGACATGCAGGAGGCAGCCTATCAGTGGTAGTTCTCTCTCATCGATATTTCTCTCTCTCTATGCCTTTCTCTCTCTCTGAAAATAAATAAAAATATATTTAAAGATAAAAAGAGAAAGAATAAAATAAAATTTTTCAGATAAAAGCAGTCAACCATAAGAGCGAAGGTATGTTTTATTCTCACATGTGCACATTTGTGACGTACTCATGAGCCACAAATTCAGCAGTTATCTAATTGCTGAAAAGAAAGAAAAAATATTATCAGTTACATAATTTTTTACCCCCAAGCTTGAAAGCTTAAAAGAAACAAAGTTCCCAGATAAATTATATATACTTAACTATTCTTAAATATGTCACAGATGGTTCTGTAATAATAGAGAAAAGTGTCCTTGAAGATGTACTTACAGTAGGCATAAATATTAGTTAAAAAGAGCTATTTTTTTTTATAGAAGTCATCAGTACAACAGTAGAGGATGAGTCCATTACTTTATGTAGATCTGGTTAGATATAAGCACATTCTAAAATATTTGAAATGTTGGTTGGACTTATTTATCTTTGAATTACATACATGTAATGTTTTTTTTCTGTATTGAATTTTGAATGTCTCATATGCAGGATGGTCACCTAAAGAAGGCAAATGTCTGGAATGCCAGTAGAAATTTTCTGAGATAAAGTTTGGATTTTGATGCATTAGTAGACAATTGAACTGAGATTAGGTTTTATTAATCCTAGTGACAGAAAGTGACTAGAATCTGGTCTCTGGGGTGAGAAAAGGGGGTCTTGACAATCTTAGAAAAAGAAACTGATTTGAAACCATTCCAGTGCAGGGTTAAACGAGCAGTAAAAGTCCACCGTTATGGAGTGTTCAGTATGGTTTTAATCTGGAAAAATAACAAGAGGAATCTAGGCAGTAAAAGATATTCACCATAGCCAAAATTCTCTATAATGGAACAACCAGATTTGTGCAGTTATAGTTCCTGGTATACTATTGACAGTAGTTCTGAAAATACCCCAAAATAAATGAGTCAACTTGGTTTATTAATTTCATTACTGGAGAACATTGTTTCTTTTCATTCTCCTGTCCTTCATTTTCGTTTTTATCACCGTTGTGTGTTCTCTTTTTTCCCCCCTTATTTTCCTTCCCAGTATTTTCCATTCCTATTTTTTCTTTCTTTTGGAAATACCATTTGGATGCTTTTTAGATGTTTGGTACTACATGCCAAACCACTTAATTAAACCTAGTTAGTTTTCTGTTTAGACCATCTTGTATGAGATAATAAAACCATATCGTTTGCAAATATCAAAAGGTATGTTTTATGGTTTTCTATCTGAAGAGGATATGTATCAATGTCTACAAAAGTTTTATCAGACAATTAATAAAGTCAAAATATTGAAACTGAAAGGCCCCTTGCTTTGTGATATTTAAATAGCATTTTAACCTCATATTTAACAATATTTTTAAATCTTAGAACCACTGTATGCCCCCCACCCCTCCAAACATGCACACACATGCACACACACAAACAAATAGCAGAAAAGAAATCTGAATTATATCAGGCCAGATTCTGTTTCAACAACTCATTAAATCAACAATTTTAGGCAAATCATTTATTTTCTCTAAGCCTTAATCTCCTTTTGGTAAAATAGAGATAAAATAGTATCTTTCTCATAGAATATGTGTGAGAATTATCAAGTGACATGATCCATATAAAATGCTTAGTTTACTGCCTTGCATTTGCATGTCCTTTAGAAATGTCAGTTATCCTATCTAATAAAAGAGAAAAATGGTAATTGGCGTACGACGATACCCTTTTCATTGGCTAATCAGGGCTATATGCAAATTAACTGCCAACTATGATTGGCAGTTAACTGCCAACTAAGATTGGCAGTTAACTGCCAACAAGATGGCGGTTAATTTGCATATGTAGGCACAATGCAGGGAGGCGAAAGGGAAAGCAAGAAGAAGCCCCCTGCCACTGACAGTGATCAGAAACCCAGGGGGGAGCTAAGAGCTGGGGGGCAGGGCAAAGGCGGCCCTGGGGCCGCCTTTGCCCTGCCCCCCAGCCATGATCGGAGAATCAGGCGCCTTTGCCGCCCTGGCCAGTGATAGCAGGAAGTAGGGGTGGAGCCAGCGATGGGAGCTGGACACGGTCGAAGCTGGCAGTCCCGGGAGCTAGGGGTCCCTTGCCTGGGCCTAAAGCGGAGCCCACGATCGCGGGGCTGCTGCAGCTGCGGGTCCCCGCTGCCCGGGCCGGACGCCTCAGCCAGAGGCGTTAGGCCTGGGCAGGGGCGGAGCCTGCAAACACGGGGAGCTGGGGGTCCCCTGCCCAGGCCTGACACCTCTGCCAGAGGCCTCAGGCCTGGTCAAGGGGCCAATCCGGTGATTGGTGATCGGAGGGTGATGAGGGTCAACTCCTCTGGCCGAGGCATCAGGCCTGGGCGGGGGGCTGAGCCGGGGATTGGGGGGATATGATGGTCCCCTTGCCCAGGCCTGAAGCCTGGGTCAGACGCGTCAGGCTTGGGCGGGGGGTGGAGCAAGCGATCAGAGGGAGATGGGGGTCCCCTGCCCAGGCATGATTCCCGGGCCAGAGGCCTCAGGCCTGGGTGGGGGCCAGAGCCAGTGATCAGGGGGAGATGGGGGTCCCCTGTCCAAGCCTGACACCTCTGGCGGAGGCGTCAGGCCTGGGCAAGGGGCCGATCCTGCGATTGGAGGGTGATGGGGTCAACGCCTGAGGGCTCCCAGTATGTGAGAGGGGGCAGGCTGGGCTGAGGGACACTCCCCAACCCCACACACACACCCAGTGCACGAATTTTGTGCACCGGGCCCCTAGTTAATAATAATGTTATTACTGCTAAAATTAAAACTATGCATAATTCCACTGCTGTTGTAATGTGGTTTATGCCCTTCTAGTCTTTTCCTATCAATACAAAACACATTAATAATACATGCTAAATATACTCTTTTTACATGGCCATTATTTTGAATATTTTTATTTGGCAATTATTGTGAATATTGACCCAGATCATTAATATGCTATGTTATTATGACATTTAGTGGCATAATAGCTTTCCATTATAATGATCCTTAATGACATTCTAATTATTTCCAAATTATCTATCTTAAGCATAATGCTGCTATGGACAAACTTATACATACATCTTTTTATTAACACCTCTATTTTTTTCCTTAAAATTCACCATTGGAAATAAAACGTTGCCTGCCGGAGTGGAACAGTTGTTGAGCATCAACCGATGAACCAGGAGGTCATGGTTTGATTCCTGATCAGGGCACATACCAGGGAGGAGGCAGCTGATCAATGATTGTAAATCATTATTGATGTTTCTATCTTTCTCTCCCTCTATTTTCCTCTTCGAAATCAATAAAAAATATATTTAAAAAAGAAATGAAAAGTTAAGTGCATTTTAAAATTTTGAAGCATATAGAATGCCTGTTTTTCAGAATGATTTTTAAAACATATACTCTTATCAACATTGTGTTGGAATATCTATTCGAAAATCTTGTTAACACACAGGAGTTTTATTATATTTAGACTCTACTAATGTAATAGTTTTAAAATATTTCATTATTGTTTTGACATGCATGTGCTTGGTAATTTGGTTTTATATTTCATATATATGTTGATACTTTATAATATTTCCTTTATTAGTTTCATGATTTTAACAGTCACAAGGCAAAATATTTACGTATAAGAATGGAAGGAATTATTGCAACCATCTTCAAACAACCTACCACGCAATCTAAGAAACGGCTCTGCATGATTTTACTTATATGTAGAATCTAAAGAACAATATAAGTGAGCAAACAAAACAGAAACAGACTCATAGATATAGAGAACAGAGAGAGGTGAAAGGTGTTGGGGGACTGGTGAAAAAGATGAAGGGATTAAGAAGTATACATTGGAATTTTTCAAACTATCATGGAAATATGGTCAATGCTATTGTAATAACCACTTCTGGGGCCAATTGTGTGCTGGAAATATCAGAGGGAACACTTTGTAACGTGTATGATTGTCTGGCCACTGTGCTGTACACCTGGAACTAATACAAAAATGGCATTGGGTGTAAACTGCAATTGAAAAATTTTTAAATTAAAAAAGAAACTGCTCACAATTTTTGAAGTATTTTCGTAACATTTTAATCTATTTTTCCAACTGTAATTTAGATTCATCATCAAATTTTCTTTCCCTCATTCAAGTCAAAGTGGTCACTCATCCTGTGCAATCCATTTGGAATTCTCAGGAGTTTACCATGATGTTTGTAGGTAATTGCTATCAGTCATATATTTATTTTTCTCCATATAAATATATTAGCTCTTCTTGTTCTAATATTCTTTTATGTTTCTAAAACATGTTTGATATTCTATATAATTTTTATGTTTTTGAGCTTTTTTCCTATAATTTATAATTTTCTTATAGTGTCTGTTTATCATAATACTAGAGGTCCGGTGCACAAAAATTTGTGCCCTCAGGGGGGTCCCTCAGCCCAGTCTGTGCCCTCTTGCAATCTGGGACCCCTCGAGGGATGACCACCTGCTGACTTAGGCCCACTCCCCGGGGGATTGGGCTGAAGCTGGCAGTCAGACATTCCTCTGGCAGCCTGGGAGTCCTTGGGGGATGTCCACTTGCCAGCAGGGAGCAGGCCTAAGCTGCATTCGGACATCCTTAGCACTGCTGAGGAGGCGGGTGAGGCTCCCACCACCACCGCTGTACTGGCAGCCGGAAGCCTGGCTTGTGGCTGAGCAGAGCTCCCCCTGTGGGAGCGCACTGACCACCAGGGGGCATCTCCTAAATTGAGCATCTGCCCCCTGATGGTCAGTGTGTGTCATAGTGACCAGTCATTCCCAGTCATGCTGCTGTTAGGGTCAGTTTGCATATTACCATTTTATTATATAGGATAGAGCCCTGGTGCATGGGTGGGGGCCGGCTGTTTTCCCTGAAGGGTGTCCCCGATCAGGGTGGGGGTCCCGCTGGGATGCCTGGCCAGCCTGGGTGAGGGGCTGATGGCTGTTTGCAGGCTGGTCACACCCCCTTCAGGGTGGGGGTCCCCACTGGGGTGCCTGGCCAGACTGGGTGAGTGGCTGATGGCTGTTTGCAAGCTGGCCAAGCCCCCCAGCGGGGACCCTCACCCCATGAGGGTGTAGCCAGCCTGGATGAGGGGCTTATGGCTGTTTGAAGGCTGGCCACAGCCCCTTTAGGGTGGGGGTCCCCCCTGGGGTGCCTGGCCAGCCCTGGTGTCGGGGTGATGGCTGTTTGCAGGCTGGCTATAGCCCCTTCAGGGTAGGGGTACTCCCTAGGGTTCCTGGCCAGCCTGGGTGAGAGGCTGATGGCTGTTTGCAGGCTGGCCACAGCCCCCAGCCACCCAAGCTCCCAGTGGAGGCTGGCTGGAAGCAGATATCTGGGATTTATTTATCATCTCTAATTGAAACATTGTTGCCTTGAGCGGAGGCCACACCCAACCAGGGCAGGCAGGAAGCTTGGCTTCCTCCATCACCGGGGCAACCAAGCCTTCTGCTTGCTCCAGCTCTGTGGCTGTTGGCCACTATCTTGGTTGGGTTAATTTGCATATAGTCACTCTGATTGGTGGGTGGGCGTGGCTTGGGGAGTAGTGGAGGTGTGGTCATTTTGCATGTTTCTCTTTCATTAGATTAGATTTTTCAATTGTCTAAACCTCATATAGAAAAGTGGTTTTATTTACCTGTATATTTCATTTTGTAAAGTGGTTCCATGTAATTAATTGTAATTTCAAACGTTTTTTAACATACTCTTTTTATTAGGCCATAATACCATCCCACAATATTGAATACAATATGTATCTACTCTGTTTTTTAATTTTTTTCATGTAATGTCTTATTGATACAAGTGGAATTGCTTTGTTATTGAGTGATAGTTTATAGTGTTTTAACATTTTAGAAGATTGATTCTATTTAAAATTGAGGCTTCTGTTTCTAATTTATTAGAAGATATTATTTATTCAGTTCATTTCTTAATGAATATTGCAGAGTTTCAAGTATGTGCCTTATATTTTTATGAAAACTTAAAAAGGAATGTACACATATAAACATTATTTAATTTTTAAATTATTTTATATAAAATTCCTGAGGCCAGTCTCTATAAGCAAAAATAACTGTTGATCTTATTTTACCTCCTTTGGTATATCTCATTAGAGGTTATAATCCACAAAATGAAGATAAAGAAAAAAGTCTACCACACCTGGTGTGGCTCAGTGGTTGTGTTGACCTATGAAATAAGAAGTCATGGTTCATTTCCTGGTCAGGGCTCATGACTGGGTTGTGGGATTGATCCCCAGTATGGGGCATGCAGGAGGCAGCCGAGCAATGATTCTCTCTCATTGATATGTTTTTTCTTTCTCTCTCTCTTTTTCTCTCTCTCCCTTCCTCTCTGAAATCAATAAAAATATATTAAAAAAAGGAAAAAGTCAATAAAACTGTAAATTGTCGTATTACTCCTAATGCACTTTTTCTAAAGTGGTATGATAGAATGATCATATCATCATATCAAAGGCTGTACATTCTTTGTTATACAATTTATAAAATAACTAGAGACCCGGTGCACGGATTCATGCACTGGTGGGGTCTCTTGGTCTGGCCTGTGCCCTCTTGTAATCCAGGACCCCACAGGGATTGTTGGATAGCGGGTTTCGGGAGCCGGATCCTGTGCCTTGAGTTTCTACCCCCTGGTGGTCGGTGCATGTCATAGTGACCAGTCCATCTCTGTTTTGCTTGTTAGTTCATTAGTGCATTAGATTCAAACACACACACCTATATTTTAAACTAAAGGAACTGCAACAGTGTAAAGATTAGTTTCTGATAATATTCTAAGAGGTTACATTAAATTGAGATTTAGTTAGGTTTAATTGTCAACTGAAAAAAGCTTTAAATTATTTTCTAGTTTCATTTACTGAGTTTTGAATGATAATATGTTTGTGCAAGTATGATTTCATTATGGATCAATGGTTTAAGAAGGTTTAGTGTCTAGTCCAAGTTAATGGAATGTTTTCTGATGTAGCCATAATGTCTCCTATATATTAGGTGACCTCCATTTTTCCATGTGAATTGCTTTCAAAATTGTCGAGGGATGGAAAATTACTATGGGAGGGTAATCTGTAAACCAACTGTGGCTTTCCATATATAATAGAATACCTGTTCACATCTAATAATCACTGTTTCTTCATTGATTCATGAAAATATTTATCAAATTATGACAACTGCTATGGAACTAGAAGTCATGAAGAGTCACATAAAAGATGTTAGAAAAAAATGTTAAAGATTGAATACTCCTATTTTTATATTTTTTATTAGGCAAGGCATTTTATTCCTAGTCAGAATAATGTTTAAATAAACCTGTTCCAGATGCACACACAGATTACTGCAGTAAATATGAATCTTTGGTCACTATTAAAGTTGAGGTATAATGTACTTTTTTTAATCAATTTTTTAACACTCACCCAAGGATATGTTTTTCATTGACTCTAGAGACAGAGGAAGGGGGAAGGAGAGAGAGAAAAGCATGGATACGAGAGAGATACATCAATTGGTTGCCTCCTGGAGGTTATGCAACCAGGAATTGAACCCACAACTCAGAGGCCCCCACTCTGCCAGAATCAAACCCTCAAGACGCTTCAGTGCACAGGATGACTCTCTATCCCACTGAGCCATACTGGTCAGGGCTCTCTATCAGATTTTTATTATTATTTCAAACACCTATTATTTTACATGGTGAAAACTTCATATCAAACAATTGGGGGAGAGTTTACTCTCAGTTTTTGCCTAGGATTGCCTTTAAATTCCACAGAATTTTTGAAACCAAGATTTTGTGAACAAAATTAGAAAAATAATGAGAAAAATTCATTACTTGCAAGGGAGAATGAACAATAGGGAGGATCAGGAAAGTAGATATTTTCTGATCTTTCAGGATGCTGCTATCATTATTCCCCTTGTTCTATCCAAATCCTATATAATAAAAGGCTAATATGCAAATCGACCAACCGGTGGAATGACCAGTCACTGTGATGCACACTGACCACCAGGGGGAAGATCCTCAATGCAGGAGCTGCCCTCTGGTGGTCAGTGCTATCCCATAGCTGGAGCGTCGCTCAGCTGACTAACAGTCGCCAGACGTCGGGCTCGTAGCTGGTGGGCCTACCGAGTGACGGGCAGGTGCAGCGGGACCAAGATGAGTGGGAGCAGTGCCTTGCCCGGCCTCAGCTCCTCCCTGGCTGCCTGCTGTGGCCCAATCCCTGCAGGCCATGCTGAGGGACACCACTGGTGCACAAATCTGTACACTGGGCCTCTAGTATCCTATATAATAAAAGGCTAATATGCAAATCAACCAAATGGTGGAACGACTGATTGCTATGATGTGCACTGACCACCAGGGGGGCAGACGCTCAATGCAAGAACTGGCCCGTGGTGGTCAGTGTGCTCCCACAGGGAGAGCACCACTCAGCCAGAAGCCAGGCTCACAGCTGGTGAACCGTTTGGGGGTTTTGGACTGCAAGAGGTCACAGGCCAGGGTGAGGGGTCCCCCGTGCACAAATGTGCACCAGGCTTCTAGTCTATAATAATAAAAGCGTAATATGCTAATTAGACTGGACATCCTTCCGATGACCTTCTGCACGAATCCGGGGCTGCAAAGGAAGCCAGGGTCCCTGGTGCCAGAGAGAAGCCGGAGCAGGCAGTCGTTGGAAGGAAGGCCTACTCTTGCAGGAATTTTGTGCCTCAGGCCTCTAGTGATAATAGAATGCCTGGCCTTTTTTAGTGACTGTTTTCTCTCATTATCCTTCTGTAGTAATTACTTCCATGTGTATATGAATGTGTGACATTAATATTAAATAGACATTTAATATTTCTAAATAACTGAGAATAAGATAATCAAACTCTATTTGTTATCACTTTATGCAGTAAAACTAAACTTTCAATGAGGTTTAGAGTGATTGAGCCACAAGAAATTGTCTGATGTTTAATGCATGTCCACTCTGTCATATTCTTAACTAGAGCACAATTTCACTAGGAGAGTGTTCTTAAACGATGTAGTTATTTACTTTCTTTCTTAAATTTTATTTTATTTTATTTTTTCCGTCACCATTTATACCCTCTATGCCCTCTTCCAAATCCACCCACTCCCCTCTTCCCTGCAATCAATAAAGGTGTGGTTAACCTTGCTTTGTCAACTCTGAACAGTGATATCTTTTTTTTTTTTTAATCTTCATCTGAAGATATTTTTCCATTGATTTCTAGAGAGAGAGGAAGAGGAGGAGGAAGGTGAGAGAGAGAGAGAGAAACATCAACATGAGAGAGACACATCACGCCGTGGTTGCCTCCAGCACATACCCCTACAAGGGCTGTGGAACCTGCAACTGAGGTTTGAGCCCTTGACCAGGAATCAAACCCGCAATCCTTCAGTTTGTGGGCTGATGCTCTAACCACTGAGCAACCGGCAAGGGCGACATGGGTGACTTAATGGCAAGAACCAGATAGTGCCAAATTCAAGACATGTGTGATGATCCTTAGAGTGGCACATGACAGGAGCACCAAAAACATTTAATGTTTGTTAAATGAATAAGTTAAACTTTATGAAGACAAGATGCTGTGTAAACTGGTAGAACTGAACCCATAAATTGAGAACTACCTGAAGTTTATTCTTTTTAAGTACAAGACACATATGATTAAGAATAATAATCATTAAATTATGACACTGATTCTCAGTTCTGCATCACTAAGCAATTAGAAACAAAAAACCAAATCCCTTACTAGTTTGACTAAGGGGATAGTTTCTGTTTGAGTCTAGCATTCTTTCATGATAGCATCCATCCCTTATAATCAAACATACAGTATATATTAGTATAAGAATTTTATTATTTGTCACTACTGAAAACTGTGCAGCATAAATACAATAAATGTGAAATTTACAAATTAAAATGGTCTTAAATTAGTAACTACTCTAAATCTTTGCTGCAACAAGTCAGTAAGTAAATACACACAAATCCAGACTTAATGAATATTTTGTTATGAATTATATTTTTAAAATCATGTATTAAGTAGTAGAATTATTTCTTTTGTTTCAAACCTTTTTCATTTTAAGATTATTCTCCATCTTTAATAATGTGAATGCTCAAGAGTATCTTTGTACGTGTTCCTTTAGCAATTTATTTCCTTGGATGTGTTCTCCCTCCATATATTCTACAGAATTCCAACCAATAATTACATATCTGCCAACAAAAGGCTTGGAATTCTCTATCCTGACTATTCCTTCCTTTGATTGTATTCTTTCCTTTGATACCATTTTTTCTAGTGCTTTGATAAAAAAGCTATGTTATACTCTCTTGGGATAGAAGAGTCACTTAATGATTAGAGACTAATCTAAAAACAACTTCTTCTTTAGGCTGAAATGCAAGCACTAAAATCACTAAATTTCAATGCAATGTTGAAAGGGAGTTGTTCTGATTAACATTTATATTCAATGAAATGTAGGACATATCCTATCTAATAAGAGAGAAACATAGTAATTAACCATAACTTCGCTACCCTTCCCATTGGCTAATCAGCGAGATATGCAAATTAACTGCCAGCCAAGGTGGCGGCTGGCAGCCATGCAGCTGAAGTGAACATGAGGCTTGCTTGCTCCAAGAATCCCCACCTGCCGCAGCCCAGCTCTAAGGTCCGGATGCAACAATGTTGCAATTATAGAAGCTAAACAAACTCCAGAAACCTGCTTTCAGCTGGCAGCCAGCTCAGAGCTTAGAGCGCCAGTGATGGTAACAGAGTTTCAATTATAGAATGTAAACAAACCCAGATACCTGCTTTCAGCCAGCCATGGCCTCAGAGCTGAAACCGGGCCTCAGAGCTAAAGCCGGCTCTCAGCTCCAGTGACAGCTATAGAAGGTAAATAAATCCCAGAATAAAAAATAAAAAGAAGAAGAAGAAGAAGAAAAGAGGCTGGGAGCTTTAGTCACCCGCCAGCCTGAATACGGCCCTCAGCCCCTAACTCAGACTAGCCAGGCACCCCAGTGGGGACGCCCACCCTGAAGGGTGTGTGACCAGCTGCAAACAGCCATCAGCCTGTCATCCAGGCTGGCCAGGCACCCCTGTGGGGACCCCCACCCTGATCTGGGACACCCTTCAGAGAAAACCAGCCGGCTCCCTCCAGTGCACCATGCCTCTATCCTATATAGTAAAAGGGTAATATGCAAACTGACCCTAACAGCAGAAAGACTGGGAATGACTGGTCACTCTGACACCCACTGACCACCAGGGGGCAGACACTCAATGCAGGAGCTACCCTCTGGTGATCAGTGCGCTCTCAGTTGGGGGAGCTCTGCTCAGCCACAAGCCAGGCTGATGGCTGCCAGCACAGCGGTCGGTGGTGGTGGGAGCCTCTCCTGCCTCCTCAGCAGCCCTAAGGATGTCCGACTGCAGCTTAGCCCTGCTCCCCGCTGGCAAGTGGACATTCCCTGAGGGCTGCCGAGATACCAGAGGGATGTCTGATTGCCATCTTAGGCCCAATCCCCCAGGGAGCAGGCCTAAGCCAGCAAGTGGTCACCCCCGAGGGTTCCCAGACTGCAAGAGGGCATAGGCCAGGCTGAGGACCCCCTACCCCTGAGTGCACAAATTTTTGTGAACCGGGCCTTTAGTATTTATATAATGTGTGTGTGTGTGTGTGTGTGTGTGTGTGTGTGTGTCTAAGAAAGAGAGGAGAGAGAGAGAGAGAGAGAGAGAGAGAGAGAGAGAGAGAGAGAGGGGAAGAGAGAGAGAGAGATTTTTTTTTTTAATTTGGCTTGGTTTATATGGCTTTAAATTTTTTTTCTGAAGTTTTTTCACCTTTTTTTTAGATAATATCTTCCTTTTATGAACTCTATGAAAAAAATTCCATGATTGAATAACTTTAGGTAACGCTGTATATTTTATCATGTCTTGAAGGATCATAATTCATCCTATCTAATAAAAGAGAAAAATGGTAATTGGTGTACGACGATACCCTTTTCATTGGCTAATCAGGGCTATATGCAAATTAACTGCCAACTATGATTGGCAGTTAACTGCCAACTATGATTGGCAGTTAACTGCCAACTAAGATTGGCATTTAACTGCCAACTAAGATTGGCAGTTAACTGCCAACAAGATGGCGGTTAATTTGCATATGTAGGCACAATGCAGGGAGGCGAAAGGGAAAGCAGGAAGAAGCCCCCTGCCACTGACAGTGATCGGAAACCCAGGGGGGAGCTAAGAGCCGGGGGGCAGGGCAAAGGCGGCCCTGGGGCCACCTTTGCCCTGCCCCCCAGCCATGATCGGAGAATCAGGTGCCTTTGCCGCCCTGGCCAGTGATAGCAGGAAGTAGGGGTGGAGCCAGCGATGGGAGCTGGACACGGTCGAAGCTGGCAGTCCCAGGAGCTAGGGGTCCCTTGCCTGGGCCTAAAGCGGAGCCCACGATCACGGGGCCGCTGCAGCTGCGGGTCCCCGCTGCCCGGGCCGGACACCTAGGCCAGAGGCGTTAGGCCTGGGCAGGGGCGGAGCCTGCAACCGCGGGGAGCTGGGGGTCCCCTGTTCAGGCCTGACGCCTCTGCCAGAGGCCTCAGGCCTGGTCAAGGGGCCGATCCGGTGATTGGTGATCAGAGGGTGATGAGGGTCAACTCCTCTGGCCGAGGCATCAGGCCTGGGTGGGGGGCGGAGCAGGGGAATGGGGGGATATGATGGTTCCCTTGCCCAGGCCTGAAGCCTGGATCAGACACGTCAGGCTTGGGCGGGGGGTGGAGCAAGCGATCAGAGGGAGATGGGGGTCCCCTGCCCAGGCATGATTCCTGGGCCAGAGGCCTCAGGCCTGGGCGGGGGCCAGAGCCAGTGATCAGGGGAAGATGGGGGTCCCCTGTCCAAGCCTGACACCTCTGGCGGAGGCATCAGGCCTGGGCAAGGGGCCGATCAGGCGATCGGAGGGTGATGGGGGTCTACGCCTCTGGCCGAGGCATCAGGCCTGGGCAAGGGGCCGATCCTGCAATTGGAGGGTGATGGGGGTCAACGCCTGAGGGCTCCCAGTATGTGAGAGGGGGCAGGCTGGGCTGAGGGACACTCCCCTCCCCACACACACCCAGTGCACGAATTTCGTGCACCGGGCCCCTAGTAGTTACATAATAAAAGCTACCAGATAGTCTGCAATAAATAGATTCTAAAGTTTTTCAAGCACTTTTCATTATTTTGATTTTATTGACTGGAATTTTAAATCCTCCAAATTTAGTGTCCTGGATGAGAACTCATTAAAAATACAAACATAATTAATCTTTATTATTCAATCAGAGGACTTTAAAAATTTTATTAAGCTATGCCATACAAAAAGTAGAATTCTGACAGTGTATGCTATTTTAACACTGAGGTATAAAGGCAGCTAAAATCAAATGTATGCAACAGTTCTTCACAAATGGATAACAAAACAGGCAGATGTATTTGTCAAGATTATTAATTCTAGTTACTGTGTTACAGGTGGCAACCACATCATTTAGAGAGTGAGATATGATGTTGCTTTGAAGTAAAATATTGGCCTATTAATTTAGTGTCAATTAACTTCAGAAATGGAGAGGGGTATGGAGAAAGGACATTTTCAAAGGAAAGAAAATGTTTAATTATTATTTCATACAGGACTCACTAATAAATCACCCTAAAGAATGCAGTTGAAGACAGTTACTCATTGTTTCTGCTTATGTTAGTAATTCATTGTCTGTCTCCTCCCACTGGAATGTAAGCTTCATCAGGACAGATTATTTTGCTGTTTTATTCATAACTACATCCCTACTGCCTAGACCAGCGTTCTCAACCTGTGGGTCGTGACTCCTTTGGGGGTTAAATGACCCTTTAACAGGGGTTGCGTAAGACCATCAGAAAACACATATATAATTACATATTGTTTTTGTGATTAATCACTATGCTTTAATTATGTTCAATTTGTAACTATGAAAATATATCCTGCATATCAGATATTTACATTACGATTCATAACAGTTGCAAAATTACAGTTATGAAGTAGCAATGAAAATAATTTTATGGTTTGGGGTCACCACAACATGAGGAACTGTATTAAAGGGTTGCGGCATTAGGAAGGTTGAGAACCACTGGCATAGACCATTCCTGGCAGATAACTGGCTTGCAATAAATAGTTGTTGAATCAATGAATTATTCTGATAAGTTAAAAGTAATTATTTACAGTCTTTAAGTGTTTTTGACCTTTCTGTTGAACCCTTACTGCCCTCTTTCCCAAATCACAGCTCTTGTGGGCTTAGAGATGTATGTGGTAAACTACAGAGTTAAGGCAGTGTTTCTAAAACTATGGTCTGAAATCATTGGCACAAAATCACTAGAACGCTTTGTTTAAAAATGCCTACTCTGGATCCTACTCCATACCTATTAAGTCACTATTTGTTGCTCAGGCCTAGGAATAAAAAAAAGTACCCCCAGGTGATTTGAAGCACATAAAATCTTAAAAATGACAGCCTCTGGCAAGCCAGCAGGTGTAGTGGTTCTCAACCTTCTGGCCCTTTAAATATAGTTCCTCATGTTGTGACCCAACCATAAAATTATTTTCCTTGCTACTTCATAACTGTAATGTTTCTACTGTTATGAATCATAATGTAAATATCTGATATGCAGGATGGTCTTAGGCGACCCCTGTGAAAGGGTCATTCGACCACCAAAGGGGTCGCGACCCACAGGTTGAGAACCACTGTCTTATAGGGATTCTCAAGTGCCTCTCCTATCCATTCAAGTGAACTGGGTTCCCTTATATTTAACACAGACTTTTAGAGTAATGAAATGACTGTTGGGCACTTAGGTCACACCCATAAAATTTGGATTGAGTAATTAATTAATTGTGGATCTGAAATCTGACTCCTAGATCACTTTTATTAAAATCTCCTTTTAACACAAATATATGTACAAAATTAATTATCAGAAATATCATTTTGTTATAATTTCAATACAGAGAGGCAGATGCAATAATTATTGCCATCACTGTCAGACTGCATTACACTCAAGTTCTTGTTGCTTCACATATGTGCTTTCATTAAAAGCTTTTAGGTAGATTTCTACTGTTGGTGTATCTTTGAATGTTTCTACCTGCAATGAACTCCTATAGAAAATTGGTTAAGACTTATTTCCTGAGACGTATACTTATACTTTATACTTATGATCCTGTTGTTTTTATTTTTATTGCAAAAACATTATATGTATTAAGGACAATAGAAACCAGAAAATAGCTTTCCACTACCCTGACTGTATCCCACCAAAGGGCACTAGTTGAAGTTCAAGTTTTTGTCATCTAAAGCTAAGATTATCACCTTCAATACTATCAACATTTGGAGCAGCTTATTCTTAGTTGGAAGGGGTGTGGGGGACTGTCTTGTGCATTGCAAAATGTTTATTAGCATTTCCAATCTCTATTGGTAGATTCCAGTACCACCCCCAAAATGTGAAAATATCTTCAGACATTGTTCAGTGTCCTCCAGAGGGCAAAATCACTTCTGTTGAAGCCTAATGTTTAAAGGGATTTGAATGGGACTATGTATTCCCAGGATATTATCTTGACTGACATTAAATAAAGTTATGGGAGCTTATGTTACCTTACACTAAAACCTGATTAGTTAAACCCAGTTATTTGCATGAAGTTTCAACAGTTGGGTTAAATATTAACCTGCTTGATTTTACTTATTAAGGAAGATGAGATCTAAGATTATATCTTCATATCACAAATTTAACTGTAGAGGATGTTGTTATCCAGTGAACTCATTATGTACTGTTAGCCAATGCATGTAATGCTACAAGAACTAGAGTTGTTCAACATCATTATACGTATTAAAGTGATCTGAATTACTCTACTCTCACATTATTTCTTCTAATTATATAATAACTGGCAATGGCAGTGAGGCAGTGGCTGTTAGCCAACAGGTCCTTGGAGAATTGGAACACTGACTGTGTGATCAAGTTGGCCTCAGTACTAGAGGTTTATAGATTAATGGTGGAAGGACATTTTTTATATTGTCAGGGAGCAAGAGCAATCATTAAAGAGAATTGCAGTGCGAGTAGTAATAGTCCCAAGTTCCTGGGATGCAGCCATGATATCAAAATTGAAGCTATGATTGTCCCTATAAATGCTTCCAAAGGCTATGTACAGGATGATTATGGTAGTATATTCCAACAGCTGCCAGAGAGTAAACTCAAGTGTGAAATCACTATATTTTAAAAATATCTTTATGAAATGAGGCTTAGCATGGAAATGTTATAAAATATGGTATTTTATAAACTGAATGGTTCTTCTCTGAGTAGAAACAATATTCAGACTATAGAGTTAAGTATCACAGCAACAAAAAGCAGTATTTAACAAAAGCTAACATGATTACTAATTATAGACTAATATCTTTAGAAATATGATACAAAAAATAAAGCAATAGGATTAAAGCCAAATTATGAACAACACCCTATTAATACATATGCTTTTGATTTACAACTTAATTTTTGGATTGAAAACTTCTTAAATAACTTCATTGAGGATGAATCTTTAAAAGAGAATATATCTTTACTAAAAAAAAGGGAAGAAAATCAAAATGAAATACTGTATCAAATATATAGAATTTTCTAAGTGCCTGGTCCTCTTCTATCTATAATAATAAAAGCATAATATGATAATTAGACTGGAAAGCCAAACAACCTTCCATAGATCCTTCCAGACAAAGCTGCAGTGGCAGGGGCCAAGGCAGAGGTGGACGCCATGGTGGGTGGGGGCCAAGGCAGAGTTGGTTAGTGGCAATCAGGCAGGCAGGAGAGCAGTTAGGAGTGATCAGGTAGGCAGGCGAGTGGTTAGGGGAGATCAGGCAGGAAAGGCAGAGGGGTTAGGGGAGATCAGGCAGGCAAGACAAGACCTTACTGAGAGTTATAGGTATCTAGTACTCTGTGTGACATGTTGGTGTTCAGTAGCTCTGATCAGTTAACGAATTAATGTATTGTTGAAAAAATATGAAATTTAATGACCAAAAGTAATGCTCACAGATTTAATACATATAATAATTGCATAAAAATTTATGCCAGAAGTATTCTTTTTAAAAAATATACTTTTATTGATTTCAGAGAGAAAGGGAGAGAGAGAGAGGGAGATAGAAACATCAATGATGAGAGAGAATCATTGATTGGCTGCCTCCTGCATGCCCGCAACCTGGGCATATGCCCTTGACTAGAATTGAACCTGGGACCCTTGAGTCCACAGGTCAATGCTCTATCCACTGAGCCAAACAGGTTAGAGCATGCCAGAAGTATTCTAAGTTCCTTCAAAGTATTGTATTATTCAAAATTATTCAAAATATTCTCTAATATAGGGATTTTAATCATTCTCTTTTTATAGATTAGAAATGGAGGCAAAAGCTTATCTAAAATCTAACATCTAACAAATGGGAACCTAAGCTTTAAACCCAGATAGGAGAATATAGACTCTTATCTATTATGGTACATGCTTCTCTATTCAAATTTTTACACTGATATAACTATATCTAGTATTGGTAAAAGAACACTGAAGAAATATTCAGAACCTAGCCAGTTTGTCCCGCTCCCAGCTGCTCCTGCTGGGATTGCCTTCCTGCTCCCAGCCGCTGCAGTGGGTTTGCCCTCCTGCTCCCAGCGACTGCAGTGGGTTTGCCCTCCCGCTCTCAGCCGCTGCGGCGAGTTTCCCCTCCCGCCTCCTGCCTCCTCCGCAGTCTTGGCTTCGTTCCTGTCTCCGCTGCCTCTACTTTGCTCCCTTCTGTAGTGCTTCGCTTCCATTTTGTCATCAGTCTTCATTCCCAGCCAGTATATGCAAATTAACCGCCATCTTTGTTGGTTAATTTGCATATGGCACTTATTAGCCAATGGGAGGCGTATTGAAGGTACAGTCAATTACCATGTTTGTCTATTATTAGATAGGATATTTTATAATGAACACTTTCAAACAGAGAAAATCTGAAGCATACCTTCCATATATCCACCATCTAGACCAGTGGTTCTCAACCTTCCTAATGCTGCGACCCTTTAATACAGTTCCTCATGTTGTGGTGACCCCCAACCATAAAATTATTTTTGTTGCTACTTCATAACTGTAATTTTGCTACGGTTATGAATCATAATGTAAATATCTGATATGCAGGATGTATTTTCATTGTTACAAATTGAACATAATTAAAGCATTGTGATTAATCACAAAACAATATGTAATTATATATGTATTTTCCTATGGTCTTAGGCGACCCCTGTGAAAGAGTCGTTCAACTGCCAAAGGGGTCGCGATCCACAGGTTGAGAACCGCTGATAGAAACTCTACAATGAACAGCTTGCTATATTTGCTATCCATTCATCTACCCTTCTATTTATTTATCAATCCATCTTATTTTTTGGTGCATTTCAAAATAAGTCACAGACATGAGTATGCTACACCTAAACTTTTCATCACAGGTAACATTAACTAGAGTTCAGGGTTTATTTACAATACTTTTTTTCTAGGTGAAATTTTAATGGAGTGGATGCCTGAATTTTTAAAAAATATTTATCATTGAAAGTATTGCATAGGTCCTCCTTTCCCCCTCCCCAGTAACATCTTCTAGCCTGCTCTTGTTGTCCCTTCCCCCGCCAGGCCCTCACCACCTCATTGTCTGTGACCATGGGTTATGCATATATGCATACAAGTTCATTGTTTGATCTCTTCCCACCCACCCTCCCCTGCCTTCCCTCTGAGGTTTGACATTCTGTTCATGCTTCTGTGACTCTGGATCTATTTTTGATCATCAATTTATTTGGTTCATTAGATTTGATTTTCTGATGTTTCTAAAGGCGGTAGTAGAGTAATAATATGAACTCTATTTGTTCTAGATTCCTTATTACTGAGTCAAATTGTTAAGTTGATATCTTGAATAGAAACATTTTCTTTTCCTATTTCAGTTTCATAAGAACAAAAAGTTGTCTCAGAGTATCTTATTTTGATATCTGTTAAGTCCAGTTTAAATAACATATATTATAAGTAGATGCCCAGTGCACTAATTTGTACATAAGTGGGGTCTCTTGGCCTTGCAGGCGATCAGGGCCATGGGAGGTAGGCTAGGGTAGGGGCTGCGGGAGGTTGGCCAGCCAGCCTGATTGGGGCCATCAGGGTTGTCCAGCCACGGGAGGGGCCAGGAGAGGTTGGCTGTGGGAACACACTGACCACCAGGGGGCAGCTCCTGCATTGAGCGTCTTCCCCCTGGTGGTCAGTGCACATCATAGCAACTGGTCAACAGGTCATTCCGTTGTTCAGTCACTTAGGCTTTTATATATATAGATAGATATTTTATGTTTTAGGTTAATTGACTATAAATTTGCTCTGCAAATATTGACATGATATCCCAACATGAACAGATAGTAAAATGTGATCCTAGAAAATAATTATATAAGGAGGACACAGAAACTCTAATATTTCTGTTAAAGAAAAATAGAGTATTCAATTTGTCCAGGAATTATATGTACTTTAAATAATGTACTATTTTGAACTAGCCAATATTTTTAATGAGGTTTTGCTGTGTTAAATTATGGTATAAAAAAGTAAGATACTGGTTCAATGAGAAAAAGAAAGAAGGGGATAAGAACAATGATAGTTAAGAGATTATTTCCATAACCTATATTATCTTTAGCAAAGGTCATAGAGAGAGTTGTTCATTTATCACTTGGGTAGAATTGAACAGTGAAAATTTGTTAGGTAAATAGTACTGTGACTATTAATGCCAGAAGTGAGTCTAATGATTTGTTGGGAGTTATTTTAAGAAATAGAGCCAGAAAATAAAAGTTGATGAAAGTAATTGAGCATATATGATAGCATTTTGAGTGAACAAATAAAATAAAAGTTATTTGGCTATTCAAATTAATGTTTACAGTGCACAAATTGAAGGACATTTTTACTCAATATAAGTTCTGTTTAAAGATTTTAGAGTGCCTAGTAATATTTGAACTTATTTTCTGAACAAATAAATTAAGTAAATGCAGTAAAGGCAAATATATGAAATAATTTTTAAAAAATTTAAAATAAATAGCTTTTTTCATATGAAATTAAAAGCTGAAAATGTGTATTCAGGAAATTAACAGGCCTCAGCAAAGATGTACATCCTTTTGTAAGTCTCTAGTAAATGAAGACCTAGTTACCAAACTGAAGTCTGTTTAATAAATGTGCATTCAAAGAGTTGTATGTTTTTACAAAATGAAAATATGGTCACTTCAATTTTTATTTCTTGTGATATCTGTCATTGTGTGTGATTATTTTTTCAGTTGTGATTAAATAAATCGCTGGTATACTTTAGAACAGTTATTTCTGAAGGTAAGGAATCTCATAGTTGGCACTCAGAAATGTTTATTGCAAAAATCTATACAGGATTATTGATATGAAAAATAATTGTCAGTAGGCTCAAAATACTTGTATTCACGAATACAGTATTTTCTTCTACATTTTGTAGCAGAGCATATACAATTAATAAAAATGTTCTGTATTTCCTTAGTTTTGCAGAAAATCAAGAACCAGAAACAAAGTAATGAAGAGCTAAGTTCACTGCAATTTTAACTAATTTGGATGCTAGAGAACAAATGATCTATGGCTTAGATATTTGTTATACATCTGGGCACATAAACTCTTTATACTGTATACGAATGTCAAACATTTAGATTTTTATAAATAAAGACTTTCTCTGGTCTCACTGTACATTTTCTTAGAGAAATGAGTGTTCCTTTGAAATTGAAAGGTCCCTGCAGCTACATTTGATAGAACTGCCAAAAGCCATCTATGAAACTATTAAGAGTGAAGAACTATTGTACTTGAGTTCACCATTGTTTTGGAGAGAAAATTTTATATACTATACGGTTATATTTCATTTGACCACAGATGGCAATTGATATTGGACTGAAAATCTTTGTTATTTTAAATGAAAATATTTCATAAGGTTCAGAAGATATTAACACAAAATGTTATTACAGTAAAATGCTGATAAAATTATATTTTTAAAAAGTATGTGTGAATAACCAATGGAAAGGAAGTATATAATAGATCAGAAATATACTTATACCAACTCTTTCTATAAGCAAGTAATTTATTTCAATGGCTTCTGTTAAACTTAGAGTAATTATAATGACAACATATTTCATATAAATAATATACATATAGAACACAAACTAAGATTGATTTTTAAAAGCATATTTTAGAGTTAACTTCTCTGTGTTTCTGTGATTTTATAACATTTAACCTACAATCACATATGAACTTTCCTCCAAAATGTTTTAGGAAATAATTCAAGTAAAAATCCAGTGCTTACACAGAAGAAAAAATAGTACTTATTCCATGTTTAATTAAAGACTTCTAGGGAGTATATGTTTTTCAGTGTCTTAAGAGAAAAGGATAATGACATGATAGTAATGAGGAGGATACTGATAAAAATAAAGGGTACACACTTACTGAGGACTTACTGTCTACCAGGCAATCCGATTCTTTGTGCATATTATCTAATTTAGTGCCTACAGCAATCCTATGAGGCAGAATATTATTATTATTGTTACATTTATGAAGACATTGAAACTTTAAACAATCAATTTATTTCCCCCAAATCTCTCAGATACTAAATGGCAGAGAAAGTTCACATCTTGATCTGCTTTATTCTCAGGGACTGATACACAAGTTAAAGAAGGTGCAGAAGGATTAGAAGATAAGCAGTAGGAACAAGATCTGGGAGAACCGGACACATTTGTTTTATTCTCTATTAGATTTTGAAATAATAGTTATTATTTTCAGACAATTTTCACAAATAATTACTCAAAAAACTATATCACATGTATAAAGGGAGACAGAAAAAAACAAAGTTTCTTTTTACACATGAAAAAGTGACCTATCATAGGTGAGGAGCATTGTTCAAAGTTTTACTACCTAATTGTAGACAAGTAGACAATAAAGATGTGTCCACAGACTGCATTAAAAATAATGTTCTTTTTAGTAATTTGCCAAACTACCAAATCC
Source organism: Myotis daubentonii (assembly GCF_963259705.1). Lineage (NCBI taxonomy): Eukaryota > Metazoa > Chordata > Mammalia > Chiroptera > Vespertilionidae > Myotis > Myotis daubentonii. Next base: position 20,625,094 of record NC_081848.1, on the reverse strand, counting down.
TAAATACATATGTTAAAGGAGCTATAATTTCAGGATGAGAGAGAATACTTTGAAGGCATTGGTTCAGACAATTTAAGACACTGTGGCTCTTCACTTATTTTTAACTGAGCCAGAGTTCTAATTATTTTTACAATTATTTCTAATAGAACAGTGGTTATGATTTCCAGATTCTGTCCTAGCATTTCAAATCTCAGGTAATTGATAAATATGGTCATTTCTGAACCTAAGGTGAGTAACATGAAGACAGTCTTCTAATTATCATCTTAAAAGTGTAGGTCTTCATAGGAATAATTTACATAAGTGACCTGAGATGCTGAGCTTTTAAAGAAGTGTTGTAAAAATATGGAGAATCCAATTATTTTGAAAAACTATAAACAAAAGTATGCAAACATCACAATCCTAATTCTATGTAGTGCCATAATATCCACAAAGCAATCATCAGGGACATCACCTCATTTTTTAAATCAAAACGGGGAAGATGTGTCCTTCCTGTTTTACACCCGAGAGATGTGAACAATGGACTCACTGAAGGTCCCCCAGGGATGGAAAGGAAGCTTACCAAGATTCAAGCCCACCTTCTTTTGTTCAACATAATATCCTTCTCCTTCTGAAGATCTAAAACTGAAATTCTCACTAAATGTGGAAGCCAAATTCATGTGTGTGTGATCCTAACCTTCTTATATTTATTTCATGTTCAAGACAGCATTGTATATTCTTAACTCCTTATTATTGAACCTAGTATTACTTTTTTGCCTATGACA